>NW_026067999.1:3764252-3803338 GCF_014885135.2 Alexandromys fortis
CCAGTGATCCAGGGACAGAAGGAAGGACGGGGCAGGCAGTGCAGGATCCAGGAGAACACAGGAGCCCCTGGAGCCCAGGCTGAGGGTGCCGGGCTCTCTTACTGGGGACCTTGAGGCTCACTGCTCTGGGTGGGTAGCCTTAGAGTAGGAGCTTAAAGTAGGAGCTTAAAACTGTTGTTGAGCACTGGTCCTAGCGTACAGCAGGGCAGGGTTGGGGGTGGGGTGATGGGATGCTGGCTCCTGGTAAGAAAGACAGCCCTGCAGAAGGAGCTGGGGGAGGGGGGCTTGTGCTCTCTTCCGGGACTATCCCAGAATGTTCTTATGTACCAAACGTGGAGAGATGATGCGAGATTTCTGAATATGATACTGAAGAGTATGAAAAATATGTGTTGGAATTTTCTTCCCCAAAATCATGGGAAAGTTGTTTCTCCTCCAAGAGAATAAAGACATTATCCTTTTTTTCTCTCCACATTTTTTTTTATTTTTTTAAATTTTATGTTTTGATAGAAGGTCTTACATTGTATTCCAGGCTGGTCTACAACTCAGGCTTGTGGTTTAGATTGATCTCAAACTTGTGGAAATTCTCCTGTGTCTGCCTCCCAAGTAATGATACTATAGGATAGGACTTCCATGCCCAGCTCAGTCTTCTATGACATTTAAGAATTCAAAGTTATAAATCACTGATTCATTTGGAGTTGATTTCAACACATACAGTGAAGTACAAAGCCGATTTCACCTTTTCACCCAGTTGTCTCTATGCTATTTAAAACAGGCTCAACTTTACCAACAGGCTTCAAATGCTGGGTCTGAACTCTGCTACGTCACCACGTGTACTTTTACACCATATCATTTGTATCATTCATTTACATTTGTCTTTCTGGTTATGGACCAGTTCTGTATTTCTTGTGCCATTATAACTATGTTTTGGTATAGAAGCACTTGCTATTCTTGATTGCTTTTATTATTTTAGGGGCTTTGCTGAGTTATTATCTTTTTTCTAATTTAACTCTACATTTAGCTTGCTTAGTTTCCAAACAAAATATATTGGCATTTATTGGGATCTTATTAAATTTATAGAACATAATTTAAATTTTAATGGCTACTTATTATCATATACTGGTATTCCTTAAGATATCGAGCATTATTCTATTTTTGGAAAGTTAGTTTATAGACGCGTTACAATTTGCAATTTTTTATTTGCTGTCCTTTTTAAAAGCAATTGCTCCTTTATCACTCTATAATAGTATGAGTTAGGAGCTAGGAGGAGGCCATGGAAAACAGCCTCCCAGTATTCTGGCAGTTGGTTCAACAGACAGCTCTAACTCAAGCCAGCAGGAATAGGAAGAAGAAGAAAGGAAACAAGTCCAATTTGTGTTGCCCATATACTTACTGGACACGGTCAAATTCCTGGTGGCCAACCCCTTAGAGAAGACTGAGTGTGGGACTGATCCCAACTCTGAGGAGAAAACATGGTCCTGCCCAGTGCCATGATGGACTAAGTGGGGCAAGGAGACCCACATGCAGGCCTGGGGCAATCCACTCCAGGCTCTGAGGAGAAAACACAGACCCGCACAGGCCTGCTTGGCCCTGCAAGGGCAAATGGGCACTATTATGGTGAGCAAGCATATCATTTGGTATGGAAGAGAGAAAGGCAGACTCTTTCATGTCTTGTGGGCAGAGGCATATCTGAGGAGGTGAAAGTGGCAAGGAGCAGACTGAGGTGCCATAGGGATGTATGGGTCTGGGTTGTTGCTGAGGCCCTGTCTGGGTTCATGGCCCTGATGCACTCACAGTCTGTGTTGATGTCCATGGTTCCTGATATCAGCAAAGACTGAGAGGTTAGGACTGGACTGAGTTAGCCCCACCACTCACTGGCTACGGCAGTAGGAAGGACTGGTCTTGTCCCTCATGGGTTGAAGCACTCAGGGGAAAGGGTCCTATACCTCAAATGGACAGCATAATAGAGCTGACCCTGTTCACAGGAGCAAGGTGCAGCTGGCCCTGAGGGCACGAGAATGGGAAAGCAGGTGCGCCCCTCTCTTCTGCCATGTGGTGGTGTGGATGCCGGAAAGACGTCCTCCTTTGCTCCCCTCTCACAGACGGCAGCAGGTGGGGGACCAGGCCCAACCCCTCATCCGCTGCAGCACTTGGGAGAATGGGCCCTGACCTTCACCTGGGCAGCACAGTAGATTTGACCCTGTAGACAGGGGCACAGGTGACCCAGCCCAGAGGGCATGAGCGAGGCAAAACTGGTACCGTCTCCGTCACCTATGGTGTGGTGGGGAGGGCAAGGAAACGAAGCCCTCCCCACTCCCTCCTACTACATCCAGCTAAAGAGAGCTGATCCTCCTCTTTCCTAGTGGCAACACTCAGGAAAGAGGGGCCTCACGACTCATCTGGGCAGCAGAGTGAAGCTAATCTTGTTGATGCAGGATGACCTGGCCCTGAGAATGTGAGCGTGAGAGATCCCCATGCATCTGCTGTGTGGAGGCATGGGTGGGGGATAGATGCCCCCACCCCTCTATGCCTGAGTTGGGTGGGAGAGCTGGTCCTGAGGTCATGAGAGCAGGAGAGCTGCTCCTGCCCCTCACCAGCTGCAGCACTCTGGAGACCAGGCCCTGGACCCACTTGGGCAACCCAGTAGAGCCCACCCTGTTGGCAGAGGTGTGGGTGAGCCAGCCCTGAAGTTGTGAGCATGGGAAAGCTGTCCCCACTACTTTTCTGTCATGCTGCTATGTGAATGGGGAAGAGATGAGTCCCCTCACCCATTTGCCTGCCCCTTGCCACCTGTGATAGACAAGGGAGTTGACCAGCTGCCACATTTAGGAAAGCAGGCCATGCTCCTTGCTTGGGGAGCACAGTAGAGATGACCTTGTTGATGGAGGCGCGGGCGAGGTAGCTCTGCGTGTGTAACAGTGGGATAGTTAGCCACAGGCCCTTGGTCTGTGGTGGTGACGCTGAGGGAAGGGTGTCCTCCCTCCCCTTGCCCCTGTCACCTGAGGTGGGCAAGGGAGAAGACCTCCCCCCTACCAACTTTAGCACTTAGGAAAAGCGGGCTCTGCACCTTGTCTGGGCAAAACCGTCGAACTGACCATATTGACCATGGTGTGGGTGAATTGGCTGTGAGAGGGAGCGCATGGGAGATCTGGTCCCACCTCTCATCTGCCATGTGCTGGTGTGGGCGGAGGAGAGATGCCCTCTCCCTTGTCTCTCCCCGCCTTTGGCAGGTGGGAGAGCTGGCTCTGAGTTCAGAAGAGTAGGAGAGCTGTCCCTGCCCTTCACCAGCTGCAGTATTCAGGAGAGAGACCCCTGCGCCTCACAAGGGCAACACAGTAGAGCTGGTTCTGATGGTCTGTGTGGGAGAGCCAACTCTGAGGATGCGAAAATAGAACTGGCCCCACCCTTTGCACATTGCCATAAGGGATGAACCGGCCAGGGAAATGCTGGAGCTCTCACCCTGCTTGTGAGTACAGAAGAAAGCTGGCAGGCTGAGCAACCCTGCAATTACTCAGGCCCAGAGCCAGGGTATAAATTGGCCCACCCCATCTGTGATCTGCTAGAGCCCATGAAGGGGCAGGCCCTGCAGACCCAAAGCTACAGGATCTCCACAACCCAGGGTGACAACAGGATATCTGGGAGGAGCCCCAGTGAGAACTCAGCATCAATAGTGAGGCAGGAACCAGAGGCCTTGAACCAGACCAATGACTCTTTGCAATGAACACTTGCAAATAAAGATATGTGGATAAATACATCTGTGTGACTGTTACACTACAGCTTCTATGATGAGATATTTTTCCTTTCATTTTCTTTTATTCTTATTTTATTTTATTTTGGAGGTTGCAAAGGCAGAGGGTGGATATGAAGGGACAGGGAAACAAATGATGTGAAAGACACAAAAATTATATAAAAAGGAAGTTAATAAGAAAAAATTGAGTCCTTCCCCATCTGTACCCCACCAGAAGCCATCAACTGTGGAGAGCTACACTTTAGCATCCTTATCACAATTTTGAAGAGTTCTCTTCAATGGCTTTCTGTCTAGGCTGTTACTTTTTTGAGGGGTGAGGGCAGGGGCTGTCATATAGGCCTTCTATCTCCCTCTTTCTCTATTCTGAGTCTGTAGTCATCAATACCATGGCAAAAGTAACTTCCTTGTCCTTTACTGCCAGGTGTAGCATGGGTCATGATCTTCCACATGGTCTCAGGCTTCAGCCTATGCCATGGACCTCAATATGGCAGTACAGATCACAGACTTCAACATGGCTTCAGGGGACAGTACCGACTACTGACCTTTGCATGGCCTTCGGGGGCAATACAGACTACAGACATCAACATAAGCCCCAGACACGGACCATAGACATCAACATGGACTCAGGTGACTGCAGAGGCCACTCATGTCATCATGGCCCCTGGTAGCAGCACAACCCATGGTGTTCTTTCAATTTTCCTTCTTTTTAAATGTTTATGTCTCTTTTGTTACAGGGAGTGAAGCCAGAGGTGTGCACAGACTGAGCAAGTGGTCTGTCACTGCTCTACATCCCAAGCCTCCCAGCCATGGTTCTTTTCATCTGTCTCCACTCACTCTCTGTCTTCTCTCTCCATTTCCTGCTAACATCCCACATAGCAGCCAGACCACCCTTTTACTATACCTTCCCCTTGCTTGACTTTGAAACTGCTCTTGAAATAACAAGATCTTCCCATTTTTTGATGCCAACAGCACTTCTAAGAGGTATGTTCAGAATCCTCACAGACCCTTGCTATTACTAACTTGAAATGTTTCTTCAGTCTTTCCTCCAAGGTTCATTTTTGTGTGTGTGTGTGTGTGTGTGCAAGGCATTCAGCATCCTAAAACCAGTTCTCTACTCTTCATTGGGTTTTATCTATGACCCTATCATGATTTCTCACAAACACCATTTTTCATTCTTTTCACAAATTGCTGTCTGTTGTACTAGAGGAAAGAGAAATGAAAGCAAATCAATTAAAACACATGTTCATCTAGTTCTATACACTGTCTAGCCTACAGTGCTGTGACAACTGTTATTCAAATGTTTTCTTTAAGAAAACTACCCGCTGTTACACTTGTACCGAGCTTTGCTCATTAAGCTTAGAAATTTAAGGCGTTCATACCCTCATATCAAGGTTTGATAAGGCAACACAGTAGGAGGAAAAGGGTCCCAAAAGCAGGCAAAGAGTCAGAGACAGCCCTTGCTCCCACTCTTAGGAATTCCACAAAAACATCAAGCTATACAACCATAGCATATATGTCAAAAACCTAGGTCAGACTCTTATATGAGAATGTACCTAGGTAACCTTGTAACTTCTTATTCCATGTTTGGTTCATGTCCTTGGGCGGCCTGCTCTTTTCTTAAAGGAAATGGAGGAGAAGTAGGTCTGGAAGAGAGGGAAGATGGGGACTTGGATGAGAGGAAGGGATGGAAACTGAAGTCCAGATATAATACAGAAGAGAAGAATAAATGAATATTTTAAATAAAATTATGAGGTTCATTTTATTTTCCTTCTCCCCTCTATGTGCATTTAGTATTAACTCAACTTTTGATGTTTTTTTGAGGACATACCACATATTTGACTCATTTCCCATATTTGTTGCAGGTGTATGCTAATTTCTTTGATAACAAAATTAATTTCTTATACATGTTAGTTTTTCCCAGTATACCTGTCTCATTGAAGAGCTCAATACAATTGAATGAAAAAAGAAATGAACATACTAGTGCAGACTGGATCAATGAACTAAATGTTCTCAGAGTAGAAATATCCTGAATACCAGAGGTTTGCAGCAATATGAGTTGCCAGTGTGTAACAGAGTCTATTTATGCCTCTCTGAATCAGGGCGTCTTAACCTTGGCAGTGATGACTCTTTTTAATGGGGGCTGCTCTGTGAATCAGAAGACATTTCGTACTTGCCCTGGTGATCATCCACTAGATTTCAAATAGCTACCATGCCCAGTTGTTACAACCATAATTTTTCTAGATGTTCACAAATACCCTAAGTGGGAGTTGAGCAGCCCTTGGTGGAGACTCACTATTTTTGAAATTCTGGAGTTTCTTATTTCCTCTCTTCTTTCTAGCTAGATGTTTAAGATTGTATAAACAATTTTCAATTTTTACTGCATTTTATTTATTTGTGTGTGCATGCTTGAATGTGCACACATGCAATGGATGGTGCAGATGGAAGTCAGAGGACAGCATGCAAGAGCCAATTCTCTCCTTCCACTCATGGGTCCCTGGGATCGAACTCAGGTCCTCAGACCTGGGGACAAATGCTTTTAATTCTTGAGTGATCTTGACACCTCATAAATCCTTGTAAATGTCTCTCTATTCCTCTAGAAGAAGAATGGACACCACTTCATGTCTTAGTTTTGTAGCATGCATTTGCCATTTGTGTGAGACATACTAATTACAATATACATCATTTGAGTGTCAGCAGCATTTTCAGACTGAACTAACCTGTCAGGCCCTGTTATGTTGAAGCTACTGTTGCCAACTTCCATAAGCAAAGACAATATAAAAAAATGCCCTTCGAGTTCTCTAACAAAGAGTACCATTTGACTTTAATTTAATCAAACCAATACGGTGGCATTTTATTAACAAATGACGGGCTTAACAGATTTTAAAAATAATGTTTTTTATTAATTCCTCAAGAATTTCATACAATGTATTTTGATCAAATTCACCTCTTCTCCCGGATCATCTCTAACCCACCCAGCTTCATGTTTCTCCCTCTGCCTCTTTCACTCTCCCTAAAACTACCCGGTTTAGTTTATTGGCCAACAATACCTGGGCATTTGTCTGTGACCTGCCCTGGGAAATGCTTAATATAGCAGGTAACACACCATCGAAGAAACCTGACTGTTCTTCTCCTACCAGCAATCAAATGTCAGTAGTCACCTCGGTAGGGGTTAGACTTTGTCCTCCTCTCTCCTCCTCCATGCTGGGATTTTCTCTGCCTGAAGCTTACCGCAAGTCTTGTGCTTGCTGTCTTAATCACTGTGAGTTCACATTGCCCTGTTGTGGCTGAAATGTAGTTTCTTTCAGTCATTCACCACTCCTGTCTCTTGCAATCTTTCCACCTCCTCTGGTAGCATGCATGGCATCTTTCAACACTACGCATATAGGGATGAAGCTTCTCGTTTAGTGCCAGCTAGAGTTCTCCATGTCCATGATTCATGTAGTATGTTCAGCAATAGGGATTTTCTATTGAGTTTTCTGGAAGATATCCAATAGCATTGCAGTTGGCCTGCAGTGCTCGTGAGATTGTATGGGACCTATTGTCATCATTCCCAGTACTCAAGAGTTTTTCTTGGTAGTATATGGTGTCTAGTTAGGGGTATTGTTCCCTCCCCCCAAATATATGCTAGCTCCATTTAAACATTTCATGTGTGTATGTATTTTAGAAAGCTTCTATAGTAATTTAACTGATTTTATTGCTTCTTTTATTTTTTTGAGATTTTAATATAATTGCACCATTTCCCCATTTCCCTTTTCTCCTTTCAGACCCTCCCATACAACCTTCATTGCTCTTTTAAATTCATGGCCTCTTCATTCACTATTTGTTATTGCATGTAGAGTAGTGGCACACATAACTAGTAAATTACCAACAATTCTCTAGTTGGCCTTAAGACCCACTTAACAATGGGGAAGTCATGCTTGCTACTGTAAATGTAGCCAGCTACCTAGGGCAAGTGAGATCACAGATCTTGGAAGAGAACATACAGCCACCACTTTGCTAAACAGTATAATCCCTTATGGCATCCTAAGTATTTGTCCTTACGTGATATTGCTGGGCTATCATTTTATTCTTCAACTAGAGAAGAGAATTTGCTTCTCAAATTGTAGAACCATCCTTGATAGTTTCATGTTTTAAAAGAAGTAGACTGGCCAGCCAAGAGAATGGGTAGCAGTTACCCATTTTGTATTAAACCCTCTAGCCACATGTTGGATTACAGTACTCCTCAAATTTATTATCACCAGGTGGCAAGAATAAGCTGTCTGAATTTCTGTGAGACAGATATCTGGGAGCTGCTCCCAAGGGAAGTTATAGCTTGGGGTCTCACATGAAGTTACAGTTAATATGGTTGTTTCAGCTTTAGTGAAACGGCCAAATCAAAGTTAACTAAGCTGAAGAATATGGATCACTCTTGTAGCTGGTGAAAGATAAGGTTACTAGATTTAAGAAAAAACATGCAAAAACCAAAATCCCAGGTGCCAAGGTTCATTTGAATTTTAGATTAATAATAATTTGGCAGTATGTCTCCTTCTTACACTGAACTGTTCTTTATTATTTATCTGAAATTTGAACTGTACTAGCATCATGGGTTTTATCTTGTAGTCTAATTGGCAGTACATCTCAGAGGTTTTTGGCACAAAAACCTCTCTACAGGACTGTTTGAATGTCCTTATGACATGGAAGTAGCTTCCCTGAGAATGAAAAACAGATAGATGGGATCTGCATTGATTTTTTTAAATAATATAATTTAGCCTCAGAAGTCACGATACCACTTCTGTCATATGCCATAGGTTACACATAAAAAGTCCGATACAATGTATAATAATATTATACATGAGTATTATAATTTTATACATGAGTTTTGATCCACCATTGTCATGAAAGACCAAAATAATGTATAAGTGATCCATCTTTTTGACACTCAAAATAGAAAGTCTCCTCTGAAATCGTCATTTCTTTCTTTCATATGGTAGACAGAGAAAATTGTAGGTGTAAAGGAAAAATGTATAAGTACTGTCCTCAGCGTAATATTAATTTTAGTACAAATATTTTAATAAGATAAAATCTATTGCAATATAACAATAAAACTTTTATGTGGGAAAAATATTATACATGAGTACTGGGTTCTATCTTAAAGGCTACCTTCTTTAGCTATGTCACAACACTAAAGTGTTTCTGGGAAAATCTACCTGGGCTCCAAAGAGTTCCATTTTGTGGTAGACATAATTCAAAGATAATCTCTCTCTCTCCCTCTCTTTCTCTCTCTCTCTCTCTCTCTCACACACATACACACATACACACACAGTTCTTTTTTATATTGGAAGAGTCTGGGGCTTGCTTCTATTTGGTAGATTATGACAAAGGTAATGAGATCCATTTAAAATATATCTAAACATTAAAAACCCTTGGCTTATGTTATAAGACAAAGATAGTAAGATGTCATTTTCTTAATTCTGTTATGTTCCATGAGTTCCTCTTTGGTGACTATGGCAAAAGACTCTTTCTGACTTTAAAGACATTACCATGTTGAGAAGGCCCAAAAGGGAGCCTGCTTTAAGGAATGTGGGCAAACTCTAGGAACATACAATAGCTGTCAGCTGACAGCAAGAAGGTAGGAATTTCAATCCATGGGTGACAAAGAACTCAATTTGATTCCCCATCACAACCATGCGAGATATAGAGAGAGGTCTGGGAGTTGGGTATAGCCATATAGCCCTAGTGACACCGTGGCTGGAGCCTAGGTTGTGAGATCCACCTGACCCATATTGACTTGGACTTTTGATGCACAAAAACCGGGAGAGAATAAATGAATGCTGTTTTAAATTTTTAAGTTTGCAGTAATGTGTGATACAGTAATTGATAAGCAGTTTACCCTTTCTTTGGCACAGCAAAATATCAGGGTGAATGTGGAATCTTACTGTCTTCCTTCACATGCTCTATATTAAAGTTTATACACTTTCGAAATGAGCTTGACAGGATATGTAAAGCCAGCTTGAAAAACTTGATTTAACAAGTAGTTATAATGAAATGCAAAGAATTGCGAAGATAGGTGAACACTGGGGGACCCTGAGCACACAGCACGATGAGCTAAAATAGCCTAAGAATCCAGGAACTCACTTCTCGAACATGTGATAGTGAAAGTTCGAATAATGATAATTAGCTGGGCGAAGGTGAGATAATAAGGACAGAGAATTTAAACAGTGTGAGGCACAAATCCTAAGTATTCAGCTTGATGAATTTTCACAAAGGAAACTCTATATTTTTATTCTCAGATCAAGTCAGCCTAGGTGACCATCAATATATACTGTATGGATGCATAATGAGTGTATAATGGAAACTGATATTTAATATGCAAAAATAGAATTTTATTCAGCCATAAAGTAAAATGAAATTACGAAATTTCCAGAAAAAAATGATGGATCTGAAAAATTTGTGAGTGAGGTGTCCCAACTTCAGAAAGGCACACACCACATGTTCTTTCTCCTATGTCGATCCTAGCTTCGAACTGTTACATTTGTATGCTTCATTTGGAATGTCTGTGGAGACCAGGAAGCTAGAAGGGGCCTATGAAATCAGGGAGAGAAGGGCAAGGGAGAGTAGAACACATGTGATGAGGAAGAGAGTTAACCAAAACTCAGGATCAATAAAACAGTGTTTGGTCTCAGTGGTTAAGAGCACTATCTGTTCTTGTAAGGGACCTGAGTTTGATTTCCATCAAACACATGGTGGCTTGCAACAGCCTGTAACTCCATTTACACCCTCTTCTGGCATCCGCATGCACCAGGAGCACATGTAGCATATATACATATGCACAGGCTAAAACACAGTTATACAATAAAAATAAAGAAAACTTTAGGAATAATTAAAAAATAAAAAGCCTTATAGAAACACTACTTTGTAAGCTAATTAAAATCTAATTGAAAAGGGAGTTTGAATGGACCTCCATGGGTGAATAATGAGGTCCCAGAAGCCATATGTTAGTAAATGAAAATCCCAGTGCTAAGTGTGAGGTATTTCCCTATGGGTTGTCATAAGTGAAACTCCAGAGGTTCTCAAAACAATACAGCCTATTGCTGTTGCCGCTGGTTACCCACAAGAATTGTATGAATAAGATTCTATTCCTAAAGATACTACACACCTTGCTTGAATGATCTACAGACATCATGCTGGAACTGAATTGGGAGCTGCCTCCCTACCCACTAGCTTTCATAATCATAGAAGGAGCTATGCAGGTTGCTGGAGGAGAAAAAGACATCAACAGTATTACCAGCTGTAACCTTCTGATACTACTTACCCAGACAAGATGTGCCCACTAGCATAATCGTAACATGACTGTAATTGAGCTTTCTGGTTGGATTCAAGGCACACTCTATAGGAGAGAATTCATATATAGTACTGTAAATCTGGTTTTAAAAAAGTCCACATCTTGAATCCCAGCATTCGGGAGGCAGAGGCAGGCAGATCTCTGTGAGTTTGAGGATAGCCTGGTCTACAAGAGCTAGGTCCAGCACAGGCCTCCAAGCTACACACAGAGAAATTTTGTCTTGAAAAACCAAAAAAAAAAAAAAAAGAAAGTAAGAAAGAAAGAAAGAAAAAGAAAAACAGAAACAGAAAAAGAAAGAAAAAAATCCATGACGGAAGGCTATATGTTTAAGTGAAGGAAATCTACTATCATTGCTTTGCTAAATGGACATGTTTCCAAACTGCTTTCTAAATATTTATGTTTATATTCATAGATTAATGTTCGTCTCTTTGGTCAAAGAAGCTTCTTCAGTGGGCAATGATTAATGTCCAAAGTACTGAGAATAAGTGACTATTGAGTGTTGAGCCCTAAAGAGCATATGGACCTTCCCTTCCCTTCTGCTCCAAGACTTAGTAACTTTTCAGAAGAGGAGGCAGAAAGAATGTAAGTTCGGAAAAATATGAAATACTGTCTTTTGGACATGCCATGTCCATCACATTGTCTGCAGAGTAACAGTAACTGAGACCTCCTGCACAAAACCTGTAAAAGACTGAGCCCATTAAAATTCCAGAGTGGATAAAGGCGTGATCCAGGGGCCCCACTCCTGAGTAGCTACAGCTGTGGAACGATGGAGTGTTGTTTTTCTTCATTGGCAAGTTGCCTATGTGTCAATAATAATCCACATTTATTCTCATGCAAGCAACCCTAATTAATCTCAGTGGGTAATTTAAAAATAAAGATGTGGAAGCAAGAAAGAAGCTTGTTGAGAAGACAGGGTCTAGAGGAAGTGAGAAGGGGATAAGAGAAGGTAAAGGGAATGAATATGATCAGAAAACAACATATACATGTATGAAATTGTTAAAAACAAAAATGGAAATCTAATCAAGAGGTATTGCATTTCCAAATCAATAGAAAAGCAATACCAAAGCTCCCATAGCCAACAAACATGCTCTACTTAGGCTATAGGTACGTATATAATAAAACTACAAATATTGAGCAAAATATTAGTTGACTCCTACAAGTTCTCTGCATCCCAGTTCAGCAAACATACCCTCAGTCTTTGCAAGGATACGCCTATTCTGATTTGAAACGCCATAGTTACAGTGGGTTTTTTTTCTATTTCTGTAATTTCTAGTGTACTCTTCTGTAACCAACATTCCCAGTGTTTGTTAGATCCATTCATGCTGATACACTGATACATAGAGTTATGGTTGTTTGTTTTGTGGTTTTATAGTGATACCTTTTAGAATATAATTTATTTTGGGTGATCTGGTTTGGGTTCCATTTATGACAGCAGCAATGAACCAACCACCTGGTTTATGACTACAATATAAAGTCGATATCAAAGACTACAATTGGATCAAAGGATAAAGATACTGGTCTCTAAATCAGGGAGAGAACCCCCTCACATTGTTTATAGAGCGCTCAACAATTTGCATTGTCCTACTTGTACAAGCCCAATTTAGATCACTCTCTGCCGTACATATACACAGAGAAGACAGTGGTGTAAATACAGAGGTAGCCCAGTGCTAGAGAGCTCACTATGTTGTACGCCACATTAACATTCAGACTTCGTATTTTGAAAACTATTAAAGAGTTAGTGAAATGAAAAATCAAATTTCTTTTACAATACATCTTTCTGTCTAAAATTTACAGATTGAAATGAAAGGAAGCAAGCCTAACACACAGAGAAAAACTATTAAAATAATAGAAAATAACACAAAGATTTGATTGTTTTTTAATAGGGTTCCATTATGTAGCCCGGGCTGCTCTTAAACTCATGACATTCTGCCCCAATCTCCCAAGTGCTGAGACTGCAGACAGGAATCATTACTTCTGGCCAACATTTGTCTGAAGAGTTTATTTAAAGTGGTGTTGACTTTTTTTTTTTGAGCTAAGGCATCTTCATCGTTGCATTATATCTTCCAGGAATGGGTAGGATTTACTTTTGAGTTTTCAAAAAACTGTGGCTGTTGGCCAACTTACTTGACCTTCTTCCTATGTTTTCGCAAGGCTTTCTCCTTATGGGTCCATGCTTCTAAACTGTCTTATTATGCCTTCTTTATTAATCTCTATGTCAGTTTACCCACATGTCCAGACAATGTGTATACTCATAGCACTCTTTCTTTTTCATTCCTGTTAGAGAAACAGAGATATCTAGAAAGGTAATCAGATCTTGACATCCACAGGGAATTGGTTCCAGTACCCCCTATAGATATCAAAATCTATAGATTCTCAGGTTTACTGTATAAAGTAGCATAGTAGCTGCATATAAATCATGCATTATTTTCCCATGTACTCTATATCATTGCTAGATTATGTATGATACCAAATACAACATAAATGCTATATAAACATTTGCCATAATTGTAGTGTTTAATGAATGACAAGAGAAAAATGTATTTTTGTTACAAAATGACATTTACTCTGCAACTTTATCATAACAAATTGCATCTCTTTGGTAAAAATAAACTTTATAAACATTTTAACAGTCAGAGATTAGACACAAAACTAAACAGTTGTAACTTGTTTTACTATGAGCAAAAACTGGCAACTGAAAAGAGGTTCACTTGTGGCTGATCATCTATCAACAGTGAAACTCAGAAGTTTTTATGCTACTCCAGAAACGAGGAAACAATTTAATAACAAATTTCTTTACTCAAAAAGTATTCTTATACTTTTGTTTAAAGATAAATAATTTAAAATGAATTGGCAATTATACATTTTATACAGTATATAATGGCAACATCATACTTTAAAATTAAGCACTTTGTTTAATAAAAATGTACAATTTCGAAAACAACTTTGACAATGGCACTGGCAGTTAGATGCAAAGAATATTCTTGAAAAATGGCAGGCATAACATTAAAATACTCTATTGTGTCTTTCAATAAATATCTGACCACATCATTAACACATTGGAGTAAATTTTAATCAAAACTTACACATTTCAAAGCAAGAATAAAAACCTATGACACATATGTAAACTAGAAAGTCTCAGAAGTTGCTTTAGAAAATGCTATGGTTTTTGAAATGTCTTTATGTGTTTAGTGCAAATACATATTTTTCTGATACTACTATGTAGGTTGTTTAATCTGAAGATGTGGAATGCATAAATATGGAAGATTAATTATATGTTCTTTTTCTCCCCCAACAGATTCTTCCTGAAACTCATTTCTCATCTTTCTCCACTGTTCTATCACTCATCTTAACCCTCCACTCATTTTGCCCAGCCTGGTCACCATCTTACCCAGTGATAGAAATCCACCAAAATCCCAAGTATTCTGAAATACTCTTATGGCTAACATTTCCTTTCCACGGTTGCAATTGACTTGTTACCCTGATACTTTAGGCTCTCTGCATATCTTGAATTACTCATAAGCAAATGACCTTCATATGGTCTCAATTTATTTGCCTGAATTTATAGGCTGAAATGTAAACACCAGTGTATTAAGAGTTGAAGACCTTGAGAAGGAAATGAAATGATGATAGAAGAGCTCCCATGGATGTTTCATGGCCAATCTAAAAGAGACTAGGAGAATGTGTTCCTTTTCCACCTCCTCCATCATGTGAGAACACATTGTTAATCCCTTTTTTTCCATCTCAGCCAAGATTAAGTTTTATTCTTAGAATTTTGGAGGCTTTGTGGTCTTTTCTACGAATTCATGCCCTGTTGCTAACCACAGTCTCTTAGGGTGAAAACTGTTGGGTTCTGAAGATGTGAAAGCCACTGCTTCATAAAAGCCATAATCACAGGACATTGACACTTTGCTAAGCATATTCCTGGTTTTAGAGAAAGAGCTGCATTGCTTCCCTTTACATCAGGGTCAGGGAAAGCCTCAGTTGATCTTCCTTTCCGCATCTACCCTAAATATAAGTGTCAGCTCTCCCTGGGCTTGCCTCAAGGACTGCATAAAAAGGAGGATGCTGTTGTAGGAGCGGAGCAGGTTGCATTCCTGCCATCCCAGCTCCTGGTCACCGGCTAGTTTTACCCGAAATAACAACACACAAACTGTATTCATTTAAACACTGCTTGCCCATTATATCTAGCCTCTTCTCGGCTAACTCTCGCACCTGGACTAGCCCATTTCTAATAATGTGTGTAGCACCCCAAGGTGCACTTACCGGGAAGATTCTAGCCTACGTTCATCCTGGGTCGGAGCTTCATCGCGTCTGCCTCAGAGAGCAGAGCTATCGAGTCTGCCCAGGAGAGGGGAACATGGCCTCTGAGCTCACTTCCTCTTCCTCCCAGCATTCTGTTCTGTTTACTCCACCCACCTATGTTCTAACCTATGAGGGCCAAGCAGTTTCTTTATTTTTTAACCAATGACCTTCCTCCATCAGGATGCTGACTGAGCTTTACAAACATTCATTTCTCTTTGCTCATTGCCTATACATGAAGCAAGACCAGCTCTTGCAGCTGAGACTGCCTTACTATTATGCACTTTGAACTGTGAGGCAAAATAAATCCTTCCTTGTATTGCTTTTGTTGGGTATTTTATCACAGCATCAGGTATAGGACAAATAACTAATACAGCATCCTATGACATGAAGAAATATCTCCTTGTGGCCTTAACATGGATTCTCTAATAGTAAATGATGCAGAGTATCTTTTCATGAGCATATTAGCTATCGCTTATATATTTTGGAGACATGTATATTAAGATGTTTAGTCATTCTTTAATTAGAACATTGTTCTTTTCATGTTGTTGTGCTGTATAAGTGTCCTATATATCCTAAATATGAGACATTTACCAGGTAACTGACTTTTAAAAATTTGTTCATTTTCCTTTCTTATAAGTTTTGCCTTTCACTTTTCATACTGTTTGGTGTGCATTTTTGTATCGAAGAATTTCAAATTACAAATTTTTAGTTTTGCTATTTGTAAGTGATATGTCTAAGAATCAATTATTAACTCTAAAGCCAAGCCCATTTTTTTTTTTAATTTTGGTACTCTATCATGAACCTTCATCTTGTGGTTTGCTCAAAGTAAACATCTAGTGAATTTCCTTTATGTGATAAAACTTTTCCTTCCTGATCTCATTCAAATGTTACCACAGTGTATCTTCAGTACCCACAGAGTTTTGAATGCCATGTTCTGGGCATAAAGTGGCCATTGCCCTCACCAGCTCACAGTACCTGTTTTTACATGCACAAGACCTGCGCTACATAGGCTTCTCAATATTCTGCTGTTCTGTTATGGGACAGGGAGGGGCTCATGAAGCTCCGCCCCTCTCTGAGAATTTATAGACAGTAAACAGTTGCTTGGAGTGGAGACTCAGAAGGCCCCATCTCTCCCTGACAATCTATGTAAAGTTAACAGTTGCTGAAGGAGGGAGGCATTATTTTTTTACCTTTTATTGATTCTTTGTGAATTTCACAGCATGTATTCCAGTCTTCCCATCCCCTTAACATCCTCTGTCGGCTCTTGCAACATTGCCCCAAAACAAAACCAAATTTAAAAGAAAAACCCAGAACAGAGCAAAACAAAACAAACAAAAAAAAAAAACAAAAACAAAAACAAACAAACAAACACAAACAACAAAAAAGAAAAGAATCTTGTTGTTGAAGCTGTGGTGTGGCCCATTGAGTCGCACAGTTTACCCTTTAGTCTGTTCATCTTCAGTTGCAAGCGTTCCTTGCCTGAGTCATTGGTCGGGCTCCAGGCCCGTGGTTTCTGCTACACTGTTGATAATGGGCTCTGGCTGGGGCTGCTCTTGCATATCCCGTTGTTGTCCTGTGTTGTGGAGATCCTACTGTTTCGGATCTGTAGGTTCATCCCTTTCACATTCTCTAACAGTTCATAGATGAGGTAGATGCTGGGATTGTCCAACTCTGGGCCTGAGTGGTAGCTGGTTTGGTCGGTCCACCCAGTTTTCCTAATCTTCACCACCTGGACGAGCTCTCCAGTACTGCTTCAACTAGCTTGCCCCAGGCAGCCTACAGCAAGAGTGGGGCCAGGTCTCCTGCTCTCGGGTCCTCAGTGCTGGATCTCCCACACTCAGATCACCGGGGTCAGGAGCTCTACTGTTTTGCCAGGCAATTGCAGGACCCTCTCTTTAGATTGTTGCAAGGGGAATATACCGGGCGTGGAGGGTGTGAAATCAATTCTGCTCTCATACCCGTCAGGGAGTTGGGCGGTGGTGGCCCACGCCTTTAATCTCAGCACTCGGGAGGCAGAGGCAGGCGGATTTCTGTGAGTTCGAGACCAGCCTGGTTCCAGGACGGGCTCCAAAACCACAGAGAAACCCTGTCTTGAAAAACCAAAAAAAAAAAAAAAAAAAAAAAAAAGAAAAAGAGAAAAAAGAAAAAAAAAGAAAGGAACTCATACCCTCAGGGCTGGCTCACTTGTGGCCCTGACAACAGAGTCAACTCGGTTTTATGAAAAACAAATTCCAACTGGCTGTGCTGTCCAGGTCGGTCTCTCTCTCTCTCTCTCTCTCTCTCTCTCTCTCTCTCTCTTTTCTCTCTTCTCTCTCTCCTCCCCCCCCCCAACCAGCTCTCTCACCTGCCACAGGTAGCAAGGAAGGGATAGCCAGCCGAGTTCCGAGTTCCGTCTTTCCCTCACCCATGACAAGCGGTGGATGGGGTCAACTCTGTCGCTCTCAGACCCTCAGGGCTGGATAACCTGTATCCTGGCCACAGGGTCAGGTCTAGTGAGTTGTATCCCCAGGTGAGTTGCATGCCTGTTGTGAGGGGTCGGCTCATCTTTCCTGAGTACAGGGAGGCGAGCTCTCCCCTGAGGGATAGGACCAGCTCACCTGCTGTATTATCCAGCGAGCGAGCGGCAGGACCTGCCATCCCAGGGTCAGCAAAGAGCATGCTTCAGCACAGCATGCTTCGCTTCCAATAACCCCCTTTGCTACCATGGGGCACGGACATCATCACAGACTATGGACTATGGACCCAGATATGGCCCTTGGCAGCAGCTTGGGCCAGGACAGGGAGACATTTTCTCTAGCGGTGATAAGTTTCCCACGCTCCATTATGCAATCCTAATTAAACTCATTTGGTCATCCAAAAGAAAAAACGGGCATGAAAGTGAAAAAAGAAAGAGATGGGAAGAGAAACGGGATCAGTGGGAGTGGGAGGAGGACAAGAGAGGCTAATGATAGGGTGAATATTATCACAACCACATTATGTACATGTATATAAATTTCATAATGAAACATTATTATGTAAAGTTATACATGCTAATAAAAACCAAGAAAAGAGGAAATTTTTGCTTACTCAAATACTTCCCTCTGTCAGGACAAATCTTATGTCTGTAGTAACTTGATAGGCACATTTATTTTGCATGTTTTTCTCCTCTTAAGATTGCAGTGATTTGAGCACAAAGAAAAATTTCGTTTTCCCCTGAAGCCCATTTCTTTACTAAACGTTCAGTATGTTTGTAAAGTCAGCATATGAATGAGCAATCATGAGAAACAACACGTTCTCTTGTCAGATAGCTTCAAAGCCTTTCCTTGCATCCCATGGGTTTTGTGGGAAGAGGAGATAGATTTCTCAATGCAGGAGTCAGATAAATGTAAAATCAATTGAAACGCATGCTACTGTCATTTGGCATTGAACACCAAGAACAATTCTCATATTTACCTACTCCTTGTGAGTCATTTTTGGAGATTTTCCAGTTTTCTCAGGGCTGCCCACAACTCTTTTTACATATATCAGGAGAGAGGCATTTTACACAATATCTAACACATTATTCACATTTCTAGAGAAATGTTCTGTATCTTATTTTATTTAAAGCTAAGGAGGTACTTTTAACAGTGGAGCTTAGTCCTAGGAGTCAAAAGCTCTTTTATAGGGCTACAGAGATTTTTCAGTGGTTCAGATCACTTTTTGCCCTTACAGAGGACCTGATTTTGCTTCCCAACACACACACACACACACACACATACACACACACACACACAGTCTCACAACCATCTATGGATCCAGTTCTAAGGGATATGATGCCTATGGTATATAGGCATACATGCAGGCATAACAGTCACCCACAGAAACAAATAAAATTTAGCTGGCCTTCTTTTGTAATCAAATTGGTGACAACCCGAACTGTCATCCTAGAGCCTTCATCCAGTAGCTGATGGGATCAGATGCAGAAATCCACAAATAATATAAAAATCTTTAAAAAGAAACTTTTATAGGAACATAGAAACAATGTATATTATCTAGCTTTCTGAATTTTAATCAGGTCGGTGATTACATACATAGTTACATTAAGATTCAAGATTCTCCATACGTGGTTTTCTTTTTTTTTTTTCTTTCCAGCATAACACATTTTCTCTTAATCTCCTCTTTTTTTCTAAGGGTATTCATGTAGCTGAAGCTATTGAGGAAGTACCATTTTTAAACTTGCAGTTGTAGCTCAAGAAGGATGGAACATCATCCTTCAGAGGAGCAAGAATAACCAAGCTACATATGAAAGCTTCCTTAGGTTGAGAAGAAAGATGACTCTGACTTTCTGCTTGGGCATCAGTGACATCATAGAAGAGCTTCCCCTCCTTATACCCTCCCTCCATCTTCCCTCGCATCCTGATTCACTTACTTTCTGTCTCTCACTAGGAAACAGAATTTTAAGGGGTGATAATAAAATAAAATAAGATAGAGCAAAAGCTAACACATAGGAATCAGACAAACAAGCAAACAAAAGGAAAAGAGCCCAAGAGAACTAAATTAGAAATATATATGTATATATTTATATACATATACACATACATACATTCACACACACACACACACACACACACACACACACACACACACGGTACAGACCTGAGGAAGCCCTCTGCACGCTGCTTCAGTCTCTGTTAGGTCATATGAGCTTTGGTCATGCTACTTCAGAGGGTCTTGTTTTCTCCTTTTCCTCCGGCTCTTACACACTCTGTGCCTCCTCTTCTGTTGGATTATCTGAGTTTGGATGGGAACGATTTGATGGAGACATCCCATTGGATGTGCATTTCAAGGTCTCTCACTCTCTGCATAGTCAGACTAGGGGTCTCTGTATTTACTCCCATCTGCTATAGTAGGAAGCTTTTTCTGATGATGGCTGAGCAAGGCACTGATCTATTAGTATAACAGAATGGGATTAGGAGTCATTTTGTTGCTACAGGTTATGTTTTTTTTTTTCTTCTTTAGAACAGTAGTATTTAGTTTTGTTCTAAGTCCCTGGGCTATTCAGGCTCACATTCTTAGTCATTCAAGGAGTCTCAGGTATGGGGTCCATCTCATGCCGTGAACCTTAAGTCAAATCAGATATTGATTGGTCACTCCTGCAAGCTTTTGCCCTCATTGCCCCAGCATATTTTGCAGGCAGGACAGCAATGCAGATCAAAGGATTTGTGGCAGACTTGGTGTTTATGTTTCTCTTTTGATAGCATGCACAACCAAAACCTGAACCAAAGACACCAGAAAATAGAGGGTAAAGGCCCTATGTAGGTATCAACTCAATTTCTTCATGTTAAATGAGTGGTATAGGTGTTGTCTTCAGCAATGGGGCCTTGCTGTTTCTTTGAGGAAAGCACCCTAGTCTTAAAAAATAGCCTGGGTTGTTAAGTGATTTCCGGTGGAACCTCTTTGGCCAACAGCTAAATTAAAAGAGAAATACAGATTTTTAATATCTAAAATTGTGCGATCTTCTAGACTGACAGCTAGGGAACCCCTGCATAGGACCAAACTAGGTCCTCTGAAAGTGAGTAATAGTTATGTGATTTGGGCTGGCTGTGGGGCCACTGGCAATGGGTCCAGGATTTATTCCTAGTGCAAGAACTGGCTTTTTGGAGCCCATTCCCTATGGAAGGATACCTTGCTCAGCCTCAATACAGGGAGTGGAGGGGGCTTGATCCTGTCTCAACTTGATATGCCAGACTTTGTTGACTCCCCATAAGAGCCTTGAGAGTGGATTTGTGGTTGGGGGAGGTGGGGGAAAGTGGGAGAAGGGGAGTGAGGGGGAATTGTGGTTGGAATGTAAAATAAAAAAAACTTTTAAATAAAAAAATAGAAAAAAAATGTGTGATGTTGGGCTGGAGAGTATAGCTTGGTGGTAGACTATGTTTATAATATAAAAAAGACATAGCATTCTTATATTGTGTTATTTTATCACCTCTTGAATAGCTGTATATGCCAATATTATGAATTCCAATTCTGTATAATTTATATGATACACATGAAGCTAAATTTAAAGGTGTATTTTAAATAAACACAAATTAGGAAGATTATTGTGTTTTAAACTGGATAAGATAGACATTTTAATTATTCAGCTTTTAAATGCTTTTTGTTCTTGTAATGTGTTTTGAATTTTAAATAAGTTGGGTTTTCAAATTCATAGTGCTTAGGCTCAGTTCAGTTTGTGAATGTTCTTTTCAAAATGCTTAAACCAGCATTTAGAAGTCTGCAAGGTTTACACTTAATGCTAGGTTGTCATGGATTTTGATTAAAAAAAAATCCTGGGTTCTCCATTGCTGTACCGCAGCACTGACCAGTAGTGAAAGAATTGTTACAACTGCCCTTAAAAACAGTGCAGGCAGTCTCCATGAGGAATATTTCAAAATTTCCTGTAGTTCCCCAACAGGGAGACAGATCTTCTAGTTCCCTCTAGAAACATCCTCTGCCTGCTGTTTTTCTTATAATAGGAACTTGTTCACAATTATTTGTCATCTAGTTGTGTATGCTATTTACGAGGTAATTATAATTATAAGGATTATAATATAGCAAAACATTAGAGTTCACTTTGGTTCTTGGAGTTAATCCCTTTACCAACAAAGGAACAGCAGATTGGAAAACCCTTCCCTAATTAGGTAATATGAGAAGTCTGTTTCCTCTCATTGGTATAATATCTTGAATACTGATTCTTCCAAGGCTATAGAGTAAAGTGGTAATGGCCTCATTTCTTGGAGGGCGAGTGGTCCTCCTCATTCTTTCATTACCAGCATGCTGTTTGCCTCATGAAAAATATTTTATCACAGATCTTTAGGTGCTATGTGGGAACATAAAGTATCTGCAAATAATTCAATTGTGGTCTATATTTGATGGTATTGTTCTTTCAGACTCTAGGCTGGGCTTATGATTTTCTTTGGCCAATAAGGTATTATTAAAGTGATTCAAAGATGTAAAAAGTGTCTGTGTACGGGGGCTTACTCTTGCTAAGCATAGTAACTCTGTATATAGTACTATGAATTCAGGTTAGTCTGATGTATGACAGGGGACCCAGAGCCAAGCCACCCTTAGCACAACAGCTGGTACTCAGGCAACTGCCAGCCATGGGAATAAGTTAATCTGCCTGCGGTGTCCAACTTTCTAATTCTGTAATATGTGATTTTCATCTACAGACATGTTGGACTGCATTCACAGCTATTCTAGAATGTATGCACTTTTCAGGCCACAGGTTGGACATTGCTGATCGACCATCCCACTTCAGCCAAGCTTGGCTAAATGAAACAGAACCATTGAGCTGGCTAACTGATAGTAAGAAATGGGACTGTTAAAAAAATATTTTATTTATTTAGCCTACCAAACCACCCACTTTGTGAGTGATTTATTATATATCAAAAGCCAACCAATACACCCTAAATTTTTAAAAGTTATATTTTAGCAAAATCCTTTGTTTTCAGTAACATTGATGGAATGAGAAAAAAAAAAAGACCAAAGAATTGTTTCATGTTGTATGAGATTAAAGAAGGAGGAAAATCAAATATAAACTTCTTACTGGATTGGATATTAGACTGAATGAGGGAATTTCTTCAAAGGACATTGTTCAAATGATTTGACAAAATTATAATGTGCATTTTAGTGTAGATGCACGTAGTATGGTAACATCAATTTCCTTGAATTTGAGAATTTTATTATGACAATTCTTGTAAAGGAAAGTGTTCTGTTCTTAGAAAATACACATTGACGGCTGGGAAGACGGCTCAGTACTCAAGATGTTTGCTGTGTCTAACTGTCTGATGCTATAGTGGCATAACTGTATAGTGGCATAACTCAGAGCTTTACAGGTAGAGACAGAATCCCCTGGGCAAGTTGCTTATCTAAAGTAACCATATTGGTGAGACTGGATTCATGTGAGACATACTGTTTCAGCGAATAAGGTGGAGGAAATAGAGAAAGATTCCTGATATCAACCTTGGGACTCCACACACACACACACACACACACACACACACACACACACACACAGAGTAATACACATTTGAACAAGCATACATGTATGTATACATTATACAGACATAAAACACACTGAAATATCTCAAGGAACAATGATGCTATTAACAAAAATTGCAACTATATTATTGAGAAAGCTTACTTGTGGGTGTGAGAGAATAAGGGAGAAAAAGGTAGGATGGGGGAGGAGAGAGCAAAATCTTAAAAGCATCATCAGTTTGGAAGGTTGTATAGGAGTCCTTTTTATTATTCTTTATCATTTTAAGATATTTCAAAATAAAGTGAACACAAACCTTAGTAACCAACAAAATATGAAACATTGCTTAACAATCTTATTTCAACATATTTGTTTGCAATAAAAACCAAATGCCTGGCTGCTGTGGACATTGTATCTTGAGGCTTTTGATTACAACAGGAAGTGAAGAATGTTGGAATCCATGTTCATTTAATGTCAACTATGTGTGATAAGAAGTAAAAGCTTTTCCAAGGTGTGAGGCACTGGAAAAGATGCTAGAGAGAGGATTCAAAGAGCTTGAGCTTTTATTTGCATTTGCTACAACTTTCTTTGTATTCTAAAGCAAATTAGTCAACTCTGTAGGCCTCAGAATTCTTCTAAGTTTACATGAGAAGCTAATTCCTTACAGTTTCTACTGATGCCAATATTTATAAAATCACTAAAAAGAAACAACATGTGATGATTAATAGTTTTTATAATTTTCATTGTACCGACCATTTGCTATATGTTATAACTGCAAATAAGGTTTTATAGGCATTTTGTTTAAGGAGGAGAAAGACAGTGGGTATAGGCTGGAGTTAAGATGTGATAGATCCTGAGGAAGCTCGATTATCTGGGAATTACATTAGTAGAGGATGACTTTTACATTTTAATTTTGGAACCTTCATTCTTGATCAAGCAAAATGATAAAATGATATAAAATTACAAGGATTGGTATTAATAAGGATCATTCCTACCAGTGTGCATGTGTATATATACACACACACACCACAACACACACACACACACACACACACACACACACACACACACACACACACACACACTTCCTCAGCGTACCAAAGTGACCAAAGAAAGGATAGTACCATTGACAGAAATGACAACATAGCATTTGGAACAGAAGGCACATTTTAATCCGGAAGTCATACACATAGCCGCAGGGAAGATTTATATGTTAAGCAGTATTTAAACTTAACCAAATAAAAATGCCATTGTCATTGCAGAAAAGGTGTTCTGGACCTTTTTTTAATTACTAGGATTTTGAAGTGTCTAACACTGGCATGGTTTAGAAGAATGGTAGCTGTCTCAGTCCTTAGTACCCAATAATTTTACCCTATGTTCTTGCTGTCATTTCTTTTTTTATGGCTTACTTTTATCTTTTTTCCCTCTTGTTTCTGTCTCTTCTTTTTTTCCCTTCCAAAATGTGATATGATTTGTGAGACTAAGCACTTTAGAGGTCCTGTAGGAGTCACCATTTTAGAAAGCTTTTGTTGTTATAGTATCCCCATCTAAAAAGATGCTATTTCCTGCAGCCCACAAACTATTCTCACATCTATTGCCATTCATCAGTTCCTTTTAAAGGTAGTGATACTTCTGACTGGACCTATTCGTTGTATTTATGTGACTCTTTAAATAAAGGGAACCACAAAGCTGGTATTCCATTATATTTTTGCTTCGTATGAACTTGTAAGATCCACCCATGTAGGTAAAAAGGCATAATTTTCATTTTTATCTTTCTCTAGTAATATGTACAGAATAAATAGAAAAAGGCTTGCCCATTTTAGTGGGCATTAGTATAGTTTCTGATTTTCAGCCATTGTGGTGGTTTGAAGAAGAATGACCCCCAGAGGCTCATATATTTAAATGCTCAGTCATCAGAGAGTGGCACCATTTTAGAGGTAACAGGTGTGGCCTTGTTGGAGCAGGTGTGGCCTTGTTAGAGGAAGTGTGTCACTGGGCGTGGGCTTTGAGGTCTCAAATGCTCAAGCCAGGAGTCTCTCTCTCTCTCTCTCTCTCTCTCTCTCTCTCTCTCTCCCTGCTTCCAGATGTAGAACTCCCAGTTACTTCTCGAGTACCACGTCTGTGTGCTGCCGTACTTCCCTCTATGGTGATAATGAATTAAATCTCTGAATCTGTGATCAATTCCTGATTAAATGTTCTTTCTTCTTTTTTTAAAATAACACTTGGTGTGGCCATGGTGTCTCTTCATAGCAACAGAACACTGACTAGGACAGCCATTATGAATAGTGCTACTTAAAACTTTCTGTTACTGAGTTTTTGACAAAGATATGTAAGCATTGTTTGTGTACCTGAGAGAAGAGTTGCTGTGCCATAGGAGAAGTATGTTCAACTTCCGAAGGTACAACGAGAACATTGTTTTACATGGGTCTTATTTGCCATCTTTTTATTGGTTTCTTTCTTTGCTTGGAGATGGGGTGTTTCTATATTGGCCAGGTTGGTATTGAACCAACGATCCTCTAATTTCAACCACCTGTAGGAATTACAGGCATTCATCATTGTACCTGTATAAGCCTTGTGTCTTCATGCTTTCCAACTGGCTTTGAAGCTCTCTTGCAGGACCATTTACATATGATTTAATATGATGTCAGTGGCTTGCTAAGCAATCCTGCCTCATTTATTGGTGATGTTTCTAGGTATAAATCTTCCTCTATGTGCATTGCTTAGACATGCCAGCATAAGGTATGTCTAAGTGTACAAAGGTACAGACACATGCTTTATCTCCACTGAGGCAGAAACGGTTGCCTATCCTCCAAATATGTGGCCTCCTCTTTCAATATTGCATTGTTGCCTGAGGACCTAGAGCCATAGTTCCCTCGGATTATGCGGGACAATATAACATTAAAATGTCTGTATGTAAACATCAAACTGCCAAATGACCGTATTAATACTTAAATAAAACACTGTTTTCTTAACATGTTAGAAATATTGAAAACGTATCCTTAGTGTTAAACAACACAGTTTTAATAAATAGTAATATCTTTCTAAGTGCCGGCAACCTCTAGCCACAGAACCTCTCTGACCTTAAAACGTCTAAGTATGCTGTTTATCTATCTAAACTAATTCACTTTAAATATCAGCTGGATTTGGGATGAAATTTGAGAAGTTTTACATACACACACACACACTCATTTGATTGTGTTGACTTTCAGACATAAATGTGTTTTTTAAATACAGCATCTAATCCACTGCAAAGTACTTAGTTTTAGTTTGAGTATTAAAATACAATGAAAATTATACCATGAAATAATTAACTAAGAACGCATTCTGCATGGTGGATCTGTGTCTTTCTTATTTTAAAAACCGTAAGTGTTGAAAATATATTCCACCTGTGCAGGCTAGTGAGCTCTAAAAATCTGTTCTCTAGAGTTAGCAAGGCCTTTCTGTTGCATCATAAATCATTCTGGAGAACCTTACGCTTTCTCTTTTGTCCATAGAAAACACCCCCATTGTGTGGGTTGTTATGCAAGACAAGGTACAGCATACCATTTCAGAGGGTGTTTCCCCAAAAGGAGAAAAAGGGGTACAGAAAAAAATCTTGAAATTCCTTTGGGTCCTTTAACCCATCTGGAGAGGGTCTAGGAGAGACCAAGAGGGACAGTTAGAGGAGCTCATCACCCACCAGTTTGAAGCTTGACTCCAACCACAGATCTGGCTATGCAGATTCCAACCCTGGAGATGTGTGGAACTCACAATAGCCTTGTAAATTGGGTGCTCCTGTCTTTGTTGCCACTGAGATGGGAGAATGGAGAATCTGAGGTGTTAAGCAACACATCAAAGGAATAGGACCAAGACTGAAGAGAATTTAACTGAATTTGTAACTGGAACCTAAGTCCACCTAATGCCAGAACATGCACATTTAGCTACAATGCAATCATACTGCGTTGCCAATCATCAGGTGTAACTAAAGGGGCGGTATTACTGAATTTCTAATGGGTAGCATGGTAAATCTTCACAGATTTTTCAACTGCTGGGCTGTTTTATCTAAGTGTCTAGAGTGCATTTTATTAGTCTTTCTCTAGACAAGACATTCTCCTTTGTTCAAATGATTGATGTCTGGCGGTAGACAGATTATTTCAAGTTTCATGCTGTATAGAAANTCTCTGTACTTAGCTTATTCACAGTCAAAAATTCAAAGAAAACACAATAATATACAGAATCCAGACTCTGTGTATTTTCCATATTTACATGACTTTTTTTCTTACTTGCTTATATTTTCTACAAGTTTAATATTTATTTTAATGTCTTTACTCCTTAATCTATGTCTGTCTGTACTCTGTCTCTTTAAAGACTTTACTTTTTAAAAAATTCTTTACTTCTTTTTATAAATATTTCTTCTCTCTTCCAAGCCTATATAAATTTATCCCACACTGTGACCCATTTAGAGGTCTTTTCCATCTGGATTTGTATTTATTGGGTGTCTATTTAGAATTATTTTTGACCAGGAGTACTTTTTTTTCCTTTAAATGCAATGTGGGCATGGTTAGGACCAACTCCATGGCACTGCCTCTTGACTCTGCCAAGTTCAACATATCAGGAGGCATGTTCACTGCCTCTGAGATCCATATACATTTTCCTAGCTACAGGATTACAGTGGGTTTATATCACCATTAAGCAATTTGTAACATGCTGCTCACAGACTCCATTTAAATGCTCAGCCTCCTGAAAGGGCCAGAGTTGTTCGTGAAACTAGTGCACACCAGGAAGCTGCTGTTTAGAAACTGCACTGCTTTTTGCTGCTATTGCTGAATCAGGAAGACCTCTCTTAAAGGAGCCTATCTGAAAAAAAATGTGGCTACAAAGAAACTGCACTAAACTCTGTTCTTTTGTGTCAAGAATTCCTTTTTCAAGCTTTATCAGCTTTTATGTAGATGTAGTCAGCTCCGCATTGGTGAGCCAGTCTGTAGTTGGAGGTTGCTTGTTCATTTTCCAGACACCTAGACCTGAAATAGTCACACAGAACTTGCATTATTACAAACAATCCTTGGCCTATTAGATCACACTTTTTATTGGCTAGCTCTTTTATCTTAAATTAACCCATTTCTATTAATCTGTGTATCACCACATGGTTATGACCTACAGGTAAGGTTCCATCTGGCATCTGGTGTCTGGCATCTGTCTCCTATGGAAGCTACATGGCATCTCCCTGACTCTGCCTTCTTTACTCCTCTATCTGCTTGGAATTCCCACCTTGCTCTATTCTGCTAAGCGACTGGCCATGGCAACTTTATTTATTAACCAGTAAAAGCAATACATATACAGAAGGACTTCCCACATCGTGTGGGTGGGGGGAGAAAGAAGGAGAGACAGAGGGAGGGTCACTGGTCAATAGTAACAGACTGCTTGCAGGCCAAATCTATTTGCTTTCCTTTTTGAGTAAAATGTTAGTTTATTGGAGAACAGCCCCATGTATTTGTTTCTTCATTGTTTGTGACTAATTCTTTGTTGCAATGGTAGAGAACACTTGCACAAAGAACTGAGACTTTCGCACCCTACACCCTCTATTGTCAAGTCTATACAGAAAAGGCTTTGTCAATCTCTGAGATAGGAAAAGAATGTGCCACAGTGAAGGTAAATGTCCTGTGAAGAGCAGTTTGTCTATTTAAGAACAAGCAAGGTGCTTATGTTGATGGGCAAGAAACAGGAAGGCATGATAGAAAAGTAGGCTTGATCACATCACAGTGAGCTCTCTGGCTTGTTCTTGGAGGTGGACAGAAAGCCAACAGAAGTCAGAGCAGCATGGTGTGATTTGACTTTTGTCTTAAAGTGGAATTTCAGTTTACTCTCCTCTACTTCATCTTCTTTGTAACCCTCAATCTTTCTTCTCAAGAAGCATAAGCTACTGAATTTAACTCTGGGTTACTTCTGATCCTTGCATATAAATGGCCCTTGGTTCCATGAACTCTGAGGACCTGGGGTCAGGGTAAAGCTAGTCTTCACTCTGCAGCTTCACCCTGGCCCCGGATCCTCAGATTACACAAACAGTTCTGAGATCTACCATAAGAAGGTTAGCATTCAACATACTACACAAAGGGCATCCCAAAACTAGGTTTCCTATTTAAGTGTACATTCACTTATTTCAGAATTGTGTGTGTCATATGCTGGCTCATCCACTTATAAATATCAAATGTACATAGCCTTTTGTGGTTGTATGATCAAAGGGTGTATATTTAGTGTTTGTGAATATGCCAACTTGGATAGTGTAGATAGGTTCAAATAAAATTACATATTAATTTATATTAATATTTTTCAGATAACTATAATGAATAAGTAGTTGTATTGTAACTTTTTGTTATTTTATTTTGTGATTGCTGCAAACAAATGTTTGGCTCATTCAAATTATACATTTAAAATACTAATTGGTGACAATAAGAAAATGTTTGAGGCACAGGTTGAAATAATCAAAAAGAATACCTGGCAGACATAAAGTTTAGATTCATAAGGCAAAGTGACTTCATGCTTAAACTGGGAAATGAATAAATACTTAAAATATATTCCCAAAGCTGTTAATATTGAATTTTGTTTTGTGTTTTCTTTAGAACATTTCTATTTGATATTAATGAAGTCAGTGATTTTTTTCGAGACAGGGTTTCTCTGTAGTTTTGGAGTCTCTCCTGGAACTAGCTCTGTAGACCAGGCTGGCCTCGAGCTCACAAAGATCCACATCCTCTGCCTCCCAAGTGCTGGGATTAAAGGCATGTGGCACCACTGCCCAGCCAGATCCTTTAAGTTTCATTTCACTGTCATATTTTATTGTTCTTGTGTATCCCAGTTTTAAATTTTGTTCACATTGGTTACTACCACCGTTGTGTTCTCTCTCTCTCTCTCTCTCTCTCTCTCTCTCTCTCTCTCTCTCTTCTCTCTCTCATTTTGTAGAAGAATTTACCACATAGCTCTTCTGGAACTTGTCATGCAGTACATGCTGGCCTTGGACACTTTATAACCCCGTCTCTGCCTCTCTCACCTGATCCATTTCTATATTTACAATGAGAAAATTATCTTGACTACTACAAACATCAAAAATATAACAACTATCACTCTGTCATGTTCAGCAGACAGTAGCTCACAGCATTCCTCCTCCTCATTTAATTTTTTTTAGGCCAGTAAATCTTTATTTGCATATTTTTTTATTTTTAATTTTTATTGAAAAAAATTTCTGCCTCCTCCCAGCCTCCCATTTCCCTCCCCCCCCCCCCCCCCTCTTTCCCTCCCCCTCCCCCACCCTTCTCCCCCTCCCCCCACTCTTCCTTTATCTGTTCTTCAGCCGAGGGGCATCTAGGTTGTCTCCAGTTTCTGGGTATTAGGAACAATGCTTCTATGCACAGGTTGAGCAAATGTCCTTGTGGTATGAGTGTGCATCCTTTAGGTATATGCCCAGGAGTACATGCTGGGTCCTGAGGGAGGTTGATTCCTGATTTTCTGAGATACTGCCATACTGATTTCCAGAGTGGTTTTACAAGTTTGCATTCCCACCAACAATGGAGGAATGTGTCCTTTACTACACATGCTGTCCAGCATAAGCTATCATTTGTGTTGTTAATCTTAGGCATTCTGACTGGTGTAAGATGGTATCTCAGAGTTGTTTTGATCTGTATTTCCGTGATGGTTAAGAATGTTGAGCAATTCCTTAAGTGTCTTTTGGTCATTTGAGATTCTCCTGTTGAGAATTCTCTGTTTAGCTTTGTACCCATTTTTTCATTGAATTATTTGGTATTTTGATGTCTTGTTTCTAGGCTGAGCTCCCAGAGTACAGTCACGGGGGGGGGGGGAGGCGATAATATCAGCAAAAGGGTCATAATATTACCATGATGAGGATATCCACAGAAACAGCTGACCTGAGCTAGTGGGAGCCCACTGACCCCAGACTGACAGCTGGGGAACCAGCATAGGCCCAAACTCAGCCCTCTTAATGTGGGTGAAAGTCGTGTGGCTGGAGCAGTCGGTGGGGTCAAAGGCAGTGGAAGGAAGATTTATCCCTAATACATGATCTGGCTTTTTGGAGCTCATTCTCTTTGGAGGGATACTTTGCTCAGCCTAGATAAAGGGGGTGGAGGGCACTTGTTCCTGACTCAAAGCAATGTAATGCACTAGGCTTTGTTGAGAAGCCATACCCTCTCTGAGGAGTTGATGGGGTATAGTGTGCATAAAAGTGGATGGAGCAGGAGGACGGGAGGGAGAGAAAACTGGGATTGGTATGTAAAATGGGAAAAGATTATTTTAAAAATTTAAAGTAAAATATTTAGTGCAGGAATAAAAAGATAAATAAATAGAAAAGAAAAGAACAAAAAAGAAACTCTAAAGTGCTGGACTGTGCTTTTGCCCAGCCATCTGAGAAAGGCAGTGGTTACAAAATTCTCTGCTGATTGGAAGGGACAGAAGCAAAGGACTTAGATTTGCCAAGTGAGGGACCATTCGATTTTGAGGGCTCTAAGCCCCTGGGCATATGCAAAAAGAGAGCAAATTCCTTTGCCTTCCCCCACTTCAGCAGAATCCAAAGAGCTTGTGGTTTCCTAGGGCCTATTTGTAAACACCTGTTCACTGAAGAACTTTAAAACTTCAATGACTTTAGCTCTCTTTCCACACAAGGTACAGTTTGAGCTTGAAAAAAGAAAAAAAGGTCATCTCCTCAGGGGGGCCGCAAGAAAGATATAAGATACTCTTGAACTCATTTTCAGTCCTGTTCTTACAGTCTCCCCACAGGATGGATGAAGATAGGACACAGAACCTTTGGGTTGATTTGCAAGCAAAGTTTGCCTTGCCACTTAACAGCTTGTTAAATCAGTTCCTAAAGCCATTAGGAAAATTGCCTGATGAAAGGGAGTCATGCTGGCATGCTATGGATATTACCTTGAGAGATACCTTTTGGGACTGATTAACACTATTCTTTTGCAGGTCTTGATGGATGCTGTTCAGATCCTTTGCCATCTGCAAATCATGATGTGTGAGCCCATTTTAATGATACTAGACAGCAAAAATGAAAGAAAAAAATAGCTAGACCCACCCAAGGTTTTTCTGAGATCAATACCATAATTACATTTTAGACCCTCCAGGTATTAATCTTCTACTCTCTGAAAAGCAATTCCATTTTCCTAGCATGGTAGAAATAATACTACTTCTCCGTGGTTCTTTTTTTTTTTCTTCTTTGCCCCAAGGGGGAAGGGAAGGAAAGTCTTTTCCTTTTACCTTTCTTGCTCTTATAGCCTTTCCTCTTTTAAATTGAAAGTTCATTGATGCGCAGAAAAAGAGCTGATGGGAAAATATTTTATAATATTAACAGCATGAATACTGGCTCCTTTTAGTGCTTTCTGGCACTCCTTGCTTTCATTAGTTTATCTAGCAAATTTGTATTTGTCGTCTAAAAATAATGTTAATAATCTTTGTTGATTATTATTGTTATGGGCTAGTTACTGTTCTAAACACTTGACTTGAATGAACTAATTTAAATCTCATTAGAACCCTGAGAAATTGGGATCATTTTAATCATCAAGATGCTGAGGCATAAAGCTTTGAGGACCATTGCCCAACAGCTCACAGATGTTGGAGGCAGAAAGACCATTTGATTCCAGGCAATCTTACGCCAGTGCCTGTGTGTTTATCCACTAAACTATATATAGCAGAAGATGTATGTATCTTACACTGGGCTAGGTACCAGAAAGACACAGTTGATGAGCACTGGTACTAGGTTGAATAGATTCTCTATTGAAATTAATATCCACTCAGAACCTCAGAATGTATCCTGATTTGGAAAAGAGATTTTGAAGATACAATGAATTAAGATAGCATCACACTAGATTAGGATAGGCACTTCAGAGTGTTCTTATCAGGAAAGAGAGGGTTGGGAATATGGCCCAGGCAGTAAAGTGTTTGCTTTGCAAAGGTGAGGATCTGAGTTTGAGCCACAAAGTCCATGTTTAAAAAAATGTTGGGTGTGATAGCATATGCTTGTAATCTCAGAACCAGGGAAGTGGAGATAAGGCCGATCTTTGGGTCTCACCGTTTGGCAAGTCTAGCCTATTTGGCGAGTTCTAGGCCAATTAAAAACTCTGCCTAGAAATAAATGGAAAGAAAAAAGGAGAAGAAAAAAAAGGTAGATGGTGCCTGAGGAATAAGACCTAAGGTTATCCATCTGGCCTCCACACACATGAACACACAGGCATGTACCCTGCATATGTACCTGAAAACTCACATGTACACATACACACACACTACAAACAACAAAAGGAACAGGAGATTTCACATAGTAAGTGAAAATTGCTATGCAAAGACAGAAGCAAAACTTGGGATGGTAGAGTTACAAGGCAAAGACCCTCCTACCAGCAGCCACTGAAAGGCAGGAAGAAGCAAAGAAGGATTCTTTCTAGAGATTTTAGAGGAAGCATGCCCACGTTCATACCTTGATTTATGTATCTAAGATCCAAAATTGTAAAATAATAAATTTCTGCTGTTTTATGCCATTCAGTTTGTATAGCAGCCTTTGAAATTTCATAGGATGATGGTAGAGAAATAAAGGAAACCTTTGATTTTTCCTAAGAGACTTAAAGAAATGTCTATTTTTTTTTCTGTATTGCAAACAAGGAAGGTACAAATGGACCAAAGAAAGAATTCTATGTCCAGCCTTTGAACCAATGAGCTATTGGGGTTCAAAGACAAATACACTATTGGGAAGTTCCTTAAACAACTTAGAGATGAAACGCCATTGAGAAGTCCTACCCTCATCAAAAACCTGCACCTATGATCAATATTACTCACAGAAATTATTTACCTTTTATATTGCCCCAGAGAGGGGAAAGACAGACTGTGAATCTCAAAGTCTCGTTCTTCCCATGAGTCCCTTACACTACAAGCTCCTCCTGAGTCCTGCAGTCTTCTGTCACCCTCTATGAAGGATTGTTAATGAACTTGATTTCTTCAGGGTCTCTTTCTGCTGGGAATCACAATTCCTATGACTCAGACCACAATGGACACATTGCGACCAGAAGGAAGAGTTACAATACAGAAATGATAATATCTACAAAATATTCAAAATGGTACCCAGAAATCTTGCAAGAATTGGTGGCATCTCTTCCAACATAATTAATTTTACTGAAGAATCGATATAAAGTGGTAACTAAGAATATGAACTATGCTGAAATACTGTCTGTATTGGAATCTTGGGTGTGACATTTATGAGTGAAATGTCATTGACAAGTTGTTTAACCTGTCTTTCCCCTAGTGTCCTTACCCATGAAGCTATTTTCAGAGACTTTTGATTTCACATTTAAAATTTTCACAGCTTCCTTGAAAGGTAGGGAGATGGAGCAGATATCATTGTTTATGTTTTATAGGCATTGTCAGTAGCCATAATGGCTAGTACCTGATAGTAGGAGCTACCTTCTGGACTGTGGACCATCTGTTAGCCATGATACACTAAGGTTTTCTTTTGTATGAAATGATGATGGTGTTGATAATAATTATGGTGCTGAAACTCTGATGGATATTGTGTACTGAAGACCTTCTCCATGCTAGGTCCTTTGATGTAAAACTCCTTTGCTTCTGTATTTGATATGAGAATAAAATGAGACATTAAAAGAAATTGGTACAGCATTGGTATCACTGGACTCACAGGATGATTTTACAGAGTTTATGCAAATACTATTTGTAAACTTTATTGCTAATATATCATATGTACGATATATATTATCCATTCTGATAACTTCTCCCACTTGCCTAGTCATGCTGACATAAGCTTTTTAAAAACAAAACAAAAGAAAACAAAATATTGTTCTTCACTAGCCTTTAATAAGGTGGCTATGCTTCTAGTAACATGCATGGTTTTTCCTTTGTTGAATGGTTCTTAAGCCAGGCTAGAGAGCTATTGGTTACCATCAAGGTATATGCATCATTGCAGAATTCTGCAACCTTAACATTATCATGTCATGTTATTGGAGGACTGCTGGTTACTTCCTTTCTTTGGAAGTTTCCAGCGAGGTGGCATTAAAAATAAAAGCCAATAAACATATATTATATTCAGACATAACTTTTTCTTTCTAAATTAGATAAAAGTAAAACTGTTACCAAAGAAGTTTGTTCATACTTTTTCTACATATGATATTTTACTTTCAGCTAGCATTTCAAAGATTATCACTTCTGCATTTCAATATTATAATTACTGCATTCTTCCTTCTTCCTTCCCCTTCCTCTCTCCAAACCCTCCCTACTCTCCTTCAAGTCCACAACTTTTAGTTCATTAATTTATTAATGTATACCTATGCATTCATAGATATACATATATAAAACCTTTTCAATCTGGATAATGTTACTTGTATGTATATGGTTCCAGAGCTGACCATTTGGTATTGTACTACCAATTAGTGTGTTTTCCCATGGGAAGACTATTTTTTATCTTTCTCAGCATATATCTTAGTTGTCTATATTTATTTGTGTGGGGATGAAGACTGTGGGCTTTCAAGTTTCACCAATATGATTGACTTAACATGAGCTAAACAAGGTCAACTAGCTTTTTTGATGTTTAGATTATGATCGCAATTGATAGTAGTTACGGCAAAGCAAGCAACAGCAGACTTTACTGAAAGACAAGAGTTTCCGTACTCCTGAGTATATGGGAGTCAGGATAGGACAAGGATAGTTGGTCATCAATGTCACTATGGCACAAAAAGCCAAACTATGGAATCAGACAAGATGTCCATCAATAGATAAATGGGTAAAGAAGAAATTTTATATATACACATTAGAGTTTTATTCAGCTATAAAGTAGAATAATTTACATTGTTTTCAGTAACTTAGATAAAATCGGAAATAACTGTGTTTAGTAAAATAAGCCAGACATAGAAATATAAATATTGCATATTTTCTTTCATGTATAAAATCTACACAAGTAGAAGGAATAAGAGAGGGTAATGGGGTATGAATACCTTAAAGTACATGGTATATTTATATAAAAATACCATGATCTAGCTGGTGATTTTATATAATATACACTGTTAAAATAGGGTAAAGCAAATTCACAAAGGAAAAATCATTTACTAAGGCTAAACAAGGAATGAAATCAAACTGCCTATTCTGTAGTCTTTAACTGTGCAGGTACTTAACAGGTTAATTCCACCTGTAATTGGATTAAGTAAATATTGAAATATTTGGTGTTATGTTAAGTCCTGAAACACAGAGACTTTATATCAGAACACTGCAAATAAAAGGAAGACTTTGAACTCAGATGTGACTCCACAAACTATGTTTTTATGACCATGACAGCTGCCTTCCAGCTACATGGCCAAATAATCATGTAAAATTACAATAATTTAAAAGAACTGCACCCCATAACTTTCTCTTCCTGGAGTATTAAGGGATATTATGTTATGAAATCAGCAGATTTTGATTCTAAGCCCAAATATACATCCATATGTTGCTTTAACTCTCTGGGCTTTGATAGTATAAGAACTGACACTGATGCTACATAATAGTTAACTAATTACAATTGAAGTTTTGTCTTTCAGAGAAATTATCTATCTGGAGAGACTGCTTGGTACTAGAGTATACTTTCTTGGTATGAGTGAGACCTTGGCTTCCCTCTTAGTAAAGAAAAGCAAAGGCATCTTAGGTCCACAAGAAAGCTGAAAAGGAAACATTTGTCTGAGTCCTGGAACTAGGCAGTATTTTTTCATAGATTGTGCCTCAGTGTTGTGCCAAGTTTCATATTACATCATCTGGGCATCAGTGTGTTCTGTGGTTCTGTGTCTAAGCTAGGAAAATGGCCCTAATATTCAGTCTATGGGAAACCATAAGAGCCCAATCCACGTGGGACTGCTAACAGACCTCTGAGGAATTTTCAAAGTGAACTTTTGAAAATGTGTATCTAGTACAAATCTGTCTTTTTTAAAAAAACAGATTTAAAATCTGGTGACTTTTTTTACCTCCAAATTTTATCTAATGAAGCACTAAAAGGTTCTCTAGTTCGTTCTCCAAACCTCCTGTTCAAACACTAAATTAGCTTCTTGGTAAATGTGAACTATGATTCACTGAACAAATGCTATATCAATTAGACAGCTACTGAGTGCCAGGCACAAATATAGACCTTGAAAATATCACAAACACATTTTGCTTTGTAATCTGAAGCTACCATTTGTGTGTGTGTGTGTGTGTGTGTGTGTGTGTGTGCCCAGAGGCTGCCCATTCATTCCCGGCCACCCAGACCCAAAATAATCACACAGAAACTATATTAATTGTAATACTGTGTGGTCAATAGCTTAAGCCTATTTCTAGCTAGCTCTCATATTTTAAATTAACCTATGTTTACTATTCTGTGTATTAAAATGAGGCTCGTAAATCATTGGCAAGGTTTTAGAAAATCTGTCTCCTCTGGTGGCTACATGGCATCTCCTTGACTCCGCCTTTTCTTTCCTATTCTGATTGGAATTCCCACCTTGCTCTATTCTACTAAGCCACTGGCAAAAACATTAACCAATAAAAGCAAAAATATATATAAAAGGATTTCCCACACCACTAGCCCTTTTCTGTTTAAATAAAAATAAAAGTTATAACTTTAACATAGCAAAATTATATAAACAAATAATTATCAAGCAAGAATTATAGTTACAATATTTACATCTACTTATCTTTTATTATAACTAAGGAAAACTATAAATATAACTATTTTTCAACTCCATAAAAGACTTCAGAAGGATCTAATATTACCTAAGTAAACAGGAAGTACATTATAAACAACTTCCAAAATTTTATAATTGACAGAGACATCTTGCTGCCTGGACAGTCACCCATCTTCAGCCTACAGGCTCATAGGATCTGCCAGACTTTTTCATAAAGCAGGAAATTTCAAAGACAGTTTTACCCATATTGGCAGTTTGTCTTTCACTTTCTTATGTGTCCTGCAGATTGTCTGGCAGACCCTTTCATGAAGTAGAAATCCTGAAGGGCTTTATGACCTTTGGGCAAGTTCAGTAGTCATTTTTCTGTGGGCCCTGCATGTCCAGTTCATACAGTATAGAATCAAGCAGTCCAGGTAAGAGCAGTTTCTTGCCCAAATGGATAGCAAACTCCCTAAGGAGCCTCTTAAGAGACCATCTTTCTCTAGAAGTAATTGGTACTGCCAGGAGCATATGTGTCTCATTGTCATGAAAAGTTCTAAGTTCTTAAAACATTTTAAATTCTACATTCTGTTAGTCTTTTAAAGGTTTGAATAATAACTATCCATCTGAAATACATCTTTGTACATCTAGAAAACCTAACTAACATGTCTACAATTATAGATGACTATCTAGTAACAATTATACATTACATTTTTAAATCAGCTGAATAAACACAATACCTTAATAAAGAGCAGAAATAAACATATAACAAAATTGACCTTAAATTTGTTATCAAAAGGCCACAATACATACCAATGCAAAGTATTCATCTATATAATATATTCCTTTTTAAATGTAAACAAACACTTATAAACAATATTTGGCTGTTTGGAAATAGTTCTCCTCAAACTAATTTTTGCTTTTTTGTTGGGAAAAGTAATCTTGGGGGTTATGGAGACTGTTCATGGGGTTTTGGTCCATCAAACCTCATTAACCTTGAAGGAATCCACAGGTTCTCATCTTCTGTGGAAACAAAAGCAGAACCTTTTTTTTAAAAAAAAAAAAAACAACACATCCTTTGACCCAAATTTTAAAGTCAAGATACCT
>NW_026067999.1:3806158-3815296 GCF_014885135.2 Alexandromys fortis
CCTCCCTCTCCAGTCCGAAGAGCAGTCAGGGTTCCCTGCCCTGTGGAAAGTCCAAGGTCCTCCCCGCTCCATCTAGGTCTAGGAAGTTGAGCATCCAAACTGGCTAGGCTCCCACAAAGACAGAACATGAAGTAGGATCAAAACCCAGTGCCATTGTCCTTGGCTTCTCATCAGCCCTCATTGTCTGCCATGTTCAGAGAGTCCTGTTTTATCCCATGCTTTTTCAGACCCAGTCCAGCTGGCCTTGGTGAGCTCCCAATAGATCGGCCCCACTGTCTCAGTGGGTTGGTACACCCTCATGGTCCTGACTTCCTTGCTCATGTTCTCCCTCCTTCTGCTCCTCATTGGGACCTTGGAAGCTCATTCTGGTGCTCCAATGTGGGTCTCTGTCTCTATCTCCATCCATCGCCAGATGAAGGTTCTATGGTGATATGCAAGACATTCATCAGTATGGCTATAGGATAGGGTCATTTCAGGTTCCCTATCCTCAGCTGCCCAAGGAACTAACTGGGGACATCGCACTGGGCACCTGGGAGCCCCTCTAGGTTCAAGTCTCTTGCCAACCCTAAGATGGCTCCCTTAATTAAGATATATGTTTCCCTGCTCCCATATCCATCCTTCCTTTATCCCAACCATCCCATATCATATAATTATTATATTCTTTATGCTTCTTCCTCCATAATTTTCTTTGAGCCTTGGGGGTGGATTGCTAATAAGAGTGAGGAAGGAACTGAAGGGTGTATGTTATCATATTTTACTGTGTACATGTATGAAATCCTCAAGAATAAAAATATAATGAAAAGAAAAATAATACAATAGGTATTTAAGTGATTCAAGTTCATGAGGAAGATCACATATGAACATCTAAGTTATTATTGCCACATAAATGATTTACATTTTAGTACAAAAATTCAAAGACACTGGGAAACTTAATGGCACACTTATCTTTATTGAAATTGAACAAATGCTTTTTTAAATAATCCCTTTTACAGCACATGTAAAATGTAATTCTTTCCATATATTTTCACAGGTTGTCTGTTGAGTAAGCAAAAATACATCTTTTTTTTCTTACTTAAAACATGTAGCCAGGATTCAAACCACATAGCTCTGGTACCAAAAAGGCACCGTGTTGTGAAAATCACAGTACAGTTTTAATCTTTTAAGTTAATCAAAGATATTTAAAACAATATTCACTCAGATTGAAAGTAGAAATTATAGGCCAGTCAACGTTAGAACCGTAGTTACAGCTACAATGAGAGCAGAAACAGGAAGTTCAAGCTAATCTGAGCTACACCATTCAGAACACATCACCTCCATAAATACTGTGGCTGAGCAGCTGCAATAGCTAAGTTACACTTGGGCACTTAAATCACACATAAATATAGCCAACATAAAAAAAAATACATTGTAGGCTAACTTCATCTAACACAAAATGAGCATTTGTTTTAAGAGGATATACTGGCAAACCAATTACACAATACACAGTGAAACCCTCAGTTTACATCCAGGAAGAAAAAATATTATCAAAGTGCACACCTACACAGACAGTAGAGTAGAAATCTGTTCTTTGTCATTTGTGTTTATTTTGTTGTTGTTTTCTGGATAAGTAGAAAGAATTTACACCCCACAAAAGGATTTCTTGGGTGGAACACTAATTACAGACATTGTAAAGATCATAGCTCAGGAGGCTTGTTTTTAAAAACGAGGCAGCATTTTCCTGAAAAAGTTTGGTCCCAATTTACAATAGACTAGTCACTATGGTCAGATGGTCAGCGTTTTTTCTGTGTGTGTGTGTGTGTGTGTGTGTGTGTGTGTGTGCACTAAACTAACTTTTCAGTACCAGAATTCATCAAAACCAAATCAAACCAGAAGATAATCAGCCCTCAAGAACTTGATTTTGCACATCATGTCTGAATGATGTGTCATCTGAAAGAACAATGCTAACGACTATGGATGGGAGTTATGCTCATGTAATTCTGCAACACCTTAATTTTGTACAGTTTTCTTCATTGCCCATAGAACTTATCTATTTTTTCATGTAGGTGCCAGAAACCCCACCCTCATGATCTCCCTCCCCCTCCCTCAATGTTCATCACTGTCAAAGTGATATAAAGACAATATTACTGTGTATTTACAAGCACAACACTTAGGCAAGAAGGTCCCCCAGCGTTAATACGGTACATCTATTTCTTGTGGATATCTTCATGCCGAATTATCTTGTATGTGATCCAGTAAAAGATGTTGAAAATGAGAAAGGCCAGTGGGAAGGCAGCTCGCGATATGGTGTCAATTCGTTTTGCCCGATCCACAAACTTCTTCTTGATGGCATCTGCATCTTTTGGGGGCTGTGGAGGCTGATTGGCAGGTGTAGCCGCCTTGACAGTTGCGCCATCCTTCACTTGGAGGCAGTGACCCATTCCATAACCACTGAAGTTAAAACGACTTTCACGAGTCACTTCTTCTTCCTGGGAGAATAGAGACAGGAAGCACAGACTGTCAGTTAAATTTGATGGAAGGTTCTTAAAATTCTTTAGAATTAAAAGATAAATCATAGTTAACTGTTGGTGTAGGAGGTTCTTGGAATAGGGAGTACTCTTTTGGGTTCAATTCAATTATTCATAGTGCAAATATAATTCATCAACTTTTAAGGCAGAGAAATTAAATACAAAAAGAAACACCTTTGCTATATTCAGTATTGACTTTCCCAAATCTTGTTTACTAATCTATAGATTTGATTAGACTGTTTTAAAACCAGTTTCCAAAACTCCAGTATTATAAATATATGAAAAGTGACATTCATTCATTTCTTTTTCCAAAAACACTTTTACTTTTACTTGTTAGGGACTTTTATCATGACCCATTCATGGCTCTGTTCTTTCATTAACATTCAATTTAAGATCAATCTCTTATAAACTGTTTGCCCTCTGGCCCTCTGGTTCATTTTAGCTGTAGAGTCTTTGGCCAGTAAACTCTTTCCCATATTCAAATTTACCATTTTATTCGATGACAGTGATGCTTTATATTGATTATTTCTCTATAAATTAGATGCAAGACAGAAAATACCTTTCATTACTTTGTGTGAAAGGCAAATCACCTTAGAGACCAATGGAATCTGTGTATATAACTGAGTCAAATGTAGAGATCAAATGTCAAGAGGAAGAGTTTAAAAGCTGAGATTTAAATGACTTGCTTGATAGCAGCATATCTCTGAACAGCCACTGGTCAAATTATCTTCTGTTTTAGCTAGCTCACTGCTTCTTATAATGGTATGTAATCTTCCACTGCACTTTTTAGTTTACCTGATAATGATAGTGGTATGTTTCCCAAAATACAAAAAAAACTTGATATTAATATTAGCTCATCATTGTTAAGTCTATGTCTGTAGTACTTTTAGTCACATATAAAAAAGTATGCCAAATAGAGAACTTTGAACATAATATGAATGCAAGCTCATCTGTATCCGAAATGAAGTGAGGCAGACAGATTGTACCTAGTACATTCAAATGAGGTTTTAAAGTCACAAGAGGACCTGGATAGGTAAAGAAAGGCAAGAGTAGGTATTTTAGTCTACTTCATTGAGTACATAATGAGAAGAGAGACAGCAGTGCATGGATTAAAGAGCCGTGCAAGCATTGCAGAATGGTTAGGGTAAATTATAGTTCCTACATTCAGATGGGCTGTTGCAGAACCCAGGAAGGAGAGCAGATTGACTTCCACGTGACTTACTTACCAGATTAGTACCCACATGCTACTTCCCTCTGTGAGAAATACATTCTGCTTGAAAATGAATACTAGAGTTTAATAAAGTCCATACAGCCTTGGTTTATCAAACACTACCCATTGTGATATAGAGCCTCTGGTGTGGACATCTGTAAATGTGACTGAATACTGCATTGCAGCCTGGCAATGACTTAGAATTTGAGCTAGAGAGATAGGAGGTGTGAGTTAAACACACCATGCCACTGTTTTCCATATATATTTGATCTCCAGGAAAATCAGACTGGGAAATGAGAGGCTCATTCATTTGATACATTAGTTATTCACTGTTTGTTTGATTGATATTTATGTTTATTGTATGATTGTTTCAGAATTTGACACATGAACCCCGTATTTTCATCTTATATTTTCCAACTCTAACTTCTCTCACAAACCCCTCTCAAATTCATGGTCTCTCCTTCTTTATTTACAATTGTTACACGTGTGCTTATGTAAATGATGCCTTCTGATTCCATCTAGTGCTTCTCATATGTATATGTTTAAGGATGACCATTTGGGATTGGATAAATTACCAGGAGGCATCCATGGAGACGTCTGATTCTCCCTTTCTTAGCAGCCATTGATTGCCTGTAACTCTTCATCTCGGGGTGGGGGCCTTGGGAGATTTTCCCTATTCATGTTGGCATGTTGACCAGGGTTGTCATTGTGTAGTTTTATTCAGGTGGTGACAGTCTTAAGATTTTTATGGGTACAGCTCCCTGTCATATATAGAAGATAATATGACACAGCTGATGTCCTGGTCCTCTGACTCATTTAATCATTTTACCCCCTCTTGTGTGATGTTCCCTGAGTCTTAGGAATGGGAGTTGTGTGGTAGATGGAGCAGTTGGAGATAGGCACCCCACAGACATTTGCTCTCTGCATTTGACCTGTTGTGCAATGTTCTCTACTTGCTGCAAAATGAAGCTTCTTTGTCGAGGAGTGAAAGCTCCACTTATCTGTGAGTATAAGGATGAGTATTTAGAGTGTGGTTGGGAATTATGCTGCTTTAGGGAAGTGATGGTAGTGGGCACTCCTGTAGCATTCATGAATTTACCAGCCATGGGTATCTGCCTGTGGTTACAGTACTAGGCATGAATTCTTCATTATTCTTATTAACCAATGATTATAGTACAATCAAAAAAGACATTAATTGTAACCGTTAATCAGCCCCTTTATAAGCACAATGAATCAGACCAAAACTCTTGTATAAAATGATTGTGAAACTGCTACTTCATCCATCCATCCATCCATCCATCCATCCATCCATCCATCTATCTATCTATCTATCTATCTATCTATCTATCTATCTATCTATCTATCTATCTATCGGGTTTTTTGAGACAAGATTTCTCTGTGTAACAGTCCTGGCTGTCCTGGAGTTCGCTCTGGAGACCAGGCTGGTCTCAAACTCACTGAGATTCACCTGCCTCTGCCTCCCCCGATTACTGGCATTAAAGGTATGTGCCAAGACCGCTTGGCAAAACTGCTACTTTATAGAACCATCCCTCAATACTCTGATTCAGGTTACATTGTCCTTTACAAGTTGGTTCAGTGACCAATGTCCCATTGCTTACTGGAAGCTAATGAAAACGTTTTCATTCAGCAGTTAACTGTTGAGTGTTGATTTTCTGTCAAGAAGTGAGACAGTTAATGTCCTTGAGGGAAAAACTCTACTTGTATAGACTTTCAGAATCTAATTGGAGAGATAACCTAAAGATATTATCATGCAAGGAATTTGGTAAAGAATATTTGCTCTGAATCTGAGTGATTCCATGTGCACAACTGCATAAACTCAGTGATAAATGGTTAAACTAAGTTCAGATTGAAGTATTACATCATATTTCTTTTCCTTAATATGTGAATGATTTTTAGAGTCATTCTTATTCCTGTAACCACCTGCTTGCAGGATCCCTTCTTCTCATCCTACCTCCATTCCCTGGGGTCTCTGACTTTCGATGAAGACACAACTTAGCTCCTCCCCTCTCATCTCTTCTAGCCAATCTCTATTCCTTCCTCAGTTATAGAACCTCTGAAATGCCTTTTACAAGGATCCCCAGTAGTCCCATTAGGCTGGGATTCAAGTAGAAGATTTTCAGAATCCTCCCTGTCCTCTATTCTTTTCTCTCCAGACTTACTCCTATAGTAGCCTGCCTGCAGGAGGCCCTTCTCCCACCCCACTTTCATTCACTGGAAGCTCTATACCCTTAGCTTTTTCAGAGGCCTCTCTCAGCCTTTCATCTTAGCCCATCTCTATTCCCTTCTGTCACTCACTGAGCTGAAGAAGACCTCTATACCAGGGACCCCAGTGTCACTGCATTTGTCTAGGATCCAGAGCAGGCAACAGTAACCAAAGAATGGACCATTCACCCAACAAGTAAAAGACTAGATATTAATACCATAAAACACCTCAAACATCATAACTCCAAATGCGTAGACCCCAGCGCAAAAACACAAACATGAACAGCAAAGGCTCTGTCAGAAATATGTATATCCATTGCAACAAGTCCCGAGAAATTCAATATAGCTGAAATACAAGAAAAGGTCTTCAAAATAGCAATTATGAAGATGTTCAAGAATGTTAGAGGTTCTTATGAGTAAATCCCCTAATGAAGGCTATAAAAACACAGTTGAATGAAATAAGAAAAACAGGTCAAGACATTAAAACAGAATTTAACAAAGAAATAGGATCACTAAAAAAGTTCTGAGTAAAATAAAGCTGAATATGAAAAATTTAGGATGTCAAACAAAAAAATTCAGAGGTAAGCATCACCTCTTCTAGAAGACATAGAAGAAAGACTCTTACGTGTTGAAGACAAGGTAGAAAGAAGAACTGGGTACTTCATCTGAAGAAAATGTTATGTTGAAAAATATGTGAATGATATCATTGATTTAAAGTTTCAAATAAATGTTCTTAAAATATAGAATAAACAGATGTGTTAACCGTCACAGGGCTGTCATAACTGTCTCAATACTTATTTCATTCAAGAAAGGGAGCACACAGTTTCTTAGGAGGAGGGAACAACCTCAGATTTTCTAACTACTATTTTTTAACAGAGGGAAAATGGAGACAGTTTATTAAGACAGGAAAAGCACTCCCTAGAATGAGAGTGGGCTACTGAGCAGGGAAATGGTCTCCACTCAGATGTAGCTAACTACCATTAACCAGCATGCGAGCGGTGTAAAAATACTGTAGAGACTCAGATGAGGAATGAGAATACTCGGGTCCTAGATTTAAGGTGGAGGCTTATAAACTGTGTTGTTTCAGGCAATGCCATTATTATTTTCATTTTCAGTTCATGGTTTCCTCGTGCTAAAAGCGTGAAGATTGCACTAGAGCTATGGCTCTCTGCTGTGGCTGCTGGAGAACTTGGCAAATATACAGTGTCTGCATCTCATCCCGTTCCATTCAAGACCAGAGGGGTCAGGCACTCAGGGAGTGAGAATTTAGAAACTGCAGGTTTTAACCTCCAGTGATTCTAATGTAACATGTTTGAAACTGCTGGCTTTGATGAGTTATATTGTCTGTCTGCAAAATGTACAGCAAATTCCATATTATCAGTCTAAAAATAATTTTCAAATCAAAGTAACCCTTTACTATACGTTTCTCTTTATCTGCCTAATCTTAATGTGCTTTTCTTCTTTCCACGCCTGCAGAATCTCACAAATTCCCATTCTCTCTCAAGAGCCAGTTAGAAATTTATGATTAAGCATAAACCACTGCTTGAGTGAGATAATATTCATGTACGTTCCCAAGTTCTGAAAGAAAATAAACGGGATGGTTAGCTAGTAACCTGTTTTCAGCGCATAAAAAAAGTATCAAATATGCACATTCACGTTTCTTTTCAGTCTGCCTCATTCATGCCCTTTCTATAGCCTTTCACCACACACTGTGAATGGACAGCTAAAGAGAATAACTCACTCAATTTAGTACCAGAGGTAGAATAGAAGGATATCAGGTTTGAATAGCATTATTTTACACATTGTCATGCAAACTGTGGGCATTTAATAGATGTTTGGTGAATAATGAGTAATGTGGAATTTCAAGAGGGTTCCCATATGCTTGAAAACCATTTCCTCATTCATTCAACAGTATTTTGAATATGCTTTATGAGCATAGTTATAGTTAATTAAATCAGTTCTTTAAAATTCTCTTCCACAAAAATTCAATCTACTTAATTCCTGATATACAGGCAAGATTAAGGCTCTTCTTATTTAACTTAATGGCTTGCTCAGTGCTTTTTAAATTAAATACGTACACATAAATTATTCAATCAAAGGATACAGTTTTGATTTTGAAAAACGTAACTGCAACTGATCTGGAATTTTTTTTGTTTGTGTTGTTACTCTGAATGATTAATTCACTTTCTAGTAGGTTCAGAATAAAATGTTATGGCAATATGGCAAGATTCCTATGTGGCGGCAAAATGGAGATAAGACTGAGTCAAAAGTAAAGTGAAGTTAAAATAAAGAACAATCTTATACACGACCTGTGAATATGCCAACTAATGTAAGTCAGATGCTCCCAATTAGGAAAGAATTTTCGGCTTAGCTCCATTCTTTTTATTTTTTATTTTTCTAATCAACTGGGAACAACTGTTAACTATTGCTGTCAATCCACCATCTTTCTTCAATCACTGCACGGTATATATCTCCAGTCACTCTGTTTTGTTATGTTCTGATTTGTAAAATTTCTGTAGAAACTGACTCATCTGGTGAAAGGTTCAATGCATTCAATTTCTATATCCTTTTCATAATATCTCAAATTTTGTCTATTGTAGAAAGTACTGCTTCAGCACTTAGAATTATTACAGATTTATTGTTACTCTTTGTTTATTTTGTGTATCTATTTTACCTGCCATTAGATGTGCTGGTTATTGCATTTGCAATACATTGAATGCAAAGCTGTCCAGAATTGCAACACGGTGAACTTGTAAGAGAATGATTTAAATGTAATTAAAGAACACAGTACTTAAGAAATAAAATACTTAGCAAGCCCCATGTTTTGAATTTTTATGCACTTGAAAAGAGGAAGTAGATAATTTCTAAATGCTGGGGGTAAGGGAAGTATCTTTCCCTCACATTCCACACCAAGACTCTTTGATTGGATCTAGTGCCCTTTCTGCTGTAACTGGAAATCGCTCAGTTCGAAATCAAGGATAGTTCGAAATCAATTAACACAAGGACACAATGGAGTAGTCCCTAGTCCTCCTTAAGAAATAGTGTGAGTCCAAACACAATAAAATTTTAGTGACATAATCCTCCAAAGAAATGATGACTAGATGATGCTTAATTGTAAGCCTGGCTATTTATATTTCCTTAAGGGATTTTCCTCAATACTGGGGGCCTTGATTCCTTTCTCCATACTGAAAGTTCATATAT
>NW_026067999.1:3815321-3836390 GCF_014885135.2 Alexandromys fortis
TTAGATAAGTACAATGTTTTGTTTATGACTACATATTATGTACTTATATATGTAGTCAATTTCATTGGGAGACCAACCTTGTAAATCACAAGAGAAACTGAGGCCAAGGAATGCTACATGGTTTTGTAATGATGTATTATTAAGAAATCTTAAAGCTGGGATTCAAGACCAAGTTGGTCTGAATACAAGCTATATGATGTGGAAGACACTAGAAGTCTTAGACATTTGTGAATGTTTATCTATATCAAGCCTTAAATGGTTTCCTTTCCCAATTATGGATGATGGGTCTGACTAAGATTTTCTGGATAAAGTTAAAATTAATAAAGTGGACCAGAATCCCTTGTTAGTTAATGACAGGTGGTGAAATAAATCAATATTTTCAGCCTTTTAAATAGGTTATGAAAAAAAAACATTTTTTTCACAGAAAATTCACACCAGCAATGGGTCATTTATTTTTTCAAGAGAGAATATTGGCATCACTGGGTTTATTAAACAGTCATACTTTGTAATCTAGGCTGGTCTTAACTTCAGAGTCTCCTGACTCAGTCCACCAAATGCTGAAATTATAAACCTGCTAGGGCCACCTATCATTGATTTTTGAAGAAAGAATTTCTGAGTTTTATTTATGAATTACTTGGCATTCATGTACTTACATTTCAACCAAAATTTATAGAATTTTCATTAAGTGCAAGATAGATGGTAGGGAGATGACCGTAAGAAGACATTTTTAAAATGTTTGCATTTTATTGGAAAAAACAGTAGTTAACAAAAGATACACAGACACATATTACATACCTCTACATATACACACAAACATTAACATAAACATTTCTAAAACAGATTTCAAATCATCGAGGTCAGCTTCCAATGTAAATTACTAGATGGATGATGAGAAAGAAGACAGTACAGAAGATCATTTTTTGGCTAAAGAAAAATATAATTGAGATGGAAATATTTGGAGCCATCTCACCTGGAGGTATATACTTGGTTACATGTTAACGCATAACTGGTCACCTTTCTACTTAAAACTCTTTTCAAGGCAGAAATCCTAAAGACAACTTATGGTAAAAGTCAACCTTCAACCAAGACCCTTAAATTTCAAATTTTAAATATTTCTTCAGTTTTTGTTTTCATTTTTTTTACATAGAGCAACTTTTGCAAATGATCATGGATTCAGAATAAATCCATTATGATGCTGAAGATAAAGTGATGCTGATGTTAGCTGAACATTCCACAGCTTTATAGAGTAGTTCTCCTTTGGATCTTTGGGTGGGATCTCATAAACTTACCCCGGAGACCATTCTCAAACTGCATGGGAGTCTAAATCTCTTCCTAAATGAGTCTTTGTCTTGCTTCTACTCAACAGAACATGATTAAACTGACACTAGTTAATTTCAGAAGCTTGGTCAGAATAAGCACTGGCGTTTCATTCTGACTTTCTAGGATGTGCATTTAGACGTACACCAGTTGTCTGACTGCTTGGAGAAAGCTAAAATGCAAAAAAAAAAAAAAAATAATGAGCCCATGTAGAGAGAGCAAATGAACTTAAACAGTACTCAGCTGCTAAGTATTTCAGTTCCTTCTGCTGTCTAGCTGCATCCAGGGTTAAACCCTAAGCTGAAGCACCTCAACTGAGGCCTTCCCAAAATCTTCCCACGTGGCAACTGTGAGAGATAAAGAACCGATTATCATTATTTTAGGCCACTAAGATTTGGGGTACTTCATCATAAAGTAATATACAGCCATGTTCATAATAGATAGTATCCCCAATACCTAAATATTGTAGCATTGTCTCTGGGACCAGGCACCAGAAGAAACTGGGAGTGTTTCAAGGAGATGATTACAAGCCTGAAAAAGGAAGTAAGCATTTGTTGCAATCTAGAAAGTGGAAAGTTCATCCACTATCCTATGACAATGTGAAAATAGAATATATATGTTATAATTCTGATGATCTAGCTAAAAAGATTTCCAGAAAGAATAGTATAGGTATTAAAAGTACTACTAGATGTTAGAAGAAATATAAAGGATCCAGAGTCATTTTTTTTTGAGCTTTTAAAAGGTCTTTAAATAGTAACAGGCCTCAAGAGAAAGACCATATCAAGAGTGGGTCTGTAAGATTTCTTTGTTAAAACTTGAAAACTATCTAAATGAATGCCTTGAGAGCTCATTGAAGTGACAGAAAGTCTTGCTAGAATTGTAAGAGCAGGCCTGGCAATTCATCTCCTTCAAAGAGCAAACTTCTAAGAATTTGTGCCACAAAAGCCTTAGAAGGAGCCTTGGGTTAAGAAAGTCAGTTTTCTTTCTGTATTTGAGTTAAGGTCTCACCAAGTAATCCAGGCTGTCCACACACTCACAATCTGCTTGCTCCAGTCACTGCTGTGCAGGGAATACAGGTGGGCACCACTATTTCTGGCTCGAGAAAGGTTTATTTTCAATTGACAAATAATAACTACACATTTATGGAGAATAATGTAAGGTTTTGAAAATGTATTGTTTGTTATGTTTATACCAAGCTAAATCATCCTGCATTTATTAGTTATCATTTTTTGGGTAACAGCACCTACATGGTTGTCTTAGCAATTTTGAAATATATAACACATTATTATTAACTTAAGCATGCTGTGGAGTAGATCTCTAAAATATGTTCTTGTCAAATGGATACTGGGCTTATCCCGAAGAGATTTATGGCTATGACTTCTGTCTAATGACATGAATTATAAATCGATATCCCCAGAGCTCCAACAGATAAGGGAATTGTACCTGTTTAGCTTGAAAGCAGCAAAGACAGTGCATAATGAAAAGGATTTTTAGAGCCCTTAGTCTTCTGTGGTGGGGAAAATAGTTTACAAGTGTTACTTAGTTACGAACAAATATCATGTCTTAGGAAGAAACACTAACCAAATAACAGAATAAGCACCCAGAAAACAGAGACAAAAACACATAGAACAACTTCCATGGATGTATCCACAACCAAGGATCTGACAATCCAAACTTTTCCACATTCTAGAATTCCTGTTAACCGTTGATTGCTGCGCATCACTCATTTTCACTAATTTTGAAGAGAAATGTCTGTGGCAGTACACACATCTTCACATTTTCTATTCAATATCTTATTTCATAAGGTTTCATACTAAACTCTGTCAACAGAGCTCAACCTGAGGTATCTTGTCTGAGGTCAGTAGTGAGATCCTGAGTTTTGAAATGTCTTTTAATTCTATAATTGCACTCACTTTCCTCTGCGAAGCTTTTTTATAAGTTATTAACTTGTTTTCCTTATGTAGAAAAATAACATTAGAAAAAAAGGAAAAAAAGCAGCTTTCTAGCTTACTATTCGTGTAGATGTGCATTTTCTTGGGTTTGAGAGTAAATACAAGTATGACTTGTGTACACAGGAGAAATAGAATATTGGGGCAGAATATGTTTATCAAAAATGACCTCTAGCACATCTCCCTTCCCCATGTTTTCTTTGATGAGATTTTGAAACTTCTGCTTCTGAGAGCTAGGGATCTATATTCCCACATATTGGTCTGGAAAAGCCCGTGACTTGCTTGTCACTAAAAGAATGCAGTAACACGACAATTTGTGAATTCCCGTGATAGTTTAAATAGGAGACAGAGAGTCTGCCCTGTTTCCTGGCTCATACGCGCTTGGATTCAGGAGCTGCCCTATTAAAAAGCCCAATATCCTGCAGCTGCTCTGTTGACGCTAGGCCACATGAAAGGCCATACATGGGCACTCTAATTAGCAGTCTCAGTCTCAGGAGCTCCTAATCACCCGACATGTGAGTTTATAAGGTACAGATGCCTAATTCCCACTTGTCAAGTAGTAGACAACCTTTGAGTCTTCCAGCCGAGATTCCAGAAATCATGTAGCAGTGAAAAGTCATCCTTGCTCTGCTCCTTCCAAATTCCTGAGCACAACACTATGTAGGTTGTTTGTGCCCTTGCATTGAAGTGATTTATAATACCCAGTAACTGGAACAGGCTGTTTGAGTCGTTGTGCCAAATTTTCGGGTTTTTAGGGCTAGTAGTCAAACTAGAAGTCTTGGCATAAAATAAAATTAGAAATATTATGAAAATGTAGGCTTGAATATGCTAATGTGCTCCTGAGTAAATGCTATCTTTCTTCTCTGATGCAAAAGTCGATTTTGTAGGAGTCAGAGGGGGTGGAGGACACCGAAGAACACGGCTTACAGACACAACTAAGCGGAGCTCCCATGGGCTCATAGAGATTGAAGCAACAATCACAGAGCCTGTATGGGTCTGAGCTAGTTTCTTTGCATATGCATTACAATTGTATAGTTTGGTGTTCTTGTGGGATGCCTAACAAAGCGAGCAGGTGTGTCTCTGTCTCTTGTCTGCTCTTAAGTCTCCTTTCCTCCTTCTGGGTTGCCTTGTCCAGTTTCGAATGGAGGGCTTTCACCTTGTCTTGTATCTTGTTTTGTTGGGTTTGGTTGTTGTCTCTTGGAAGCCTGCTCCTTTGTGAAAGGAAATGGAGAGGGAGTGGATATGTGGGAGAGGGGAGGTGGGAGGCAACTGGGAGGTGTTGAGGGATAGGAAACTGTGGTTGGGATTTGTTGTATAAGAGAAGAATCTATTTTTAATAAAAAAAAGGGTAGTTGATTGTCCCATGCCAGATGGTCAGTCCTGAAAGCATACATATAAGTGATATTATACAGATCAAGAACCTTATATCAAGGAATTTGTATATATATGCATATACATGTATATATGCAATAATAATTAGTGAAAAAAAGAAGCCATGAATTTGAAGGAGAGTGGGGAGGGGACTATGGGAAGGTTTGGAAGGAAGAACAGAAAGGGTGAAATGCAATTATATTGTAATCCAAAAAATAAAAATATAAAACACCTAAAATGAACATAAAATAGCAATCCAGGGGGCTGGATAGATGGATAGCAGTTAAGAGTGCTTACTGCTCTTATATGGCCCAGTATCAGATCCCAGCACCACCCATATCAGGTGGTTCACAACTGCTTATAACTCCAGTTCCAGGGAATCACATGTCCAGTAGCCTCTATGGTCACCCACATGCATGTGGTGCACACAAACACACAAGCATGCACACACAACACATGCATGTATAAAATAAACAAATCTTTTCTAAAATGTCAATCGAAATGTGATATTGGTGGAAACTATTTCCTAAGCCATGCCAGGTAATCTACCTCTCTGAAATGAGATACCTGTTTATTTTCTTAGCTTAGCGAGATGCAGCATTATTGTCTAGGGGTCCAATATTTATCCAGTTAAATGAATTATACTAATGAAGAACTACGAGCACTGTAATGATTTGTTGATAGGGGATGTTATCTCCTGTTCAAAAAATAAACTTCTTGCTTCACCTCAATAATGATGCCACAGAAGGATACCAATGTCATAACCTTCTCAAGATAACAATTTTCAAGAATCACATTTACTTATCAATCTGTTATAAAATGAAGCACAAGTGTATTTCTTTATGAACTACATATCAGAGTTATACAAGAGAGATAAAGTGGTGTGTAATTTCTTTGATATTGGATTCAGAACTGGGTTTCTAATACATGCTTAATAAATCCTTGGTAAGTCCTTCTTGATTGCCTGGTGGATTTTTTTCACTTTATAGACAGACCTTCCATTAGCTACGAAACCCTAGCTCACTTAATTCCAGATTTGACCCATATAAAGTGATTTATATTCAACCTTTTTTGATGTCTATGTTCTATATAGTCAAACATGATCACAATTTTAAAATTCTATGATGAGATAGTCTGAACGATAAAGGAAAATATGTACAAATAAAGATTAAGGCAGACTTACAGACAGGTAAAGTTTGCAAAAGAATATAAACAGAAAGCAACTGACGATGTTCTTAAAATGCTTTAGTTATTTCAATATAAAATTATCAGTGATAGGTAAAACTTGCCATGGCTATATTTATAAGAATTAAGACAAGGCAGTGGACTACTTAATATCCATTTTTTGTTTATGCCACTCAGTAAAGAACTTGTCAAAGGGGCAAAAGGGAGAGAAATAGGAAGTATCTTTTAGGCATGACTGGCTTCTTCCTTTGCGTTGGTTCACCGAGACCTTCATTGTGCCAGGTAGCTACTTGGAAGACAACACAACACAACCATTCTATTTATCAATAAACGATAATTTTTGAAAGGAAAAATTCATGAAAGTCGAGGACACCTCAAAAACAGTCCACAGAATCAATAGTAATGCTTTATAAAACTCTATTATAAATAGAGTAAGCACCTTGGCTTCTTTAGCCAGCCAGCAGGAGAGTTTCCTGCAGCTAGGCTACTGGAGTACCCCCATCCCATCCACTGAACCCTGCAAGCTACAAGACTCCAGCCCCAAACTCGCCTATCCTTCCTGCAACCTCAATGGAACTCTGAAACACAGCCTGCTACTACACAGAGAGGACCAAGAGGGCTGCTCCAATACCCCCATCTCATCCATCAGATTGTGTAAGATACAAGTACCACCCTGCCCCCAAACTCACCTATCCTTCCTGCAACCTCAGTGAAACTCTGAAAGGGCAGCCTGCTACCACACAGAGAGGACAAAGAGGTGAGTGATCAGTCACTCAGCAGGACACACCACTCTCTAGGTCCTCCATACTGCTGCAAAACCCTTGGCTCCTCCCTCACCTGCCTCAGATTCTTTAGTCAGTCAGCAGGAGAGTTTCCTGAAGGCAGGCTGCTGGAATACACCCATCCCATCCATCAGACCCTGTAAGCTTCAATCCCACCCCGCCCCCAAACATGCCTATTCCCCCTGAAACTTCAGTGAAACTCTGAAGCATAGCCTGCTACTACATAGAGAGGACCAAGAGGTGAGTGACCAATCTCACTCATGAATATTGATGCAAAAATACTCAAAATAATACTGGCAAACAGAATCCCAGAACACATTAAAAAAATCATTCACCATGATCAAGTCAGCTTCATCCCAGAGATGCAAGGATAGTTCAACATACTAAAACCTATCAATGTAATCCACCATATAAACTGAAAAAAAATGATCATCTCATTAGAGGCTGAAAAAACATTGGACAAAATCCAACACTCCTTCATGATAAAGGTCTTGGAGAGATCATGGATACAAGGAACATATCTAAACATGATAAAAGCAATATAAAGCAAGCTGACAGCCAACATTAAAGTAAATGGAAGGAAATTCAAAGCGCTCCCACTAAAATCAGGAACAAGACAAGGCTGTCCACTTGCTCCATATCTATTTAACATAGCTCTTGAAGTTCTGGCTCAGCAATAAGACAATAAAAGAAGATCAGGGGGATCCAAACAGGAAAGGTAGAATTTATTTGAAGTTATTTGTAGATGATATGATAGTATACATAAGTGACACCCAAAACTCTACTAGAGAACTCCTACATCTGATATATACCTTCAGTAATAGGGTAGAATACAAGAGCAACTAAAAAAAAAGTAGTCTTTCTATATACAAATGATAAAAAAGCTGAGAAAGAAAACAGAGAAATATCAACCTTCACAATAGCCACAAATAACAAAATATCTTGGGGTAACTCTAACAAAAGAAGTGAAAGACATGTTTGACAAGAACTCTAACAAAAGAAGTGAAAGACATGTTTGACAAGAACTCTAACAAAAGAAGTGAAAGACATATTTGACAAGAACTCTAAGTCTTCGAAGAAAGAAATTGAAGAAGATATGATGTGGGAGTGTCATATATCAATCTGTTGATTCCATTGGTTAATTAAATAAAGAAACTGCTTGCCCTGATAGGTTAAAACATAGGTGGGAGGAGTAAACAGGAGGAAGAGAAGTGAGGTAAGACTCCTCAGACAGACGCGAGATAGCTCTGCTCTCAGAGACACACGCGATGAAGCTCCAACTCAAGATGGACATAGGCTAGAATCTTCCCGGTAAGATTATTAGAAATGGGCTAGTCCAGGTGCAAGAGTTAGCCGAGAAGAGGCTAGATATAATGGGCAAGCAGTGTTTAAAAGAATACAATTTGTGTGTTGTTATTTCGGGCATGAGCTAGCAGGCGGCCGGAGTGCTGGGGATGCAGCCCCGCTGCCACTCCTATTTGAACAAAGATATCAGAAAACAGAAAGATCTTTCATGCTCTTGGATAGGTAGGAACAACATAATAAAAATGGTAATCTTACCAAAAGCAATCTACAGATTCAATGTAATACCCATCAAAATCCTGACACAATTCTTCACAGACTTGAAAGAGCAATAATCAACTTCATATGGAAAAAATGAAAAACTCAGGATAGCCAAAACAATCCTGCACAATAGAAGAACTTCCAGAGGGATCACCATTTCTGACTTCAAGTTCTATTACAGAGCTACAGTATTGAAAATAGCTTGATATTGCCATAAAAACCAAGTTTGACCAATGGAAACAAATCAAAGATCCGGACATTAATCCATGCACCTATGAATACCTGATTTTTGACAAAGAAGCTAAAATTATACAATGGAAAAAAGAAAACATCTCCAACAAATGGTGCTGGCATAACTGGATGTCAACATGTAGAAGAATGAAAATAGATCCATATCTATCCCCGTGCACAAAGCTCAAGTTCAAACAGATTAAAGACCTCAATATAAATCTGACCACACTGAACCAGATAGAAGAGAAAGTGGGAAGTAGCCTTCAAAGCATGGGTACAGGAGACCACTTCCTAAATATAACCCCAGTAGCACAGACACTGAGAGCAACAATAAATAAATGGAACCTCTTGAAACTGAGAAGCTTCTATAAAGGAAAGGGCATAGTCAATAAGACAAAAAAGCTAGCCTGCTAAATGGGAAAAGGTCTTCACCATCCCCACATCAGTCAGAGGACTGATTTCCAAAATATATAAAGACCTCAAGAAATTAAATATCACTGGGCAATGGTGACTCACACCTTTAATCCCAGCACTTGGGAGGCAGAGGCAGGTGGATCTCTGGGAGTTCGAGGCCAGCCTGGTCTACAAAAGCTAGTTCCGGGGCAGGCACCAAAACTACAGAGAAACCTTGTCTCGAAAAACCAAAAAGAAAAAAAAAACCCAAAGAAATTAGATATCAAAATTCCAAATAACCCAATTAAAAAGTAGGGTAGAGAACTAAACAGAGAATTCTCAACAGAAGAATCTCAAATGGCCAAAAGACACTTAAGGAAATGTTCAACATCCTTAGCCATCAGGGAAATGAAAATCAAAACACTCTGATATACCATTTTACACCAGTCAGTATGGCTAAGATTAAAAATACCAATGACAGCTTATGTTGGAGAGAATGTGGAGTAAGGGGAAAATTCCTCCATTGCTGGTGGGAATACAAACTTGTATAATCACTTTGGAAATCAGTGTGACAGTTCCTCAGAAAATTGGGAACTGATATACCTCAGGACCCACTCTTGGGCATATAACTAAAGATGCTCAATCATGCTACAAGGACATTTGTTCAACTATGTTCATAGCAGCTTTATTTGTAACATCCAGAACCTGGAGACAACCTAGATGCCCCTCAACCGAAGAATGGATAAAGAAAATGTGGCATATTTACACTTTAGAGTACTACTCAGCAGTAAAAAAACAGTGACATCTTGAAATCTTTATGCAGATGGATGGAACTAGAAACTATGTGAGGTAACCCAGACCCAGAAAGATGAACATGGTTTGTACTCACTCATAAGTTGATACTAGCTGTAAAGCAAGGGATATTGAGCCTATAGTTCATGATCCCAGAGAAGCAAGTAGCAAGGTGAACCCTAAGAGAAACATACATAGATCTACCTGGAAAAGATAAATAGAGAAGATCGCCTGATAAAATTGGGAGCATGGGGGTGGAGGGAGTAAGGAGGAAAGAAGGGGAAGACAAGGGGAGAAGGGGAAGGGGAGGAGAACTTGAGGGAATGAGATAGTTGAGATTGAGGAAGGACAAAGATGAGAGCAAATAAAGAGATATTTTGATTGAGGGAGCCATTATGAGGCTAGTAAGAAACCTGGCACTAAAGAAATTCCCAGGAATCCACAAGGATGACCCCAGCCTAAGACCCTAAGCAATAAGGGAGAGTGTGCCAGAACTGGCCTTGTCCTATATTTAGACTGATAAATATCTTAAATGTCACTATAGAACCTTCACCCAGCAATTGATGGAAACAGTGGCAGAGACCTGCATCGGAGCACTGAACTGAGCTTCCAAAGTCCAGTTGAAGTGTGGAAGGAAAGAGAATATGAGCAAAGAGATCCAGCCCATAATAGAGATATCCACTGAAACAGTTTACCTGAGCTAATGTGAGCTCACCAACTCCAGCCAGATAGGGAAGGAAACAGCATACGTTCAAACTAGTCCCTCTGAATGTGGTTGACAGTTGCATTGCTGGGGCAGACTGCGGGGCCACTGGCAGTGGCACCAGGTCTTATCTCTACTGGTTGTACTGGCTTTTTAGGAAACTATTCTCTTTGGAGGGATACCTTGCTCAGCCTAGATATAGTAGGGAGAGCCTTGGACCTTCCACAAAGCAATGTGCCTTACCCTCTCTGAGGAGTGGATGAGGGGTAAGTTAGGGGTTTAGGTGGAGGACGTGGGAGGAACAGGGGAGTGGGAACTTAGATTGTTGTGTAAAATAAAAAGATAGTTTGCTTTATTTAAAAAAATAATAAAATGTGAAAAAAGAGAATCCTTCAACTGAACAAAATATAAAAAATACAGTAAGCACTGAAAACACAATGATGAACAATAACCATAGATATCTAAATAGAGTATAAGAGATTACTGATATACACATACACAGAGACAAAGATATGGGGGATTCAGGTGAGCATTAATTATCCAAAGTTAATGAAGGTACTTATGGTAGTAGTATTGAGATACACACGGCTGTGTGTAAATTACCAATGACAAACCTTTGCCCCTAGTGTAACTTTAGTTGCCTATTGGGTTTTAATACTTATTTCCATTTATCTTCTTATTATTTAAAATGTATTTCTTGCTCACATTAAAGAGCTCTGGGTTTTGATAGCCAATATTGACTATTGTCTTCACTCAGTAGATACTTATTTCTTGTACTGTATCAAAGTCACTTCAGTTATTTTGTTGAGAATGAGACTATTAATTCCGACTAAAGGCTCAGAAAAGTAGTACTTTGTGGAGGAGGAGAGGGAGGCAGCTATTTTCTCCTGCTTGACAGTTTTCTCCATCCAACAATGTCCTTCCTACATTTTCTAGTTCATTCTTTCTCTCAAAGAACTTCCATCTCTTCCCTCTTACTCAAGATCCAGTCTCTTGGCCATTACAGAAAAGGAGAGGAAAATACTGGTCTGGTCTGGAAGTTAAATGGCTTGGGTGAAATTAACATCTTTTCTACTTTGTAACTTTCAGTTTGGGATAGATAGTGCCTCAACGTTTTTGCTTTTTTATTTCTTCATCTTTAAAATGAAGAGGTGAGTTATTTAGCCATTTTCTGCATTTGTGAATATAAGCTTCTAATAATGGCTACTGTATTGCCTTGAGACCAATCTCTAGGTGGTGCACATGTTTAAGAGTCTTCATGCCAGTCAGGAAACATAATGAAAATAAGGGTCGTAATGCTCTCCTCCTCTTCTAATACTGATAACTACTACCAGAGTTAGCACGGGAATGTACATTACACATATACATAAGATCCAGTGTTTAGAAGAACCTTGTGCTTAGCCTAACGTATAGTGATCTTGGAATGTATAATTTATAAACAAAGTCCCTTCATTTTTATTTCTCTCCAGGCACCACAAATCCTAAAGCCACCATTGACTTCTGCTGTACTATGATGCTATTGGCCTGCTGCTTCTATTCTGGAGCTTAATTACGTTTCAATAATTTCTCATCTCCCTAATGACCACTTATAGACTCCTTACATATGGAAATTCTTTCCTAGTAGTTTCTGTCAGTTTTACTCTAGAAGACTCAGAAGACACACTAAATTCAAAGAAGCATGAAGGTGAACATCTTCCATCTGGTCAGTTATTAACATCATTTGACATCTGTTCTGGGTACAATGTGAGCACCGAGAATGCAGGGCACAGGTAATCAGGGGATGCTCCTACTCCTAAATTCAAAATACTGACAATAGCACCAGTGGCAAACCACACCAAGCACTTGTTGATGTCTAAGTTGGACGATCCTGTTGGTGAAATTCTCCAGACTATTAGTCTCTCTCTCTCTCTCTCTCTCTCTCTCTCTCTCTCTCTCTCTCTCTCTCTCTCTTTCTCGCACCACCACACCTGTAGAAGCTCCTGTAGAAGGCCATGACAAACTACATTTCCAAGAATTCACCTCTGTATTGGCTTGGGGTTGAAATTTGTCAGGATACAATCTTTAGGAATTTGGAAGATGGAAAGTAAGCCAGGGTTACTATTGCTGGGAGTCCTTATGCATGTGGTACTTCAGAATTTTGTGGCCTTTTACATTCTCATTCCACTTTGATATGTTGGCTTCTAAAGATTTTTCCGTGACCATTTGGCTTACCATCTAGAGCTTCAGGCGAATCCCCTCCCTTTCGCTGTTGCTTCTTTTGGTCACTTGCACATTTATTTAATCCTAATTAGTTTGTGAGATTTCTTATTTTGATAAAGCTTTTCTGTATTTTCCTGACTAAACATAATGGAGAGAAATATTCTTTTCCTCCAGTATTTTAACTACAAAACAACAATTTGATGAAAATTATTATAGCATTCTTCAATTAGTATTTAGTGATCATGGTAATGTAGTAAGAATTGGAGAGGAACAAAGAAGAAGGAGACAGAGCTATTTTCTTGACTACGCAAATTTGATTCCTTTTTTTTTTGTATGTGTTCTAACCTGCACTCACCAGCTTCAATACTATTGAACTCTATTCGAGTCCTTTTATAATTGTTAGTGTATCAGGACCTTGTTGTTTAAGTTCTCAAAGGTTTCTCATTGATACACCAGCTTATAGACCACAGTCTATAAGTCAGTGAATAGGAAAAAGGACAGGTTCATAAAATAAAGGACACATTAAGAGTGTGGCGAAGGGTGAAGGGATGCTTTCATGGTACTGAATATTCCTGACTGCATACCCTATGAGGAACTGTAGAAGGGACAAGAAATGTTGGGCTTGAGATGAAATATAACTGGATCATACGAGAGTTATTTTCTAAAGGGCAGAGAGACTTTATGAAATTGGATTTATATTTATACTAATGGTTTCAAGGAAACAAATCAAAAATAATTGTTGACATTGGGAGGAGCCAGAATTAAACTCAAAATGGGAATGAACCATTAAATCTGTACAATTGAATATGGAATTTACCATGTTGAAAGATCATGAATTCCTGGATGTTAGAGATAGGCAAGTATTGAATATTTGCTGGGAATACTGAGTGGTTTAAGAGACTATATAATTAGTTACCTCCCACTCAGAGAAGACTGACTGTATGTAGAAATTATTTAAGTAATAAGTTTAAGGGAGTAAGCCATACTAAAGGTGAAGACTGACATTTATGAAAGACATATGCACTAAGCTATATACATGCATTAACTCCCAGAATTTTCTGATTATTTTCATTCAGTTTTGATAAACATGCTCCAATATAGTTGAGCCAATAACAATAGTTTAGTTGTGGTATAACTTTTGTGAAGTATCTAATATCAAATATTTAAGATATAAGGCATGAAAACTTAAAAATCTCCTACAGTCTTGCATTAAGTAAAGAAAATGACTCATTGAATTGGATGTACTCCGAGAGTCTAACAAACCAAATACATAGAAACCTATAGGCTAGAAACAACAATACAACCTTCCTAATAGCCACTTTTCCCCTTCTTCTGCTTAGTTTCTGCTAGCAGTTGCTCAGAGGGAGAGAAGTCAATAGTGTTAATAGTCAAAGTCTATTTGGTACATTGTTTGTTTCTGCAGGGAGTCAATAACTCAAGAACTGAGAACTTGATCAATAAGATCAAGTCTGTATTTTGTCTTGCCCTGGATGCCTTTCTACCAACTTGGAAAAGATCGGTTAAGTTAAGGCTGCAATTACCCACTTACGGCTTGGAAAAGACTTAAGAGGTTTTGAGCAGTGGGCACCTATGGGCTGGCATTGCTTTCCACACCTGCTGAATATACATGTAAATCAGGTGCAAAAACAACATCCCACCAGCTCTGACCAATCTTGTATACCTCTAAATTATCTGCATAATCCTCTTAAGCTAGCTTCTTCTTCTTCTTCTTCTTCTTCTTCTTCTTCTTCTTCTTCTTCTTCTTCTTCTTCTTCTTCTTCTTCTTCTTCTTCTTCTTTTTTTCCAAGTGAACAGGGGCTGAAGTTCTGTTTTTAAATTGGCAGTTACTGATGCAGGTGAACACTATAAACCATCAGGAGGTACTTTCCTGTGGCTTCTCCCAAGGACACTCAAAGCAGCAGAATGAACTAGAAACAATCCACATTGGATAATTCTCATTTTTTTTGTTTAGTTTTGCAAGTCATCTGAGTTCCAGCTCTCTTCCACCTTCCTGTGACCTTTTTATAAATTAGCGCCCCAGCTCTAACTTCGTATAAGCACCTTTCATAAAAAAGGAAAATAGAAAATAATAGATAAACTTGTTTTAAAAAGAAAATATCTGGAGTGCATCTCCCTTTATGGTTCATTACTATGGTTACCAGATTTAAGACTACAGCAACATAACCGGTCTCTAGTTCCCCAGGGAAGATTGATTGCAGTAAGCCATAGAAGACAGAGATTGATCACAAGGTGAAAATAACTCCAGTATCTGTTGATTTAATTGTTGGTCAACTGAGCTCCTGTATAAGTAAATGTGCATGAAGGCATGTAGCAAAGAGCTTAGGCATTGTCTCTCGTCCTTTCCAAAACTGTTAGTGCAATAGATTTAGGGAGCAGCATAAAGAATGGCTCCTGTGGGTCTTGGAACACCGGTTTTCACAGACAATAGTCTGAATGACTAGGCTGAAGTTAATTCCTTCCCACCAATTGTGTGCCTTGTAATTAAACAAACATACCCAGCTGAATATGACACAGCTTCAACACCAAAAAGCACAGGTCACCAAGTGATGAGCCCACTGGATTGTGGGCATCAAAGTCCACAGCTGGGGATACAGGATGACAAGGCCTAATGAGTTTTGTGAGATACAATGGTACGAGAAACAGGTTCTGTCATTGCCATTGTAGCAAGAGAATCTCAGGGCCCTTCCTTCTGGATTTAGACCTGCATCTTAAACGTGTCTGAGAAGGTTTAAGAGAGAGAAACCCCAGTTTGCTTACCTGGCTTTCAAAACACATTTGTGATGTGATACCACATGATCATACTTTTGTGGTGTCCAAGATAATCAAATTCATCAAAACAATAATGTGGTTGCTAGACCAAGAGGAAGAAAAATGAGGGATGCTAGTCAAAGTTTCAAATGCTTCAGTAATGCCAACTAAACAAATTGTAGGGATCTAATGCACAGTAATGTAAGGACAGGTTGAAACACTGTACCATACATACACTTGAGATTTGCTGAGAGAGCAGAGCTTGAGTATTCTTTTCTATTTTTGGTTGTAGCCTAGCCTTTAACAGCTGAGCCATCCGTCCAGCCCAAACTTACGTATTCTTATGACAAAGAAAGAGAAAAGGAAAAAAAAAAGTATCAAATGGTAACCATTGATACAATGAATATGTTGATTGGTGTGATTATGGTGCTTGTTATATTAAATATGTATATATATCACAAGCTATATTTTATAAATAACATGTAATTTTTTAAGTTATATATGAACAAAGTTGAGAAAGTCATAAGGAAAATAACCCAATGTTGGATGCAAAACAGACACGTACCAAAATCTTTTCTCTGCCGACCAACACATACATGCTCTCACATTCATTAATATATCTTACATAATAAACACCAAACTAAGCAGCATTTACTTTTTCAAACTAGGATTCACTATAAAATTTTCTAGTCTATGCACTAATTTTCATTATTTTTTTTTAAAAAAATTGCTGGAGACCACTGAACTGACTTCAAGCACTTTTCAGAGTTTAGAATCTATTGCATTACAGTTTTATAGTCCCAGGTTCTTTGCTGTAAGCATTCATTCATTAAATATTTTCTGAGCATCTACCATATGATATGAATATACTATTCATAGGTAAATCTGAAAGAGCAGCTTCCAAACGCCTTTCAGAGTCCTGATGTAAACTAAAAGGCCAATTAAATTATGCTTAAATTCATTGCAATTGCTACCTACCATGCCGGACAAGTTACTAAGATTTCACAAGAGTCTGTAGAGCCTCCACTCTATGTGTCATACCTTGTATAGACCCTGACACTCACTGTTGTGTCCTACACACTATTCGTACCTTACTTTTTGTAGATTTTAGTGATGAATAGCGTGTATTCAATATGTCTTCAATGGCTTCTTAGAGAAGAATCTCTTTTAAAACATCTAGTATTCAAGGTTGCAGAATTCACTTTTTAATTTAATTTATTAAGTAGTTGCATGCCTCCATGTTAAAAATTACAGATCACACAGGCACCAGTGAGAATAAACTTTAGGATCAGGCCTTATTGGAATATAGAAGCGTCATTTTGCAGTTTCCATTGCACAGTCCATGTTTTTGCTAGTTTCTTTTTCATTGATGACTCAAACTTTCCTAGCTTTCCAAACAGTTCCATGTGTTTTTCTTTCTAGTAATTCTTCTTTTTGTCTTTTGTTGTTTTCTTTCAGTCAAATTCGAGTTCCGTACAGGAGGTACCCAGCTCTGTTAAGCAGCAACCATAGGTACTGTTTTCTATTCTTTTCTAAATGCTTGCATTTATTATATCAGATTTTTAATAATGTAGTTGTGAGTCCCTTATGCACTAACTAGCAATTGTGTTCATCAAAATAACATGCAAGATAGTTTTAATTAAAGAGCCAGAGGGTATTTCATATGAGCATGAGAGAACAAGTTTATATAATGAATTCAACTGTGCTATTCTAAGCAGTTGTCCATTTTCCCCAGACTTACTTGTACTTTGACCTAAACTCCAGTATTCTGGATTCTTAAGCACACATAGCCTTGGACACTTCAAATGTTCCATCTGAGAAATGACATGGCTGGATTTCTATTTTCAGATCCCTGAGCTATGAGGCACCGCATAAAATCTAGGAATTCATTCAACAGAAGCACAGAGTATGGACCAGGCACTGTGACAGGCACTCGTTTTTTGCTGTTCAAAACAGCCCTACCTAATGATATTTTTCCAATGCCTTTCTGGAAACCAGGAGAAGGAATGAACATGGGAATAGTTGATGAGTGTTACAGGTGTGCTAAGAAACAGCATTTGGATCCTGCATTTGCCATCTGGTGTAAATAAAAGAACCTCATAAAGAGTGAAATCTCTCTCTGATAGAGGGTGTTCTAATTTAAAGGAATTTGTCATTTGTTTCTTTGGTTATATGTGTTGTTATCATGACAGAAGTGACTTCTTTGTTCACAAACAAATATCTCTCAAAAATCTCAGTCTTCTGTGTGTGCAGCACATATGGTTCTTACAGTGCACCTTTCTTAACACTCCCATTCTTGGTACATGGATAATTCTTTGCCCATGAACCACAGATGCTTTAGCAGGTTTCAGGACTGGATTACTGCAGCACATACAGCATCTGCTCTCAAAGTTGTAAACTAAAATGGCTCTAGATGATGCCAAATATCCCCTGGGCCAGGGAAAACATGGCTCCTGTCTGGTTTAGATCAAAGGAGATGTCTGTGATACCGACTCTCACTTCCATCTGAAGTTCAAGGTATGGGATGCTCTCCAGGTTCCTGTGATGTAGATGTGAGTTCTAACAGCAAGGTGGGATGAGGCCATTTTCTGATGAGCTGCAAATGCCACATCTGAGAGTGTAGCTTCCACTATCCATTTAATTATTTAGTCCAGGCTTACTTATTCACAGAACTAAGACCAACACACAGTGGTTTACTATGAATGCTTTAACACAAAATAAATAAGAACATTGCTTCTCCCTAGAGAATAAGCTTTATTTAAAGCCCAGAACAACCTATATTTCCAGGAATTCCCTCAGAAACAACTAGGCTGCATTAGAGTTTATCTGCAATTGTCTTTTTCTTCTTGTTAACCCCTAAAGTTGCATGAATACACGCTTTAGGCAGTTTTTACAGCATCTTTTCTTTTCTAATAAAGAACAATATAAAGGAAACTTTCAAAGCTATCTGTTTAGCCAACAAATTTGAGGGTTGTCCATCAGCTTAAAAAGAGAGCTTAAGATGGGGAGCATTTTCTTAAACTCTGTCTTACACAGAGCCAGAATCATTCATTTTTCTAAATAGATTTGATTGTGTCAGATGCTACTTTATCAAACTTGTAGAAAGCAACTCCAGATTCGCCTAAGTGTTTCTTCATCCTCATCTGAGTTTGTTGTCAATGAGAATAGCATTGATAGAAGACAAAGGATGGTTGTTCTCCATTCAGTTCAATATCTTTATGCTAATCCGGTTAGGTTGAAATAACTGCAGTTTGAGTGACCACAAAATATCTTCTATCAATTAGGAGCCAGACCGGAAAGGAAGACTGCGGACATCCATCATAGTCTTTATAAGATTTAAAGAGCTAAGCCACAGGCTTGGCTTCAGGAATGGAAATCAAAAGGATTATCTTGTGAAAGCTGACAACTTGTTTGGGAAAGCCGGCACAGAACTACTTTAACAACAGTAACTGTAAGATTCAGTAGGAAGAATTGGATTGCTTATTCTGCCCTCGGGGTTCACACTCAGCACTACTAAATTCTCAGCCAAAGTGTGGACACAGGATGCATTCTAGGAGGTGTTTGACATTTGGTAAGCAGAGTATGCTGTGGTTCTCATCAGGACTCTGGCCCAGGGGACAGTCTATCTTAGTTTGCTTTGGTTTCCTACAATGTAATTTCAAGATGAGGAATTGCATGAAAAAAAGGTCTTTTTAGAAGACAGTGTAAAAGTTGTGGTGAAGGAATGGGAAAGTAGTGGAACATCAATAAAGGGTGTGTTGATAATCAATGGGTTATCATGTCATAAGCTGACCTTAAACCTCTGAGACTTGTTTTTGCCCTTGCAAGATTTGACATGCTGGCTATTTAGCCTTCAGCCAATAGCTTTCTTTAGTTATGGACCCTTCTAGCATTTTCTTCATAGCATTTAAAGCCTACACTGAGTATGTATGGGGTATATTCTCAGAGGTGCAAAAAATTATTGATATGTGTGGATGGCAGAATAACTTGAAAACGATGAATTTCCGACCTTAAAGAGCAAAGGGGTTTTCTTGATGTGATTAAGGTAGAGAAGTTGAGTTAGTATACAGATGACAGGCCAATTTCAACAAAAAGATTTTAAAATGGACTCTTTCCCAGATGTTGTCAGAAGTAGACATAACCATGGGAGAAGTATCAAGGAGATGCAATGTTCTTGCTTTAAAACCAGAGAAAGAAAGTCATGAGCCAAGCAATGTGAGTAGACTCTAGATACTGGAAAAAGTAAAAAATTATATTCTCCTCTAGACATATAAATGGACCAAAGATGGCATTATGGTTTGAACCTGAAATGTTCCTTATACATTCATTCTTTGGATGCTTAGTGCCATTTTGAAAGATTTTGGTAATTTTTGGAGGTGGGGCTTAGCCAGTGGGGTTTGGGATCATTGGTTACCAGTCCTTTAATGTGTCTCATCCATGTCTATTTCCTGTCACCACCCCCTCTGTGTATCTTGGTCCACCAGAACCTGAACTATTCTGCTTTGCCATATTCCTTCCCTGTCATGATGGACTAGACCCTGAACCAAAATAAATACAGCTCCCTTTTAAGTTGTTCAGCCATGTATTTTGGTCATAGTGACACAAAAAGTAACACAGTCTTGGTATATTGGCACCTTAAGTTACGTTTTCACTCCGTGCTGATATGTATTAGCTTAAAAGCCTCCCTAAAACAAACTTGAGTCACTAAAAAAACCTTAAAATGTTTTTTGACCACATGGAGCTAATTTCTTCATATATCTATGAAACTCTACAAAGCATTTTTGACCACTAATCAGAGTTTTGTGATTTTAAGGCCACAAGTTGCTGCTGCTCTTTGAAGGCCAAAGATTCCTCACTGTCAACTACATAATTGAGTTCCCCCTCTTCTGACTTCTTCTGCCCTTGCAAACCTCCTTGTCTTCCCTCCTTCTGCATTATAAGGACCCCTTTCTTTAAGATGACTTCATGCTCAGAAGGGTCTGCTCTCCCAGGTAATTAGACAAATACTGTCAACTGAAGTTACTCTATGTGACGCCTGCTTAGTTCTCTCCTTTCCTCTGATGAACCACCACATCTGCCAATCCTCTTCACAGACTTCTAGAAACAGCATGGCCCTCGCAACATGTTGTTGGAAGTTCAATGAGATATGGGTTAGGTGCCTGACTTCTGGAGTTATAGATAGTGTTTATCTTGTTCTGAGCCACTAAGTTTCTGTTGATTTGTTATGACAATGATGGGCAATACTTGTTACTCTAATAATTCAAGCCACAACTTCATTTTCGTATTTCTACTTGTTTAAGACAAGCTTTGCTAAGCTTGTAGTAAGTGTCCCTGATTTGGAAAGCTAGTTCCAGCAACATTACAAAAGGCAAACTAATGTGAATATATAAGGATTTGTGCTTTCACCGAGCGCCTTATAGCTATGTTCAAATTAACGGTGCAATTAAGAATGTGTTTAAATAAAAATACTGCAGTGCTTTCCTGATATTGTGCCCTGTTCCAATCTGACCCTTCCAATGTGAAGGATAGTTCTATAATTCTAATTTATAGATTCATCCCTAAAGCCTTTCAGAAGATTTTATTTCATGAGTAATTAAAGTCTTCCTGCCCTTCAGGTGCTATGTTCTCAGCACTTTTCTGGACCCAGATCTTTGTGTTTTAGTGAAAGCACCACATTGTTTGTGTTTGTCTTGTAGGCTTCTTTTCCTCTGTTTCTTTCTGACATGCTGCTTGCTACTCCAGGGGCACTGCCCTTGATCCTCTCCTCTCCTCTCCTCTCCTCTCCTCTCCTCTCCTCTCCTCTCCTCTCCTCTCC
>NW_026067999.1:3837869-3861083 GCF_014885135.2 Alexandromys fortis
TATATATATGAGAGAGCATCACAGTGATAATGAGTGTGATATCAACAACTTCTATCACAGGGACTCTCCAATGCATTTTCATGGTAATTACAGTACTTCCATATCCTTTATCATGAATGTGTCATATTGTGTCATATCTGCATGGAAAATGTTCGTGCTTATTAATCTAGCTTTCAATGGACTGGGAGCATCCTAAAATGTCATTGGACTTTATGTGATACATTTATACTGAGTATATAAATAAATTTTAAAAAGTTAAAGATAAGGGAAAGAGAATTTTGAAGAATAGAAAAATTGACAAAAACCAAACTCTGTTTAAGTAGGAAGGTAAGTAGGAAAGAAAGTAGAGATAGCAAATCACAACCCGAGATGCTAGAAATAAGTGGACGGAGACATTAAAAGGACAGGAATTTCTTCAGTGAGTCTGATTCTGCAAATCACTTGCATCACGTATAGAGGAGTTATTATTGTAAGCTGTACAATATCATAAGTCTGTCATAATATCTAACAGAATGGAAAAAGCACAGAGGAAAATTCCTTCCAGTGTAAAAGGTCACTATGTTACTGACAAGTACAAGCTCTGTACCCTGATAATATAGAGAATTACATAGTAACTTGACAGTTATTTGGGATGTCTTCTGCAATTAAGTCTACATTCCTCATCTATGCGGGTCTGTTGAAGCCTCATCTAACCTCTTCAGTAGTTCAGGTAAAAAACAAATGGCCCTTCTGCTCTGGGGAACAGTTATAAGCTTTCAACAACATACTTGCTAGAGAAGTAGCTGTTAAGAATCTATGTAATCCTCTTTAAACACCTTTACAAACATGTGGAAGAATGTGAAAACATGACAATTATAAAAAGGAATGTAAACCATTTGACTATATCTTCTTGAAAGGAAAGAGAACTAAAAATTATAATTAAGGAATTTCTATTCCAAAGACAAAATTAAAGAGACGTACAAGAATTTCAAATCTAAAAATGTCTTACATATTTCTTATTTGTTAATTTTTCAATGATTTGTTTCCCAATTTGGGACCAGTTCCTGGGGTTTAATGGTTTTGATGTATAAAATAGCCATGTAAATAGCCAAGCCAGGAGTTAATGGCAGCATTGCTGTTACTGAAATGGTATGTTGTGATGCTATGGCCCCTCACTACTGACTGGACACTTGTTAGAAAGTGGAATTATTGGTTTTGTCCTGACCAACTAAAATCATATTTCTTAGACTGGATAGCAGGTATTTGTCCTTTCCCTTGGCCTCTGGGTGATCCTCATACACATGTAAGTTTGAGAAGTATGGCCTAGAGTAGGTTGCTCAAGGTCCCCTCTGCATACCAGTAGTGGTCTAGGAACTCTTCGGTGTGGCCAGCAAATGGACAACTGTGTTTATGACAGGCGATTGCTAATCCTTATGCTTATTGCTATTCTAAGCATGAGCTTTCCACAAACAATGTTAGTAATAAAACAGTTTTAAAAGTTCCCACTGGATTTGTAGAATACATGAAACAACAATAGACTAATAATAATCCACTACATTCCCTTTCTCTCTTATATTAAACATCACTGTATATATTGATCTATACAGATTTTTCAGACGTTCATCCTTAGCTCAACATACAGTGTCTAAATATATAAAAACTTTATGGCATAATTTCAAATGTGTACTTTCATTGTGAGCCATTAGATTAATGAACTTTTCTTAAATGTGTGTCATGAAGAATTTGATTTTTTGTTTCCCACCATACAAACATGTCTATCTCATGAAGTGTGGGTATTTATTCAAATCTGCTCCAAATACTTTACAGATATGAGTTCTACCTGGCTTTATGCATAAAGATGTTCATAGCACCATAAGCCTGCTTTCTTAGTACTTGTAGCATTTGGAGTCACCTAATTGGTATCTTTTTTTAGTAAGTGAAACCAATCTGAAAGAGCTTTCTTTCATATTCAGCTGAGTGTGTGTTTAGAAAAATCAATTTTCAAATATAGGCTGTTGGAGAGTTTGTCTTTTCCTGATTGTGAGGCAAAGACAACTAGCCATAGCCCAAGGAATACCTTTATATGTGCAAATTTTTCAGAAATTCATTTTCAGTTAACAGTACTGAAAATGTTCTCTTGATAGGCAGATGATGTATTCTGTTTGGATGAAAGCTGAAAACAACATAGCCTGTTGCATATAGAGAAATATATTCCTCGAATGCTGTAACCCTGGGGTTTTCCACTGCAAACACCGGCAACATTTAAGGCTGGCATCTCTTTGCTGTGGGAACCTGTCTTGTACGTTGTGAGAACTGATCACTATATTCTAGATGATGCAACTACCTTGTCTCCATTGAATGACCATCAAACAAGAAAAAGGTGAGAGCATTTTAGCAGGAATTTCCAAGATGATCCTATTCTGATTATAGTTGAATGAACTCTTCATTTGCTGTGGTTTGGTTAGATTAGAACTAGTGGTAGTGACGTTTGCATTCCAGCAACCTTCTTTCGAAGTCAGTCAGCATCGCAATTGGGTTTGAAGGACCTAAATGTGGGGAAAGTTCTCTTCTATGTACGGCCTAGTTTAGAGACAATAGGTATCAATGGAAAATAAAGCCAGAGAATTGAGTTTTCTCCTGAGTCTTAGTGCTGCCCTTGTTCTTATACAAAGTACAAACTCATGATTTCATTCGTATGATGGATGCAGATCACAGTTTTCTATGTAGTCAATTTTGATGGAACACACACAAAAGGAATAAAAATACAGGGGTGGTATGTTGCTTTCCACATGTTAGGGGATGTTGAAGAATTCTTTCTATCACTTGTGCGCCTGTATGTTTACATGTGTGTGTGTGTGTGTGTGTGTGCATGTGAGGACAAGCTTATTCATGCCACATTATGCCTATAGGAGTCCGAGGGCTATCTTGACAGCCAGTCCCAGCTTTCCACCTTTCTTGAAATACAGGCTCTTCTTGTTCACTACTGTGTATATAGACCAGCTAATCAGGAACTGCTGGGATTCTCTTCTCTCTATCCCCCATTACCTGGGGAGTGCTGGGGTTACAGACCTTGCATTACTGCATCTGGCTTTACATGGTTTCTGGGGATCTAAACTTGGGTCTTCATGCTTGCATATCAAGCCCTTTATCTCCTGAGCCATCTCCCTTGACTGTTTCATGAATTTTACCCAAGGAAACTCATTTAATATTTATCACAATCCTATAGTGTGAATAATTTGAGTTTCACGTTAAAGGTGAGGAAAAGAGGCCCAGGATTTTAGGTATTGTTCACTGGCCTAGAGCCCTGAAGGATTTGAGGCTAAAGGCTTATAAAAATCAAATACAGCTCATTGTATTTGTATGTTTATTTCTCTCTAGTGAATTAATTAGAATATTTTTGGGTGAGAGAGTAACTAAGATATTTTTAGGTAAAATATCCAAAAGACTATGACTTAGTATCATTTCCATTTTATATTCCAAAGTGACAGTTGCTGGTAAAGTGAGCAAATTGGCTGTTTAAAAGAGGGACACTCTTTCAGTCCCGTAGAACCAGGAAATGGCCTTTTGAGGAGTTAGCAGTGTAGCTAATACTAAATGATGGATAAATAATAGGAGGAAAATTTCAAAAACCTTGAGTACTGAAATCTCCCTTTTCTGAATTACTATCATTTGAGACATTCTGATTAGGGCCCAACATTGTTAACTTATTCTATTCAAGCAAAGAGGTTTTGCATTTTAAAAAAAAACCAATTTGTAATTATCTGTCTATCATCACCATTATCATCATCATCAGAGTGTGTGCTTGTGTGTGTGTGTGTGTGGTGTATGAGTTCAGGTACATGTGCCATAGTTTATCAGTGGAGTGATCAGAACTTTGGGCGGGGGCGATGGGTTCGTCTCTCTTTCTACTATGAGTTTCGGGAATTGAGATCAAGTTCATCAGGTTTGTGTGGGAAGTACCTTTCTGCACCATGCAATTTTGCTGGCACATATTTTCATGGGGCTGGGTGTAGAGAATATACAGTCTAAACAGTCAGCTTGTCACTAACATGCAAGCAATAACCGTATTCTCAAGCAGTCATGTTATTCATGTTTGATTACAGAGATGAAAGAAATCAGGCGAACCTGAGACTGGAGAATATCTGACATCAGGGCCAAGAGCAGGTAAATGCAGTGGAAGCTTTAAAGTTCATGGAGTGAAGTTGTCATAGCGCTCATATTCTATGGCTACTTCTTATTGACAAAGATTAGATAACATAAAAATGGGGTTGTCACATATATCTACGGTGTCAACTTCAAACAGACTGAGTTCTGTCAGTTCAGTCAGTGACACTCTAGATGTGTTGGATTCAGAGATACTCTATTTTGATAAGAGTGACAGTAGGTACTGTGCAAAACACGGGGAAGACTATTAAAGCCAACACACCTAGATGTGCATTGTGTGGCCCCTTCTTGAGCGTGACCCCATTTCATAATCTGACAATGAGTCAACACCAGGCCACTCTTTCCACACACACCAATGTAATCTCCAGAACTATCTCCATTGACAAGGAATGACTCCGAAAGCCTTTGTGTCTTTGTAGTAATGCTTTTGCTTTTTTCCCCCTAAGACCTTCAAAGGAATCAACCAGTATCATTTTTCAGATGGCAGTTTCTAAGTGAGAAATTAAAGAGATGACTTTGTATGTAGAATGTTAAACATTTGAGAATGGTGGATTTTTGTTTGTTTTCCCCCTTTAACTTGGGTTAGAGTTGATTAGAGCTTGTGGAAATTAGTTTGGTGGCATTTGACTAGCTTCGCCTGAAGAGAGAAGAAGCAAGGAAAGTTCTGGGCGCAAAACTGAAGGAGGAAGATGAACAGAACTTTGGGATTTAAGATTAGTGGGATTTTCCTGCAACATTTAACGTCATTATTGATGCAAAAATCTACAGTGAAAAAAAGGTAAAATATAAAAATCAGGATGTGATTCTGCATTTTTGTGACTTGCCTTACTTACCCTAATTCTACCCTTTAAAAGCATAAAAAATCATACAGCACATTAAAATATTTAAGTGTGTGTGGGTGTGTGTTGCATTAATCATAAACTAAGGTATTTAAACTACCAACAATAGAATAGAAGTGGCAGAGACTGCATTGTGACTTTGGGGATACTATTTTAACTCTCTTGGCTCCTCATCTGTAAAATAGGATAAAGCACTAACTTCATTACTGATAGAATGAACAGTTTATTCAAATAAGAGCATTCTTGATGGTGTAAAGGGGGAACTACTCAATCCTAAGCATTCAAAGTCTGGAAAACAGTACTGCTCGGGCTCTTTTATGCTTTTTGTCTGTTCATAGAACCTTTGATTATTCTTGTTTACCACTTCTGCTGCCAAGTGTTGGCACAGTGGCTCCACAAATCTTGCATACTGGTATTGTAAGTGGCCAGTAGGGGCAAAAGTGTTTTATTTCTGACAGAGACCAAGAGATTGGCCTGCTGCCAGCCCCTTGTGTCTGAGTGCACTTGATGTGATGAGGGAGTGCTAAGCAAACTATCTTAGGAAGGGAATGTTAATTATGACACTGCAAATGAAAAATGTCATGAAAAAAGCCTGGGGTAGTACTGTTTATTTTTGTTGTTTTTGTTTTTAGCTTCCACTATGTGTTAAAGTTATAATTTGCTTGAATTACCTGCACAGAATAGAAGTTTAAAAGGCACTTCCGTTTAATTCAGATCTTAATAAAATATTTTCTATAAAATTATCCATTTTGGATAAATACTAAATCATACAAGGCTCTTGGATAACAGGCTTAAATCAGGACTTCAAAATGAGTTGGATATATGATTACACTATTTCACATTTGCAGTGGAGATTGAATGAATTATTAAACACAAAAGAGTTAAGAGTAATAGTTGACATTGAGCAAGCCCTCAGTGAATGCTAGCAACTGATGACACCTTTCTTTTTTTTCTTATCAGATTCAAAAGTATTGAAAAAGTCAGTACTTTGCCTGTTTATTTGATTTTTTTCTATTTTTGTGGGGTATTTTGCTTCTTGATTTTTATTTTGTTTCTAATTCCTGTTTAGATGTATAGACTTCAGACAATTTTCATGAAAAACATGCAACTTCCATTTTGAAAAAATGCAGTGCATTTTGCAAAGCAGCAATTGTAACTCTCTCCGAGCACATCTCTCAGCCCTTTCCCTCATAGATTAGAAAGCCTCAGAGAAGAGGGGGTAGAAAGACTGAAAAGGCCAGAGATGACAGGTGAGTTAGCATCTTCAGCTGATGCTCTGTTACACCCAAGATCTCATGGCAGTGGTGGTCACCAGCACAAGACCTACATGGTATCTAGCCAATCACCATTCTTGCATAGATGGGGAAGAAGATGGAAAACCTTGACTCCTAGCTGAGGAGGGCCCATTGGCAGTTGATGGCTTCTAAGAAAAGGAGACTATCATGTTTAAAACGTGTAGTCTCTGGTAGGTTGACCATGCTCTAGTGGATAGCCCCAGAACCATGAGTATATGGACAACATGAATTGGACTAGCTGGGTTATAAAATACAATCTAACACATGAAGTTGGGAACAGCTAGGGTGTGGGGAATGGGTCTGGGAGGTGTTGGGCAGAGGAGCGTGGAATGAATACAATTAGAATACATTGCATGCATGTAAGGAATTCTCAAAGAAGTACGAAGAATTTTAAAATATTTAAAGAGATGTCTCTCTTTAAACTCAAGTATCATCTTGCTTCCCAGTACATGATCTATACAAATCTTTCCTTAAACCCAGCTACTTCACGTGAATAGCTAGTGTCTCTTTCATTTTCTCCCTACGCTATCTACCTTAGTCTGGGGCACATTGCTACAACTACTCTCTCGCTAAACTCTTCCATTTTTCCTCCTATCTTTCTTCTTTCCTCCTTTTTTTCCCCCCAACTCTCCTGTCATATAGAACTATAATTGGATATATACTCAAGCATCTGTCTTCTTGGGGGCTGGACCTGAGCCTGGAAGCTTCCTGGGTAAAAACATACACCTGCTTATTGACTATTACAGATTCTTATATGAATACATACTGTCTCTGCTTTGGCGTTCTAGCTTCCTCTCTTGCCTTTGAATACTGGCCTTTTCACTCTGCCAAATTGCTACTGAACACTTTTACCATTTTTCTCAATGTGTCTACATTTCTTCTTTTCATCTCACTTTGAGCCAGTAATGAACCTCAGAATTTATGGGCAGAATTAGGAACTTTCATCTTATCATCAGTGAACCTACCAAGTGAGTCACAATCATAGCTATTGTCCCATTTCCTCTGTATAATGGTGAGACACAGAGTTTTAGGAGATAGTATTTCAACTGAGAATCTGCTAGGTCATTCATTACCTGGGGCATGAATATCAAGAAATTAACTTCTCTGTCCTTTAATATCTTATTCAGTAAGTTGTTGATGAATGAAATCATGGGTAAAATGAAATACATATTTCTATAAGACGCTAACTCCTTTGCTCTGGATATTTTACAATTCTTTTTTAAAGAAAGATAGTCTTAAGACATTTGTTCTTGAATTTATGCTTTCTGTTCAGCGTGGTGTTAATATCTTCCTTTTCATTTGAGTATTCCCTTTGTCAAATATATTCTTTTATCTTCTATTTTTGTGGAAATTCCTTTTATGAACACATTTTCTTCCATTCTAGCTCCTATGCTTCCCTGCATGACAAAGGCAATTGCAAGTGCTAGCTAAAATCTGCCACCATTTCCTTCATTTATTTTTCAGTTCAACCTAGTCCAGACAACTCTCTAAGTGATTAAGCGCTCCATTTTCAGGGCATTTTCATTTCTATTCCTTTGGTGGGTGATTTCACCCACTTTTGCTAAGTTCAGACATTATCTGTTTTCTAGTCACTTCCAATTTGTCCTGGTTTTCTCCCTCTCATGAACTCATCTAATTACTCACCAGCTCAATTGAGCTGTTCCATAAGTATTTAAACTTGATCATATCAAATAGGACTCTGCAACTTAACTCTAAATTTGATTCTATTACCATAAGCTAAATTTTAATACAATAACTACCTGGTTCTGATGACACAGTTGCTTAATTCAAAATTTTACATAATATTCAATTCCTTTTTTTCGCTCACCTTCTCATATAAAAGCATCATGAATCATTGGTTTTGCCTCCAAGTTATGACCACTAGACCGTGAGCTTCATAAAAGAATTATACTTTGTCCTGTTGTACAACGAATTCTAAAGATCTAGAGAGTGTTCAGTGCATAGTATGTAACAAATAAATATTTGCGAATGAATGGATGCTTGAGTATTAAATCTGATTACTTCCCTTCATTCTAAGAACAAACATGATAGGCTAAATCACCATCATCTTTTGCATACAGTTTTTCCTAACTGGTGTGCTGCTGCTCCCTCCATATCCATTCCCTATCTCGATAGCCTATTTGTAAATTTAAGGCCACCCTTTGGATTCCAGTCCATTAGCATAAATTGAAATCTTGTACACTGCCCTGAAAAGTATCTACCTATTTCTTCAATTTTATTTACTGTTTTTCTTTGTCTCATTCTCCATGGAAACGCCACATTCCCTGACTTAGCTTCGACAAATTAATGAAAGAAGACAAGGGCAGGTGAGTAGTCCAATGATGTCAAGGATTAAAAGCATACAATATTTGTTTTTCCCTAGCTCTTCCACTGAATGATAAATTATAATGCTAAATTATTAAGTAATCTACTCTTGGTTTCTCAACATTCTTACCTACCAGTTAATGCAATCTAGTATCTCTCTAAATACTGGATTGAAAGTATTCTTCTAGGTAGCAAACTCAATAGGGCATTCTTAAAGTTAATTAAATTTTATCCTATACATACTTTGTGTTTTTTTTTTTATTTATTAGAGCCTAGTTTTTTAAAAAAAATACCAATCTAAATTCCCACTCACTCCCCTCCTCCCATTCCCTCCACACATCCTCCCAACCCACCCACCCCCAACCCTAAGAGAGGGTAAGGCATTTTGCTTTGTGGAAGGTCCAAGGCCCTCCCTACTACATCTAGGCTGAGCAAGGTATACCTTCAAAGACTTCCCATTTGTTATTCCATATTCATGAGACAGTTGCTTAGATAGTTGATTTGCAAATCTGCCTATATAAGATAATCTTTTGAAATAGATATTTTCCAAAAACCTGACTTTAAGATAATGCATAACTTATCTTTCAATTAAAGTATTTCACAATGCTCCTTGTGAATTATTTTAAGGCTCAGATTTTTCTTGCAGTATGTTTTAATTTTCAAACTTAAGAAAATTTTTGTAGTCATCATTTTATTGTTGATATTTAGCCCAAATTCACTTGATTGGGGCACATATTCAGTACTTAATTTATAACAGGTTTCAATCCTTTGATGTGATTCGTAGTACCTGTTACCTACTTGACAAAACCTAGATTCACCTGGCAAGAGGGACACTCTACTAAAGAATTATCTCCATTGGATTGACCTTTGAACATGTCTTGACTGATGATAGGCATTTTGGGAGTGGGGGGGGTGGGAGGCTGAGGGCATCCCAGGGAAGTGGGGGCATCCCATTGTGGATGGCACCATGTATAGGCAGGCCCTGATGAGCGTAAACTGGCTATCATTCCTCCATAAGTTCTGCTTTGAGTTCTTGCTTAGATTCCTATCCTGTCTTCCCTCAGTGATGGATTATGACCTGGAAGTGGAAGGCAAATAAACCCTTTCTTCCACAAAGTTGCTTTGGTCAATGTATTCATTATAGCAACAGAAAAACATGTTAAAACACTAGGTATTTATTGTGATGTATTTTATAGTCCAGCTTGTGGTAAACTTAACAAAATGTTCCTTCTGCATTTGAAAAGTATGCGTTTTTTTTCAGTTTTATGTACAGTGAGTTTATTAATCCTATTGCTAAATTTACATCCTTAATGATTTTTTAATTGACTCTTTTTCCATCAATTATTGAAAGATGTATGTTAAATTTGTTCATTATGATTGTGGTTTTATCTGTTTTTTATTTGTTAATTTAATCATTGCATATCCAAGACCATGCTATCAGTTTAATATAAATAATAATTTTGTGTATTTGCTTTTGTTTTTATATGCAAGTTACCATCGGCCTAGAATTCACTAGATAGTCCAAGCTTGCCATATAGCTTACAAAAATCTCCTGTCTGAGCCTCCTGAGTTTTGAAATTACAGTTGTGAGTTTACATGCCTGGATTTAGCAGCAGATTTTTCTCAAATATTAAATATTGGCTTTATTTGATTAACATTTTCATGCTATCTGTCTATCTACTATTAATTTTAGGCTTCTGTATTTCCCTTATATATGTACTATAGGAAAGAAGGAATTGGATTTTATTTGGGTTCTTATTTCATCTGACAATCTTTTTTAATTTTGATTTGTCTATTTTTTGTATTATTTGTCGATGCATTTGGGGTTGATTGAGCACTTGGCCATTTGATTTTCTTTATCATTCTTGCTCTCCATTTCCCCTTTCTTTAATCTCTACTTTCTTTTTACCCTGTGTTTTCTTTTCTTCTGTTCTTTTACTAGTTATAGTTTTAAAAAATGTGTTAGTCTTTAATGGCTATTATTCTATTATGCCAGTATTGTCAAGAAATCACAGAATCCATTCAAATAGAGCTCAGATTCAGTCTAAGAATCTTCTACACCGCTTTTCAAAAATATTTTACCAATTATTCAGATTTTGGAAGGAAACTAAAATTTGTTTTTTATATACAGACAAAAGAAGTGAGCCGATAATGTCTTTTAAACTTTCTCATTACCAAAATCATCTGGGGTTTTTATTAATTGTGCACATTCTCATTTCTCCCTCCAAGCCTTATGAGTCAGTGTCTTCATTGAATTTCACTGAGAATCAGCATTTCCCTTAAAAATTTAGATGAATTCCATTATGATAAGGTAAAATTTAGGGGAACATTGGCAGTATTAGCTCTTAAAAGAGCTTTTTGAATGACTTAAGCCACACATAGACAATAACGTCATTGTAACGTTCATGGTGCAAACTGCACTGTTTATGAGCTGAAAAACCATCACAATTCAGTATTATTTCCTGGGCAGAACAAGTGATTCTGAACTTGTGCCATCATACTGGACTTCTCTGAAGAAATAACTAGGTTCCACAGGGATATGATTCATAATTTATATAAGCACAGTGTAAAAAGGCAAAGTATGAGAAAAGATATGTGTGTGTCCATTTCCCTAGGCTGGAGAGATAAAATATTCTTGAAATGGAGCTAGGCAGAAGAGACTGGTCAGCCAGCAGTATATGTTTTCATACTGCTTTAAAAACCTTTGGTAAATGCAGCCAGTACTCAGGGAGCTCATACATATACAAACTCCTCAAAGTAAACTAACAATGACTCTTTGATTCCTATGTATTTATAAGCAGCGATATTGACAACCCCCTTTTAAAAAAAAACTCCAACATATTAACATATGATTCAGAGTTTGCTTTACCTTCACCAGCAGGTTTATGGAACCTTGGGGCGTAGATTTTGAAAAATAGCTCATATAATCTACATTAAATTTTTACTTGAATTTTTAGTGGTATTGTTATAGAAGGTAACACTCTCTATATCAATAGACATATTCCTCTTCCAGTCAGAAGTGCAAGCAAGATACAATGCTTCTGTTATCCCTCATGGGGCTAAGAAATAAACCAGGGCTTGCTTTCCAAACATGCCCTCACACTCAATTGCTTGGGAGCTGAAGAAATACTGAGCCTTATCCTGAAAAGGGGATTTAATTGATGGTGGGGTGCTGCCAAGGCTTGGGAGTTTTGAAGAGTCTCTAGATGATTCTATAGGAGCTATTGAGCTGCAAAGTTGAAATATAAACCTCTAAGTAAGTAAGGGAAAACTTAAGGTTTCTGTGCTAAAGTCAAGACAATGATATCAGCCTTATTTAAAGTACCAACATGCAGTGATGCAGTGTGCACATGTAGGGTACAGAACATAGAAATGAGTGATTCTTAAGATGTGGGTCAATGCCCCTTTGGGGATCGCATGACCTTTCCACAAGGATCACATATCAGAGATCCTACGTATCAGATATTTACATTATGATTCAGAAGAGCAAAACATGCAATTATGATGTAGCAAGGAAATAATATTATGGATGGGTCACCACAACATGAGGAACTGTATTAAAAGATCACACCATTAGTAGGGTTGAGAACCACTGACATGAAGGCAGATCCACTGATGAAAAACATCAAATCAGTTAGTTATGTACACATAGTCACATACAAATTGTTAATATTCATCCACAGTTTTAAAAGAACTGTCAGTGAATCTATATGCCTAATTAGAGTTGTTGCATAAAAATCAGAAAGCCCAAGAAGATTTGAATTTCAGATAAACAGGAAATAATTTCAATATAATTATATACCATGCATCATTTGGGATATAATTATATTATAATATATTTACCTGGAAATCATGCTTAGCTGTGTGACTTGTAATTATATTGACTAAACCTGCTAACCTTACCCACCATTTTAAAGGACTAGTTTGATCAACAATTTATTAGAACAAAAATTAAGTTCATTTTCTTCTTCATTATGTGTTCTAGGTGGGTTTTTTTTGTTGTTGTTATTGTTACATTGCTTCGTTAACAACCTCAAGCTCTGTGTGATTCTGTACTGAGTGACAAGCCTACCTTAGTCTGCTTTTTCTGTCGTTTCCGGAGACGCAGGAACTCCTTATGCTGCCTGGAGACAAAGTTCACTGCTGCGTATTCCAGTAAGGCAGCAAAGACAAACAAAAGGCACACTGCCATCCAAATGTCAATCGCCTTCACATAGGAGACCTGAGGAACAGGATGGGATGAGAGAAGAAGAAGGAAGCTGTGAAGGCTTGCCAGAAAATCCAGTTCTACATTATATGAATGGCCCAAGTAATGGCCAAGTGTTTCTAGTCTTTAGAAAACTACCGTGCCTCGTGCTGCAACCAATGTTTACCAATAGGAGACTAACCAAAGAAGTTCCACGCACGTGTGTGTGTGTGTGTGTGTGTGTGTGTGTGTGTGTGTGATCTAATACAACAAACACACCCGGATGAAACTGGAGGACACTATCTTAAGCAAATCAATGATCTCACTTATTATCTCATAAAAGTTAAGAGTATATTAGCACCTGCCAGAGATTGGAAATGGTAAGTGGATATAATGCTGCAATTGGAGGAATAAATTCTAATTTTACATTGCAGAAAATGACTAACATAATTAACAATGATGCGTCATATGCCTCAAAATAGTTCAAAAAGACAATTTTGAATCAACTTGCCAGAAAGAAATAGTAAAAGTTCAAGATGTAGGGTATGCCAATTACCATAAGTTGACCATCACTTAATATATACACAAATTAAAATATCACATCAGAGTCTGGTGTATAGTTCAGTAGTATCAGTCATATTCAGCACATATGGGACTTTGAGTTCAAGTTTCAGAGTTAAGAACAAAATAAATTACCGAACATCCCACTATACCGCATAATTATGTAGCAATAAAAAGTGGTACAATTCTAGGGTTCCCTGCCCTGTGGGAAGTCCAAGGACCACCCACCTCCATCCAGGTCTAGTAAGGTGAGCATCCACGGTAAAGACAAGGTACAAAACTCATGCTAGTACCACTCAGAAGATTAAATATGAGACACATGAGACAATGACTCGGGGTAGCGGGAACTTGTGACTCTTGCTGCTTTGCAAGGGTCAACATCTCACTCTATACACATTTTCATGATACAGCAAGGAAAAATAAGGTTGTTGTAACATTGCAGATCTCAGACTGTCAAAGATACTCAAACTGCCAAATAAGTGTGTACTATTCAACTCTAATGTTTATGGATTTACTTACTATGTTTTTCCTTTTCTACTCTAAGCACTTGTCAACTCCCCTTTTAAGTATCACATATGTATATAACTGTTAAGCCCTATACCAATAGTATTATCCATTTTCTGAGATGGAAAACTGGAGTAAAGAAGGGTTAAATTATCACCTCAAAGCACAAAAGTAAAGCGTCAAAGTCAAGATTCAAGTTGAAATAGAGTGTTGACTAGTGTATTTCCTACCTGATCATACATAATACAGTTCCTAGAGCCACATTCTTATAGCCTCCATTCCCTTTGACATTTATGGCATTTGTCATGCAGTTTAACTTACTTCTAAACCATCATTTCCAATGCATGCACACATTATAATCCATTTAGGTTATTTTCAATTGCATTTCTCCGTACACAAATTTTGCTGCTGTGAGCATCTTTTCCCACAAATATCTGATTGTCTCTGTGTTTATTCGCTAGGCCAAATTTAGGTTGCATCATGGCAGGGAATGATATAAAAAGTCTCTTTATTCCGAAAGTTAGCAGCGGCACAGAAGGCAAAAGAGTACAAAGTTTAGAGTGGAAGAAGTGCATTTGCTACGGAACGTGCTTAACATCTCTAAATTGCTTCACCTTGGTGAAGCCATTCCTCAGATGTTAAATATGAGCGGTCATAGTACCAGTCTCACCGAGGAGGAGGTGAAGAAAATCATTTACTATATGCAGAGTTTAGGATAATGTCAAGGGTAAAAGAAATGCCATAGAAAGGCTTGTAATTATTTGACTTAATATGGGTGTGATTTTGTTCAAGGAAACCATTTTGGAAGAGAGAGAAGTTAACAAGGAAATGAAAATGTCTACAATAGAATGCAGTTATTATTACTATTTTTATTTTGGGGCAGTTTCATACACGTGTACTCTATATTACTTCCACCCCTTCCCTTTTCCTCCAACTCTTTCCTTTACCCATCTCAATTTCAGGTCCTTTTCTTTTATAATCTATTGTTTTACACACACACACACACACACACACACACACACACACCACCCCACATACTCACATTCACTTGCCCCTACTTCATTCACTTAGTGTTGTTCATGTACATATTCATGTACATGAGAACTTGAGACTGAATAACCTATGTGGGGGGGTCCATAGAAAAGACTGATTCTCCTTCTTTTGCACTCATTCCTTCCCTGTAGCTCTTCATCTAAGAGTGTGGCCTTGTGAAATTTTCCTACCAACACTGGTAAGTTAAATGGTTCAGGTATTCTGTTTATTTTTATTTTAGATTTCTTATTCATTTTACATACCAACCACAGTTACTCCTCCCTCTCATTTCTCCTGTTACCCTCACCCTCTCCACAATCCACCCCCATATCCACTCCTCTAAACGGTAAGACCTCCCAAGAGGTGTCAACAAAGGCTGACAGATTAAGTTGAGGCAGAACCAAGCCACTCCCCGCTTCATCAAGTCTGAGCTAGGCATACCACTTTAGGGAAGGGGGCTCAAAAAGCCAGGGATGGATCCTGGTCCCACTGCAATGGGGTCCTCAAACAGCTATTCAACATGCTGAGGGCCTAGTTCCATGGGTCCCATGCAGGCTCCCATGCCGGTCTAGAGTTTGTGAGTTCCCAAGAGTTTGATTCAGTTGTGTCTGTGGATTTCCTCCTCATAATCTTGACCCGTCTTGCTCATATAATCCCTCCTACCTGTTTTTGTTTGGACTCCCAGAGCTAAGCCTGAAGTTTGGCCATGGATCTGGTGCAGGTATTCCTTAGGTCAACCATACTGCTGAGATTTTAAAGGTACTGCTTCCCTGTCATGTCTAGAAGATACTGTATTACAGCAGATGTCCTGGGAATACACTTATTCTTTTGAAGATTGCTATCTGCTTTATGCTATATCAGACAATTGGAACTACTTGCCAGTCCCACTTACATTGTTCCAAGATGGCCCAGTTTGCCATCCTCTTCCCAGGGATGTATCATTATTTCTACCTGAGATGGGTAGTCATAGTTTGACCGAGGCTTTTCAGAATCTTTCAAAATCTGTCAGAAATGCCAACTCTCCTAGGAAGTTTCCTTAAGTCTTTCTCCTTTCTCCCATCTGGATTAGGTGACTTTTTTTTTTTTTTAAATTCTCTTACTGAACGCTACCAAATTTATTGTTTCTTAGTCACCTGTTTCTCTAGCTCTATCAATAGATTGCAAGCTGGTTTTATAGGTCTGTGCTTGGGTAAGTAGGTTGTTTTTAGAAGAACGAACCTGAGCAGAATTGCTCTTTGCATTACCAGTACAGAACCTGACATATCATAGGTAAGAATAAATTATGTATATACATACATGCATTCAACAACAATTAGTGGGAAAGAGTAAATAACTTTGAAGGAGAGTGGGAAGGCGTGTGTGAGAGGGTTTGGAGGGAGAAATGTACTATATTATAATCTCAAAAATAAAAACAAGAAAGAAAAAATAATGTGGGGTGGATGTATAGATGGATAAATGAATGATTGTGGATGAAAAGAAGGAATATTTTAGCCATTTTGCATGTTTTACATTAAATCAGATAATCTTAAACAATAATATCCACATGTATCCTTCATATATTAGATGCTTAAGTTGGAATATAATGAGTTTTAAATTCTCTTAGCATACCTAGATTTCCAGAATGTTCTTCCTTAGTAAGCAATAATTGGTTTTATACTTGTTCATCTGAAGCAACTCTATTCTATGATAATAAAATGTTACTAATCACAATATTCCCTGTTATATATTATTCAGATTTCCTGTAAATATTTTAAGATCTCAAAATGAAGAGAATTTGTCACTGCCTGAGATATACACAGAACGAAGTCCAGTAAAGCTGACCATATTTCTCTTATTCCTGGTGCTCACAGGAATTTCTAAACCCTTTTCCTATCTCCTCCTGACTGTCTGCAGGCTCAGCATGTATTTGGCTTCTTTTATAGCTGCTTATAAATGAATTCTTTCACTATCTTAATCATTTTGGTTGGTCTCTCAGTTTCCTTCAAATTAGGAACCTCTTTCCTGTATTAAACTGCTGGCATTGAATGCATTATTCACATGGAGTTAGAGGTTGTTGGGAGATGTCTATTACATACAATGTGATGCCCCTTGGTGTTGCTCTCTCAGGATCGAAATTCCTTTTTCTTCCTTTTAACCAGCTCTAACATCAGATTCTCTCCCTTTGGCTGCTAATCCTTAGAAGTTTTTAGCTCATATCTTTTCCTGTCACATTCTTTTTATGATTCTTGAGCTTACGTGATCCCTTCCTGAACTACTTACTACCAACTTGCAGGATAGTTTTTCAACGGTAATTAAGCTCTCAAAATGCTGCTATGATTCACTGACTTGGATTCTTTACAGGTATTTTTATTTTTTTAATTTAATTTTAGCTTGAAGTTTCTGAGCAAGGCCTTGTTATATAGGTCAGGCTTTCCTGGAACTCACCATCTTCTCATCTTGGCTTTCAAAACATTGGGATTATAGGAATATGTGCCTCTGTGGCAAGTCTCCTTTTAAGAATATTTAATTAGCTAGCAAGATGTCCCAGCAGGTACAGCTATCTACTGAGCAAGCCCCATGGCATCACTTAGATACTACTCCAACTCCACAGTAGGAGGAGAGATCCAACTCCCAAAATTCTCTCCGAAAATTGTCCTCCGACCTCCACCTCTACAGGTCAGTACACATTCTCTCTCTCTCTCTCTCTCTCTCTCTCTCTCTCTCTCTCTCTCTCTCTCACACACACACACACAAATAATAATAATGATAACAATAATAGTTTTGAGGCAAACAGTTTTAAAAACAATATTAAGAAATGTAAACCATGGCAGCCATTCATAGCCTAGTGTTCTATAAAAAGCATTGTGGTACGTGCTGTGAAAGGTGAACCTGAAAAAGCAAGATGAGTAAGATGCTTACTGATTCTTCCCAGAAGTTCTCTGATTACACTTGTGGGCACTTGGTTCACAGTAGACCCGGAGCAGTAAATCATAGCCCAAGGGTCGGATCTGACTCACTGAATATCTGCCAAATATTTATTGAAACACAGTTATACTTGCTTAGTTATGTATTGCTTATGGCTACACTTATATTAAAACGGCACAGTTGAGTAGCTATGCCGAAAATCAAATGGCCTGCAGAGCCTAAAACACTAAATGCTTATTTATTGAAAATGTTTGCTAGTCCCTAACCTTTAGGAGTTTAATGGCTAAAAGAAACTGTAAAGGCAAAGCCCCAAACACAGAAGATGGAGGGGAATCTGGTGTTTGGTACACGTGGTGCATTTTAGGAATGAGGGCGTGATAACAGGTAGACAGGAGTTCATTCCAGGCAGAGAAAGCCCTGAAGGCAAGCAGATAGAATCAAGGTTTCTAGAGCCTCATAAAAATATTCTAATGAACAAATGTTCTACTGCTCATTTTCAAATGAGATATAGGCATACAAGTCTTATCATATTTCCCAGACAGTTCTTTATGTGCAAAAGCAAAGATCTTATCAAAAGCCTACATTCTTCTTCCTCGTGGGACTGTCTTTCCTCGTGACACTTTCAGCTTCTACACAGGCCCGGTTCCCTTTCAGAGTCTTTGACCATATATGATTTTTCTATGAGACATCTTTTTCCATGTCTTGTGGTTCTTTAACTCTTTCTGCTTTAATTTCTACTCTATATTCACACCCTCAATAAATCCACCCACTTCTATAGATTTTTTCTTTCTGTGCATTACAGAATGGTAGAAATGCTGCCGCCGCCGCCGCTGCTGTATGGCCTATAGCAGAGACTTCTTGAGAATCTCATTTCTTGCGCCAGTCAAACTAGATGTTCTAGGCCAGTTGACTACACAATGGAATGTGGAAAAAACTGTGCATGCTATTTGAGGGCCTCCAAAATATCCCTTAGGACTTAACCTTTCTACATCTACCTAGGATCTCTTTCAAGACAGCGATATCTTATGCCGAAGAGGCCAGGATCTCTCAAAAACCCAGGACCGCCTGCTCCAGAGTAGAGTGTAAAATGAACGAGAAAGAATCTGTCTTTGCACTCATCCACAGATTTCATATTTTTGTGTTTCCAAAGCCATCCCTCAGCCATGACATCTCCTATATGCTTGTGCTAATTCTATTATGTGTCCAGTTATTAGCTGCACAGTCAATTTAATTGAGTATCCCCTCATCCATCCATTTCGTTAGAGTCCTCTCACTAGCAACTCTGCTTTTACCATTATTTCCTTGCCCTCACTGTAATATTCAGTCTGTTGTATAGACTTCACATTTCTAGCTGAAAAGTACCAGTGTTTACTCTCTACTTTTCATTCCCAAGATGTCGTTACATCCTCAGCTATTAGCTGGTAGATCTGGCTATTGTAGCAATTGGTCCCTGTGCAGTCAGTGTCTTCTAGTGTCACTTTGTCCTTTCACCTCTATAGGATGAATTTCCAAAAAAAATACTTCAGTTGGAAACATGTGCTTAAGCATTACTATGGGTGCCTTTTGTGTGCTTTGATATTTGAGATACTGTACAGAATGTGCCTGTCCTGATTATTTAACTTCACCCTACTCTTTCCTAACACAAACTTTGCACTTTGTTTAAGCAATTCGACTTACCCCGAGGAAACCAGCTCCATTCCTCTTGTGACTCGTTTATACCAGCGGTTTCCAAATTGAGGGAGTGATTTTGAACCTCAGGGAAAACCTGGTAATAGCTGCAGATACTTTTCCTTGTAATAACCACTGGGAGGTGCTATTAGTATGGGTTAGAGATGCTGGTGGACATGCTCTACTGCCAGGATTTCCCCTGCCATAAGTTCTTCAGTCCAAATGCTAGCAATTTTGAGTCGGAAAACCCCAATGTTAGGAAAGAAAACAAATGCTCCCAATCTCCTAGCACCTATGGCATACCAGTGAATTCCAGTTCATGGTGATGTTCCTCTCAAGGACACCGGAACGTCTAAAGCTGAAGTGGGGAGCACAGATCAAGGAGTTATCTTGTGCAAAATGTGAGATCTGTTATTAAATTCAGAAATTCTTCTGAATTTTTTTTCACTGTGTAAATTATCATGTTTGTTTCTATTTATTTTCAGATAATTACTTAAGGAGTAGCCCAAATTCTATCTTTGATAGGATGCTTTCTCTGTCCACAGTCTCTCACTCATCTAAAGGTTTTATAATGTATTTATAGTTAGTTGACCCAGTTTAGTGTCCGTGCATATGTGTTTTATCTACACAACTGAAGTATGAAATATTCTCAGGATAGAAAGGCAGTACTTTTCGATCTATGCCACAGAGGACACGGCTTTCAACTCTTAGCAAGTGCCCCATAAATCACATTTGATTAACACAATTTCCAAGAAGTATGGATTTTGTTCAAAATCACTATTTTATATGAAGAGTCAACTACAAAAGATAACTAAATGGAAGAAAAATATGTCATTTTAAAAATTATTATTATTTTAGTACCAGCCACCCTTAGTTACTCAGGAGTCTAAGGCAGGGAGATCACTCGAGTCCAGGAGTTCTGGGCTGAAGTGTGTTATGTCCAGCAAGTATCAGCACTAAGCTGTAGTGTACTCCACCCACCAAGCATTGACTACCTAGGGCAGGAGACCTCCAGGTAGCCTCAGGAGGGGTGAGCCAGCTCAGGATGGAAATGGAAGAACCTCTTGAACAGTAGGTCATGTGCTTTAGGGATGCTAGCTAATGATGTTCATGTTACTCTGGACCTATTTTCACTAAGGGAATGATGATTTATTATGTTCTTATAGCTTTATAGCTCATATAGTTTACAAGTTAATCTGGTGGAAAAGTAGAACCAACTGCGTGGTTTAGGTTTTCTTGGCTCTAGGTAAGCACCTATTTGATGTACTTACTGTTGTTTGGGCACCATGTCAACATCCTTTAGAGGTAATTCTCACTGATGCTTTCTCAATGCTCTTGATGTTTTTGAAAACTCGAGAAAGTTTTCTAGAGTCAGTGTCTCATTGATTGCAGACTCAACTCAATTTCAGAGTAGAAAAGCAAGTCATGAGTGTATTTGCTTGCATCTTACAATTTGTTTTCTGTACTCAGATGTGACAGCAATTCCCAAGACAAGAGGTCCTTTGTTTATGATTAAGACATTTTCTATCCCACACTGATCCCCAGGATAGAATTATGGGTAGTCATTTTACAGGGACTACTCTCTTTGTTCCTCAGGCAAGCATTCCCTTAGGACAGTGTGCCAATTAATGTCCCAATTAAAGTGCATTCTAGTCACTAGACTGACCCCAGAGAGCTGTGACATGCCTCCAGAAGCCAATAAAAAGTATTTTTTATTAACATGTACGGAAAGAAGCTTCCTGTAGTGGAGAAGATTCACAACTGACTATGATCAACCAAGCATTAGTTTTAATAGAAAAGAAACAAAATGGGATTTATAGGACAATCTAAATGCTCCTAGTTAGTTTTCTTTATGCATGGAGACAAAGGGTGCTTGTGTGCAGGAGAGATGCACATACCTGTGTGCACATATCTGGAGGTCAGAGAAGGAAGTCAAGAGTCTTCCTCTATCACTCTCCACTATATTCTCTGAACGGAAGTCTTTCAATGAACCCGAGGTTCACCATTTTAGCTAGAATAGTGGGCTGGCCGGCAAGATCCCAGTATCTAAGTGTCTGTCCTCTGACACTGGGATTGCAGACGTGCAAAGCCAAACTTGTTTGTATATGGTTACTAGTGATTTCTTTACACTATGGAGCGCCTGTCTTCACAGCAAGTAAACTCATCCACTGAACCATCTCCCCAGCACTATTTTTCCTTCTGAACAATTATCCTCCGCCACCTCCTGCTTGGTTTGCATTTTTAATTATTCTCGAGCTATGCAACAAACTGATGCCAAAGCAAAAAAGAAGCGTTTCTGTTCTGCCCAGAAAAAAAATTATTTTCTCTAACTTCGAAGAGAAAATTTTGAAAGATTTGATTAATGCTTGTTGAAATGGAGGTTACCTGTTGGCCAGAGGAGCTTGAGATACGCTCCCATTGTATGGAATAGGAGACTTGGTGTGTCTAATCAATTCATGTTTTGTTTGGCATTATGGAGTATACCAGTTCTATCTGCACCATAATTTCATGAATGGAAATTGAGTTTATTAAATGCATAGTAAAATCATATAACACCAGAAATCAACAGACATGGAAGGAAAAATTCTGGGTTTGCTTTTTGCTTTTGTCTCTTATCTATACTCAACCATTTTATCATCAAAAAATAGACAGTTGAATTAACTGTGGTGCCAAGATTCATGATGTTGCACAATTCTGTCTTTATAATTTCAGGGCCAGGTTGTGATTTTTATTGCCTAATTAAAACAGCTTACACCTGCTGTTTAAAGCAGGAAAATCAGATTTCCTTGGCAAAGATGTATAGTGGCAGAGCTGACTAGCTGGTCTATGCCAACATTCCAACCCTCATGCATTTTCTCTTTATATCTGATAGTCTTGTTAGAGTCTGGGCAAGCTAATTTAAACAATACAGTTCTTATGAAAGTGTGGTTTGCATAAATAGCCATTGGGTGGCAGTACCTTCAAACCTGGCATCTGAATGAACCAACCAGAAATCGAGGATTCTGAAAAGCCTTTGTTTGGCATTGGGTGCTACACATGTCTAGTTAGCTGATATTATTTATGAGTATGTTACTCTCCATTATAGAAGCCAGGAAACCGTTCGAAGTGCCTTAACAAAACCATATATCCATGTGAGTTTTGAAGAGGGAAGGGGGACTAGAAGACTACAACGGCTTACCCCCAAAATATTCAAGCAATAACAGACAATACTTACTGTACCATAGTGTCACCCTGCAGAAATGTATCCTTAAGTTTTCTGCAAAAAAGACATCTGGGAAAGCCAAAATAAGGAGGCTATTTGCATCTAGGGAAAGGGAAAGAAGCAGAACTCAAGAAAATCTTCCCTTTGCTTGTGTCTGCCCCATTTCATTACATTCTCAACTAATGAGAACACCATCACCACTTACTTTCTATGACTGCATCTTGAGATGCAAAATGTGATGCATGCTTCTTCTCTAATGGGACAGGAATGAGAAGTAAGAGGGAGATTGGTAGCTAATTAGCTGCTATTAGAAAATCAAGGGGGCTTGGCGATCAGGGAAATGCAAATCAAGACAACTTTAAGATACCATCTTACACCTGTCAGAATGGCGAAAATCAAAAACACCAATGATAGCCTTTGCTGGAGAGGTTGTGAAGAAAGGGGTACACTCATCCATTGCTGGTGGGAATGCAAACTTGTGCAACCACTCTGGAAAGCAGTGTGGAGGTTTCTCAGGAAATTTGGGATCAACCTACCCATGGACCCAGCAATACC
>NW_026067999.1:3861470-4167691 GCF_014885135.2 Alexandromys fortis
ACAAGCAAGGAACTCAGGACCGCGAGGGGTGCACCCATACACTGAGACAATGGGGATGTTCTATCAGGAACTCACCAAGGCCAGCTGGCCTGGGTCTGAAAAAGCCTGGGTCAAAACTGGTCTCGCTGAACATAGCGGACAAGGAGGACTACTGAGACCTCAAGAACAATGGCAACGGGTTTTTGATTCTACTGGACCTATTGGTTTTGTGTGAGCCTAGGCAGTTTCGTGGATGCTCACCTTACTAGACCTGGATGGAGGTGGGCGGTCCTTGGACTTCCCACAGGGCAGAGAACCCTGATTGCTTTTTGGGCTGACGAGGGAGGGGGAGTTGATTGGGGGAGGGGGAGGGAAAGGGGAGGCGGCGGTGGGGAAGAGACAGAAATCTTTAATAAATAAATAAATAAATAAATAAAAATGAAAAAAAAGAAAGAAATCAAGAGTCAAATCAATAGAATGATATACATAGTCATGATAGGGCAGTATATTTTTAAGATTTTTTTTCTCTTCAAAATAATCTACATGGATAAGTCTTTGATTATATTTTGCTTGTAAATACATTATTGGATATTCAGAATTATAAACTATTAAAGATGTTGTTTCCCCCCCCAAAAAAAAGAAAATCAAGGGGGAAACTGAAGAAAAGAGTTAGTTATATTGTGTCAGTATTAGAAGGATGACATTTAGGGATGACAGGATGATGCTCTCTTACAGAGATATCCAATCAGCCAGTGCCGGGGGTGGGGAGAGAAAGCATATGAAGGTCTGGCAAACTAATATTATATTCCTGGCTGAATAATCAATGAACATGGGAAAATGGCTTAAACTTTTAGATCCTCAGTTTCTTCATATCAAGGCAGCAGTCCATGGATTTCAGGGCAATGTGGTCAGTGAAGGATTGAGTAAGGCGCTGTTTGCAAATCAACACTCATTTGACACTGTGTACATGCTCAGTCTCATTGGTCTGCAAGAGATGGCCTTCTGACGACATTGAATAATTTAAAACTTGCATAATTCAAGACAATGTTCCCCAAAGCAATGAATGTAAAGTAGAATCTGTTGCATTTCATGTTCTATGCATCCATTAAGACTTTATTAGTATTTTTCTTTCATCCTATTTAAAATTCATATAATCTAAGTTCATGTAGAGGGGAATCTCATTGTAGTAAACATCCTGTACGTCATAAAACCTGATGTCCTGGTACAAAGAAATAGAATAATCATTACCATCACTAAAGAACTTTTGCCTCACAACTCTGATTTATTTATCTCTTACTATAATGATAAGTGAGTTTACTTTTTAACTTTACCAAAATGAGGCAGTCAATATTTGAGCTGCACTTCACAATTAACCTGGATTGACCTCAAACTCTGCTTAGCTAGTTCATTGACCTCTGGGGGAACTTCTGTCTCTCTGGGGCTGAGTCTGGAATTGCTCACAGACTGAGGTTTCACTCAGTGACAGCATCTACAGTGAGCAAAAGGTGAGAAAGTCCATGCAATGGCATAGGTATGCAAGAAGGAGGAGAAGTGTTAACTTTCAGCCATAGAAGATTATGAATGTTCAAAGATGAGCACAGAGATAACATGCTCTCTCAGCGGTTCATGCCATGTGTTCTCGGGATATTGTTCCCATTTATCTATTTATTTATTATTTTACAAACTTCACCTTAACCTAGGTTCTGGCTTTACACTTATAAGCAAGGGAGAAAAAAAAAGAGATCATTAATTTTAAAAATTCTCCTTGGGGGTTGGTAATATATGTCGGTAGGATGCTTGCCTATTGTACACAAGACCCCAGATAGAGCCAGGTGGTGGTGGCGCACACCTTTAATCCCAGCACTCGGGAGGCAGAGGCAGGCGGATCTCTGTGAGTTTGAGGCCAGCCTGGTCTACAAGAGCTAGTTCCGGGACAGGCACCAAAGCTACAGAGAAACCCTGTCTCGAAAAACAAAAAACAAAACAAAACAACAACAACAACAAAAACAAACAAAAAACCCCAACAAAACAAAAAAAAAAAGACCCCAGATAGAATCCTGAGTCCTGGCCTCATCTCTAAAGCCAGGTGTGGTAGCTGGTTCTTATAACTGCCTAAATCAGGTGGTAGATTCAAGAGAATCAGGCATTTAAGGGATTCTATCTCAAAATATCCACTCCTGTTCTTTAGATTATACTAAATGAAATATTTTTTAGGGGGCTGCATTAGATTTATGCTGAGAACAAATGTTTTCCATCTTATAGCCCGTAGACCTGGAGCTAGATAGGAGGAAAAGTATGAAAGAACCGAGAAGCCGCCATTTCTTGGTGTGCTTACTGATTCAGGATGTATAAGCCAGTTATTCACTCCTAGGATGAATGAGGCCATATCAGGACAGTGTCCCTGACTACACTTCTCATTCGTGATTATTTCTGAAACTCATAACCTAATTAGAGTGGGTTAAACGGGCAAGTGCTAAGTGAGCATACACAAGCTCTCCATCACCCTACAGTGAGAGTGTGCTCTCAATGTTTGGTGGTCTGAATGATCATGGGCCGCACAGGCTCATATATTTGGGTATTGAGTCCTCAATTGATGGAACTGTTTGGGAAGAATTTAGGAGGCATGTCACTGGAGGCAGACTGTGAGGGTTCAAAAGACCATTTCTAGTGGGCTTTTCTCTGCTCCCTACTTGCACACCAAGGTGTGCACTCTCATCTCTTCCTGGATGCCATACCTTTGCTCCACCATCATAGACTTTAAACCTCTAAAACCATACACATCATTTAAATATTTTCTTTTATAAGTTGCCTTGATCCTGGCATTTTGTCACATCAATAGGAGAGTAACTAAGACAAAACTCAAGCTGATTTTTGAAATGATTGATGGGTAAGCTATAGCAAATGCAGAGAATGCAGGATTGTGGGCTGTAATCCATGGCTGTCTTAGAAGCCCAGTTTCACCTAAGGTGATAAAAAAATGGTCATTTCCTAAAGAATGTCTTGACTCTTATATTAACTCGGGGGGGGGACAATAAGCCCTCTCTTTGTAATAAGATTCTTAACAATGCACTTGAGTCCTTTTACCACTGGGATGTAGCAGCCTGAAGCTAACGACAAGATCTCCTACAGTTGCGTCTCTAAAGAACACTTAGCATATGAGACCATGGATACACATACTATTTCAGTTGGACAGCGGTGTCAATAGTAGCAAAGAAGCTTTACTATCCAGTCTCTTTCTTGTGGCCTACTTTACCGTCAGCACTGTATTTTAATGTGAACTTATGGTGGAAGCTTGAGGCCAGTAAGGATATCTCCATGGGAGCCAACTTGACAGAAAGTGCACCTTCAAAGCTAGTGTCTTCTAACCTAAAGCTCTTGAAACGAACCAGCTACTTTGCTATTTCGTGTTTGCCAAAGTGAAACTGAAATGGAAAGATTCCAGAGCCCCACCAAGCTTCAAGTTCCACGTGGAGAGAAAAGGAAAACATGAAAGCTCAATCAGAGATTGGGAATTAATGTGTAATAAAAGCCCCTGGCCGTGTTGATGACCTTAATTTTTGTTAGTATAAGTCACCTAAGCTCATGTTCCAGCTGCTTCCATTTCCTGCAGCCACGCAGCATTTTGATGCCACTCGGCTCCACATTTTCCTGCTTACCCCACAAAACACAAAACCCACAACTAAAAACCTACCACCACCACTACCAACAACAATAATTAAAAAAAACAAAAACAAAACAGAAGCACAAATCACTCAATAATAATTAGATGCACATTTGCAATAGACACTAGCCTGGGGGAGCCTCTATTGGTAATTAAAAAAATCTGCAGGCCTCTTGAGTAAAATGACAGGAATAAATGTGTACACTTTGTGAAGAAATAAAAAAGGCCATGCTATCAGGTAGTGTGGTTATTATTTTGACAGTATGGGAGTACACCACGTAATTGAAAGATAAATTGGTGGTGTGAAAAGATTTGTGTTGGGCTCGTTGAGCACACAGTTTCTAATATATCACTTGCATGTATCTGATTGAGAGAGTGCAAATCAATTTGAGTCTCTTGGTAGAAATTTGTCATGTAGTATTAGAGAAACGGAGAGAATGGAGCAGAGTTATGAAGGAGGCGGCAGTGAGAAGATGCCAGGAATATGGGTCTTAGATCAGTCACTGATGGAGTTTGCAAACTTAGTCACAACATTCCTTCTCCCTTGACCCCACTTTCCTCTTTCTGGGATTCTTCTTTGCAAGATCTTGGGATGCAAAGAAAAGAAAAACTGAAGGGAGAGGAAACCAAGTCAACAGTAGGGTGGAGTTCCAATATCAATAGGATAGGACCTGACAGTCCTAAACGTAGCCTCTAGGCCCTCCTCTCACTTTCAGTCTCATCTGATAATAGACATTCTTTGAATATCTCTACCTGTCAGGGTAGAATTTACCTAAGTTGGAAAATTACTTGTTTAGAAGCAAATGGTACTTCTCAAAACAAACAAACAAACAAAACAAAACACATGTAATACCATAGTAAGTCTTTCTATGACAAGGAGGCAGAGGGATAAAACAGATTCTAAGTGTTGCTCTTTGGGTGTCCTAATCTTGCCGTACTTCTTCCCAGATGGATAACTTGGCAGGATACTCAATGACTCTGCGTCTCATATTTATCAAATGAAAAATAAGGATAATAAGTGGAGCCCACCTAATAGATTTGCTGTAAGAACTTGAGCGTACTTGGAATAACAAGTAGGCAGAACTTAGAACTAGGCCTGGTATCTTCTAAGTGCTCAAGCATGGTAATTCTCATCATCATGGTGAAATTAGCCACTTACGTTTCTATAATATCATTAGAGTCAATGCCTTGAGTACTGCAAATTAGGAAGATTAATTAATAGTTTCATCCAATTTAAGATCTTCATTAAAGTTAAATGTGAGAGTCAGTCTCCTGTGACTTTCTCCTGGATGGAAGCACTTAGGAGATTTAGGAGCAACTGTTCGGTCTTGAAGTCAATGTTGTCAGTGTTGGGCAGCAGATGGATAATTTTCCTTCAAAGATTCTTATTTTAAAATAAGAATCTTTGGCCTGAACAGCTGGATTTTACCTTTAAATATCAGACTATTAATTTTCAAATCAACTGAATGAATGACATTATGTCTTTGGAATTTTAAATATATCTGGTATACATTCCAATTTAGATTCTCTTAAGCTTTATTAGAAGTAGATAAATGATTTTACAGTTCATAATTAATTTGATCTTTGCTGAAACTTCAAGCTTTCTTTCTCTACATGTATAAGTAATGTGGGTGAAATGGAAGGTATGCAACCAATAATGAATAACATGTAAATATTGTTTGTATAATTTTAACCAGTATACTCTAACATTAGGAAGCACATTGACACTATGAATAATTGTTATTATATGTGTTGCATAGAGCATACTGATCTTTCAAATTTTTAAATATATCATTCATTTAACGTATACATATGATTGTGAAGAGAGTAGATATCAAACTCCTAGTAAATCCTCAGGTTGTAATGTGCTGAGCGGAATGGAAATGATTGCAATTTACAGAACAAGGGATAGGAACATGCTCTCACAGTAGGAATGAGGCTGAGTTCAGTTCCACATCAGCTTTGCTTTTACTAGCTTCTTTGATGCTGGATAAATCCCTCAATATAGACTCACTATGAGTTTGATATCTACTTTGCTCATTCCCACTAATTCCCCTATGGTGATTTGGGTTATTTAAAGCTAACTCCTAGAACAGGAATCATACAACTCCAGAGCTGAGGCACATCTAAATCAGCTAATGGAACTTATTTCTTTAGATGAAGGAAGGAAAAGGAAAACTCATGACTGAGTTTGGATGCCTGCTAGAAACTGATTGCTTGTATTCCCAAAGCACAACTAGGCACAGAAGTGGAGGAGGTGCTTGGAAGATTTATTTAGGCAAATAGGTTCCTTTTGGGGTATATGTTCTGAAAGATTTAACTGATAGTCACAGATCATTGATAATTGCTTTCACAAAACCAATATTCAATTGTGATCCACCTAATCAATTGGAATTTTCACTGTGGAAAAAAAAAACAATAAAGACGTCTCTACATTGGACCCAGAGGAGTAATATGAAATTACTGGTGCCGTCAGAGTTAGGGTAGTGAAGTGGGGCAAAGGTATGTAGGGAATGCTAGTAATTAACTCTTTGCCATCTTTCCTGTTGCACCGGGCCTGACTCACATTTGACTATTAACGTGGTAGATTGTCAGTCTCCAGCAAGCATCTCCAGCCTGTCCTTAATGTTTCTATCCATTTTCTCTCTCTGATCAGCTATCTTTACTATGGGAAATTTTAACGTAGGGAAACAAAGGCAATATTTATCTAGTCATTCAGCAAATGATTCTGATGTCCTCTTAGGAGCTGGAACCTGGCATGTTCTGAGGGTGTGACAGTAACTAAGACATAGTCCCTGTTCTTAAGAGCCTTATATGAATGGGCCAAGGAAATATGCAGTTATAATCTGGTGTAACAATTGAAAACACCAGGAAGTACAGGAGTTAGAGAAGCAGAGAGGAAGGGAACTTGATAGGCTTTGGGGTGTTCAGTATTTGAAAAAGAAATGTCTTCCAAATCTATCTAGTAAACTAAATAAACATAAATTTAGAGCAAATGGAAGACCCACATAACACAATTCTACTACATAAACATTTGTGAACGGCTGAAATTGGCAGTTTTCTAGAAAAACACAATTTATAAGAACTGATCTCAGAAAAGATTTTTTAAAGGGAAATTAGTTGAGTCATTATAGGAATAGTCTTGAAAATGCCTCAAAAAGTTGAAAATGGAACTTGCATGTAATCCAGTTATGCACTTCTGAGTACATATTCGGAAGAATAAACATCAGCTTACTATAGAGAGTTGGAAATCTATAAGTGTTCCAGCATAATCCACAATAGCAAGTTATGGAATCAATTGGCTTAGGCGTCAATCAACAGAAGAATGGATAAAGGAAAATGATGTTTTTATTCAGTTGTTAAGAATGACATTATCTAATGTACAGGAAAATGGGTGGAACTAGTTGAATATGTAAGGGATGAGAATAGCCAAAATAATCCTGTACAATAAAGGAACTTCTGGAGGCGTCACAATCCCTGACTTCAAACTCTACTATAAAGCTATAGTCATAAATGTAGCTTGGTATTGCCGTAAATACAGACACGTGAACCAATGGAATTGAATTGAAGACCCTGTAATTAATCCACATACCTATGAACACCTGCTTTTTTACAAAGAAGTCAAAATGGTATAAGGGAAAAAGAAAGCATATTTAACAAGTGGAACTGGCATAACTGGATGTCAACATGTAGAAGATTGCAAATATACCTGTATCTAGTGCCATGTACAAAACTCAAGTCCAAATGGATAAGGACCTTTACATAAATCCAGGAATATTGAATGTGATAGAAGAGAAAGTGGGAAGTAGCCCTGAATGCATTGGCACGGGAGGCCCCTTCCTAAATACACCTCAGTAGCACAGACAGTGAGAGAATCAATCAATAAATGGGACCTCCGGAAACTGAAAAGCTTCTGTAAGGCAAAGGACACAGTAAATAATAAAAAATGACAGCCTACAGAATGGGAAAAGATCTTCACCAACCTCACATTTGACAGAGGGCTAAACTCCAAAATATACAAGAACTCAAGAAACTTAGACATCAAAATACAAAATAATCCAGTTAAAAATGGGGTACAACTTTTGGGTATATACACAAAGGATGGTTTATCATACCACAAGGATGTGTGCTTCAACTATGTTCATAACAGCATTGCTTGCCATAGCCAGAATCTGGAAACAACCTAAATGCCCCTCGACTGAAGAATGGATAAGGAAAATGTGGTACATTTACACAATAGAGTACTACTCAGCAAAAAAAAAANAAAAAAAAAAAAAAAAAAAAAAAAAAAAAAAAAAAAAAAAAAAAAAAAAAAAAAAGACATCTTGAAATTTGTGGGCAATTGGATGTGTCTAGAAAACATCATATTGAGTGAGATAACCCTGACCTAGAAAGACAAATATCAAAAGTACTCACTCATAAGTGGCTTTTAGATACAAAGCAAAGAAAACAATTCACAATCCCAGAGAACCTAGATAACAATGAGGACCTTAAGAGAGACATACATGGATCTAATCCGCATGGTTAGTAGAAAAAGACAAGATCTACTGAGTAAATTGGGAGCATGGGGACCATGGAGAGGGTTGAAGGAGAGGAAGTAGGAAGGGAGGCGAGCAGAGAAAAATGTAGATCGCAATGAAATAAAAAAAAATGGGGTAGAGAACTAAACAGAGAATCCTCAGCAGAAGGATCTCAAATGGCTGGAACAAATTTAAGGAATGGCTCAACATCCTTAATCATCAGGGAAATGCAAATTAAAATGACTCTAAGATACCATCTTACATGTGTCAGAATGGCTAAGAGCAAAAGCACTGCGGACAGCCTATGTTGCAGAGGATGTGGTGTCAGGGAGCCACTCCTCCACTGCTGGTTTGCTGGAGTGTAAACTTGTACAGCCACTTTGGAAACCAGTATGGTGGCTTCCCAGAAAGTTGGGAATCAATCTACCTCAAGACCCAGTGATAACACTCTTGGGCATATGCCCAAAGGATACTCAATCATCTACAAGGACACTTGCTCAACAATGTTCTAGCAGCATTATTTGTCATAGCCAGAACATGAAAACAACCTAGAATGCTCCTCAATTGAAGAAAGGATGAAGAAAAAGTGGTACATTTATACAATGGAGAATTACTGAGCTCTAAAAAACAATGACATCATGAAATTTGAAGGCAAATGGATGGAACTTAGAAAAAAAGTCCTGAATGAGGTAACCCAGACTCAGAAAGACAAACATGGTATATGCTCACTTGAAAGTGGATACTAGTTGTAAAGCAAAGAATAACCAGAATATAATCCCCAGCTCTAGAGAAGCTAGGTAACAAAGAAAACCCTAAAAGGGGCACATGGGAAGGAGAATTAGATGAGATCTTCTGGGTAAACTGGGGGCAAGGGGAGTAGTAAAGGGGAAGGGATTGGAGATGAGAACATGAGGTAACGAAATGGTCGAGGGGGAAGAGGGATGGAGTAGGTGAGCAATGAAAGAGAGATCTTGATAGAGGGTACCACTATTAGCTTAGGGAGAAACCTGGTGCTAGGGAAATTCCCAAGAATCTACAACATTGACCCCAGCTAAGACTCCTAACAATAGTGGAGAGGGAGCCTGAACTGGCCTTCCCCTGTAATCAGATTGGTGACTACCCTAACTGTCATCATAGAGCCTTCATCCAGTAACTGAGGTAACCAGATGCAGAGATCCACAACCAAGCACCAGGCCGAGCTCCAAGAATCCAATTGAAGGGGCTGGAGAGATGGCTCAGTGGTTAAGAGCACTGCCTGCTCTTCCAAAGGTCCTGAGTTCAATTCCCAGCAACCACATGGTGGCTCACAACCATCTGTAATGAGATCTGGTGCCCTCTTCTGGCTTGTAGACAGAATACTGAGAATACTGTATACGTAATAAATAAATAAATCTTTAAAAAAAAAGAATCCAATTGAAGAGAGGGAGGAGGAAGTATATGAGCAAGAGAGGTCAAGACTGTGATAGAGAAATCTACAGAGACAACTGAAACTCAGGAACTCTAGACCAACAGCTGTGGAGCCTCCATTGTACCGAACCAGGCCCTCCATATTTGAGAGACAGTAGTAAAGCTTGGACTATCTGTAGGGAACCCTGGCAGTAGGACCAGGATCTATTGCTGGTGCATGAGCTAGCTTGTTGGAGCCCATTCCCTATGGTGGAATGCGATGATCAGCATTAATGCAGTGGGGAGGGGCTTGGTCCTGTCCCAACTTAATGTGCCAGAGTTTTTTGACTTCCCATGGGAGCCCTTGCCCATCAGGAGGAGTGAATGAGGAGTGGGTAGTGGGGAGGTGAGCTCTAATGGGAGGAGGAGGAATGGGAGAGAGAACTGTGGATAGAATGTAAAATGAAACTAAAAATAATTTAAAATAAAAAACAAAATAACAAAAAATAATTTAAAAATGTAAAGGATGGAAGGGAGATAAAAGGCTAATAGAAAGGGTGGATACAGTCAAAATGTATTATATTTATATGCAGAAATATCATAATGAAACTCATTCTTTTGTATAATTAATATGCACCAATATAAAAATCTCAGTAGGATAAACATAAAAATGAACAATTGGCTAAAAATGCTAGATAATTTCTTAGAAGAAATAATGACATTTCTTCAAAAGTTATTTTGTTTCAGAATATAGTTGCACTATTATCTCCTTAGATAAACTAATATTGTTTCCTTAGATAAACTAATAAGTATTGTAATAATATGTGTTCTTATAATAAATTATCCTAGCACTATTAATTAAATTCCACCTATTCATAGTTTATTTTACTTTAAATGCTTTGTTGAATTGTTTGCTATATAACATTTTATCAATAAATACATAATATTTCCAATCATGAACCTCCCAAGTTTATTTCCCATTTTGTCATATAGCATTTCCAATTCACTTACAAACCAGATAATTGATGCTTCCCTTATTTTTTCTTGAATGGATAGCTGTGAAGTTGTTATTGATCTCTTAAATAATGCAGATCCTATCATGCTCTATCCCTAGTGCATGAGCTAGCTTGTTGGAGCCCATTCCCTATGGTGGGATGCCATGTGCAGCCTCAATGCAGAGGGGAGGGGCTGGTTCTGCCTCAACTTAATGGACCAGGCTTTGTTGACTCCCCATGGGAGGCCTTATGCTCTGGGAGTAGTGGATGCTGGGTGGGCTGTGGGGAAGGCAAGAGGAAGCAGGACGTGGGGTGGGATGGAGAACTGGAGTTGGAATACAAAATGAAATTAAAAAATAGTACAGGTCTGCAATTTTCTATCCAAATCCATTATGGCAAGATACACTTTGGAATTGTGAATTTTCTGGATTATATAGAAGGTAGTATGGCGTTTAAGCTATAGATTTTATAAGATGGATCCTAGCTAGAGCTGGGGAAGCACTAAGTTATTAAAATACCACAATCCCCCCCCCAAAAAAAAACTGGTAACATAATTTTTAAGAGCTCTATTCCTGTTCAGCTCAAGCTTTGCTACTAAATGAGGTCTGTTCTTTAACTTTCTTGTTTCTGAACAGTTTGAATTTTGAAGTTGTAGGTGAGGCATGTTCAGCCTAAGATCTTTTCCACTGTGCGAGGATTAACACTAGCCTTGGTGGATGTTGGGGATTCTGTGCCCAGTACCCAAGCAGGCTCTTCGACTGTTCATTTAATTGAGTATTGTAATTCAATGCAGTACACATTCTCTGAAGATTTTCTCTATGCCGGGCACTATTCTAGATGCTGTGGGAGATTTAATGAAGATGAGATACATCTCTATTAGGCAGATTGTGGTATCATATTAAAACACCCTAGTTAAGTGACTTAAACAATAGATATTTGTTTTCTTGTGTGTGTGTTTTTTTTTAAGGTTTGAAGTATGAAGGCAAGATGATGATAGGATTCATTTTCTATGAAGGTCTTCTTGGCACTTCCTCTTCACTTTGACTTCATGTGACCTGTTTGTGCATACACAGAGGATGTGAACTTTGGGTGTCTCCTGCTTGTCCTGTAAGGCTGTCACACCATTTGACATCAATAAATGTTAATTACATCTATAAAGTCTCCATCTCTAAAGAAAGCTGTATCTGGGGAGCTAGGGCTTGAACACAAGCATTTTGAGAAGACAGCTTCATCCCTAGGAAGCTCTTTCCCTCATATGGCTCACAGTCTAGTTGTACATTAATATAAAAGGACTGATAATAGATGTTTCAGATATTTCAGTCAACACTCCTCACCTTTATTGCTTCTAGCTCCTGTATTGAGGAAGGTTATCAGGGTAGTAGGAGCATGTAGAAGAAGAGACTTTATACCAAGAATAACTTTCAAAATCATGTTATCAGTGACTTTTTTTCTCTAACTGGATCCCATATCTTAAAAGTCTCATCACCTCCCAATAACCAGCTAGGTCATAGGACCCAAATAGCACTGTCAACTGGGACCAAGTGCTTAACACAGGGGCCTGCAGATAATATTTTATATTCAACAGCAACATTCTACACTTGTTCTTCCTCAAGCGCCTGGCTATCTTATAATGCAAAACACATTTAATTCATCTTAGGAGTCCTTAAAGTCTCAACAATTTGAACACCATTCAAAGGTTCAAATCTTCATGAGACGTGAGGCAAAATCCTAGTCATGGGTACCATTTTGTCTCCCTGGTCCTAGGCAATAATAATTCTCAGTCTGGTATGAGACAGAAAATCTTGGTTTGCTACAAAGTGTTTTGAGCCCATTTTCTTAAGTGAGACACAAATTAAAATGATCCGTTCTTTTAAGATGGAAATAAATCAGCTATGAATTCATCTTGTCTGCAATCTAATAAAAACATTATGCAATAATATCCCAATATTCTAAATTCTTATCAAATTTAACTTACATTCTTGATAAAAGTGTTCAAAAATATTGAGGTAAATTTATGATGCTCACATGAATTGGACTTTTGTTTAATGTAGAAAGACTCATATAATTATAACTAATATCAGGAATAAGACTGGAATGCTTGTGTTGTAACTGAGGCAGATATTCGGTCAATTAGACAATCCAACTTTACTAAAGGCATAGAATTTAGAAAACAAAAGATAATATTACAATCATTGTAGCAATTGATCCAGAAAAATCAAGACAACCAAATGAAATATTTACTAAAAGTATTAAGAAAATTCAGCAAAAGTACCAAATTAATATATAGGAATCAACTTTCATTTATGTAAAATACTATGAATAGTAAATTAATAACAATAGCAATGTAAAAATAGTAAAATAATTGAATTAACAGGAAATGTAATAGCGCATTAAGGATGGTTTTAACAAATCAAAAGATGGTTCATGTTTGGACATGAGAAAGTCTAACATCAGAAGTGTTAATCCTTTTGTAGGTTAATATTGCTCTAATGTGTTGACAATCAATTTATAAAATGTTTACTTGTTGAGAGTGATGCACTTAAGAACTCTACCAATAAAGTATTTAGTTGGGGAAGATTAAAAATATATTATATGGACATTCACATTAGTGTATTGTCCATATGTAAATAAATATTTTTATAATTGTGTGCAATGAAAATTCCAAAATCTGAACGTTAATATTTTTGGGAGCAGGGGCTGAAATTCTTACCAGGGTAACTTAATTTTCTATTGCTATTCACATCTGAAAATGCATTATTAAAAATGAATTAGCGTAAGTGAATTGTGCTGCTCATCTTTCTGTGCAATAATATACAATCTGAAGTGAAGGAAAAAATAGTAACTAAGATTTCTGGATTTTGAAAACAAAGTGCTTCCTCTTTTAAATAAAAAATAACCTCATTGATTCTCATTAGTAGATCTTTCCTGTATGTGGCTTCGCATGAGTGTATGTGTTTTGTTCTACTTAATAAATTCAAGAAAGAGAGATCTTGGAATATATAATTAATTTTTATTTATCATAAATCAACAGAAGAAATTATAGTGATGAACTGGGAAATAGTCAGGTGTTCTTACAGTTTAATTGTATTTGCCTAATTATTCCACAGCTTAAATATGTGCTGAAAATTAGAAGTGATAAAATATTTATATAAGTATTACCCTTATTTGAACAAAGCAGCTAGTTTTAATGAACCACAATCTTAGGACAATAATCTTGGAAAGTATTAGTAATCTCTAAAGAGATAGAGAATTCTTAGATTGTGGATGATACTGACAAATCTTTCTCACTTTTTAATTAAGTTTTGACAAAGTTATTTAGTCCTTAGACTTCATTCATTTATATTAACTCTGTCTGACAACTGTAGATTTTTTCCCAGGTGGAAGAACACCCTTGTGTATTTTCTTTTGGAAACCATTTATCTGGTTGCCGAGCTTTTTAAGAAGCTCACATCTCTGATCACTATGAGTCATTCTCTTAAAGAAAGTGTAACCACAACAAGTTTGTACAGCTAAAACTATGGAAAAGGCTGGCACAGTGTCAAGAGTCTTAGGCCATAGTTGATCCTTTAATCTGATTGATGCTTGGTAGAACATTGGTATTATAGGATGTCCTTCTGTCCTTGTGTTTCTTTCATTGGTTAATAAAGAAACTGTTCTGGGCCCCTGATAGGGCAGCACTTAGGTAGGTGGAGAAGACAGAACTAAATTCTGGGAGGAAGAAAGCAGAGTCAGGGAAAAGCCATGGATTCTCCGCCTGAGAAGGACACCAGTTAGAATTTTGCCGGTAAGCCACTGCCACGTGGCAATATACAGATTAATGGAGATGGGTTAAACTAATATGTAAGAGTTAGCCAATAAGAAGGTAGAACTAATGGTCAAACAGTGTTTTAATTAATACAGTTTCTGTGTGGTTATTTCGGGGGTAAGCTAGCCGATAGTCCGGGACGAACAAGTGGCTCTCTCCCTACAACAGAAGATGGAAGCTTTCTAAACACATTGAAATACCTTTAAAGTTGAACAACCTGAGGTCTTTTTGTAAGGGCAAAATACTTCCTGCTTAAAGTATATTAATTAGCCTCATGAAATCACGGGATCATTCATTCAAATAACATCACTGAAGATTAGTAAAATACGGTATTGTCTATTATATCTTGAGATTGGAGATAGGGATAAAAGCATAAGTAAGATTTGGTCTTGTCGTTAAATAATTTATAGTTTATAAAATGAAAGAAGAGCTATATTTTTTATTCATGAATGTTTTTCTTCAATTATTATTGCTTTATATATACATACACACATAAAAATTTGCACATACAACTTGCTGAATATATTTAGTGTTGTACATATGAATGTAGTCGGAGTTAAATGCTGAGGATTGGATAACATATTAGGGTGCTTGACAGTCTAAAAAAAACAATCCTTCCTCAGCACCTACTAATTGCCTATACCTCTTCATCTATCAGTGGATACTTGTGAAATTGTCCCCATCTACTTAGCTATGCCAATTGGTATTGTCATTCTTCAGGTCTTGTTTAGGCATCCCTATTTTTGACATTTCATGGGTGCATCTTCCCTGTTGTGTGTAGAGGACATAAAGCTGCAGAAGTTTTCTTGGTCCTCTGGTTCTTATAATTTTTCTTCCCCCTATTCCATGGTGTTTCCTGAGCCTAGGATGTAGGGACTGTGTTGTAGATGTATCAGTGGTTTTCTGCATTTTGACCAGTTGTGCCTCTCTCTGTAAGAGCGATATTCATCAGAGATGTTTGTATACTGAAGAGCTGCTATTAATGTCATATTTATATATCCAGTTTCCTGGAAATTCCAATGTCTCATGAACTTTTAGACTACTCTATTCTCCTCTACTGTTCCTCATGTTGGCTAGTAACAGCACCACTGCAGTTGCTACAACAAAAGCAACTATTTTCTTTAAATCCTACATGCAGTGTGTCAGGAAGACATACTGACTATATTTCTGCATATATGCAGCAGAATCGCAACCTTTGTCTCCACTTCAAGATCAGCCTCTGGGGTCAGAATCCACAATGTTTCACTTTGATAACTTTAGTAGTCTACCAATTGCTATCCCTCTACCCCTCCCCTTGCTCTCTGAGTCTGCCATCCACAAAGTAGCAGCAGAAACCTTTCAAGAACATAAAACATATTGTATGAGCTCTCTGTTCAAAACATTCCACATCTCTCATTTCACTTAGAGTATTAGTTATAATCCTTCCAATGTTCAACAAGGATCTACATGGTTTGTCTCAGAAAATTATTTTGTTCTCATCTGCTAATCTCTCTTCTATGTCCTTCTCCAGACACATTGTCCCCCTTGCTGTTTTCACTTATGGTTTTCCCATCGGCTGTTCCTTGTGCCTAAAATATGCTATCCATGTTTTCTATATGTGAATTTCTCATTTTATCTACTTTTTGCTCAAATTTCTTCTTAATGAGGACTTCCTTGATCACACTGTTAAAACTATACCAATTACACCATTAAATTCTCAAGTTGCCTTACTTTGTCAAGTTTTTTCCCCATTCCATTTATTTTTTTAGTAAGATACCTTATAGTTGTTTTCATTTGTTTTTATGTTGTTTATTATCTGGTACATTCTATTTGGATGTATCCTATAAGGGTTCGGCTATTTTTTATTTTTCTTCTTCTCACTGATAACTCCCAAAGGTATGTGCCACATGGTAAGTAGCTCATAAACACTTCATAATTAATTTGTAGGCAGAAACTATATTTCCAGAATCTAGTTTACAACTAAATTTAACAAATTCTCAATTTATCATATATAGTATGTGTATAAGCGTATCAATCTTGGGGCTGGAGTGGTGGCTTAGCAATTAAGAGCACTGGTTTACTTTCCAGAAGACTGGCTTTGAGTCCCAGCTCTTAACTGTCTAATTCTAGTTCTAGCCCCTCTTTTGGCCTCCATGGACACTGCACACATGTGGTGTACATATATATATATATATATATATATATATATATACAGATATATATTCAGGCAAAATACTCACACAGAGGTAATAAAATTAGAAATAATATTTTAAAAGTATCAGTCATTTAAAGGCTTTTTTGTGTTGACAATAATTAGCATTCAGTGGGATGGTAGGACTCATTACTGCTGCCAAGAGCTAGGGACCCAGCTGCCTGTGCTGTCTTCTACTTCCCTAGATTCAGGGTATTCTCTAGCTGTGCATTTTGTCCTTTTCGTCCTCACAGACTTACCATCAAGAGATGAGCTCCCAGACTGTTATTTAAGTGCATTCCCTATTCTCCCTCAGACTCACTATCCCCCTTTTCTGTCATAGACCCTCCAGCTACGTCAGTAGGGACCGAGGGTAATGAAAACCTGAATTATAATGACATATCAATTAGAAGATAAACTAAGAACCTAACAATGTAAACCTTTGCAGAATGATCCAAAAGTTGTTGAAGCTATATTTTATGACAAAATTGCTTGGAGCAATATCAAATCACTGAAGGAAATATATGTTTAGTGGGTTGGTAACTATAACAAAGGTGCTGCCAATAACCTAAATATGGGTTTGTGATGAACTGTCTTGTTTCTGCGTAACTGTTACAGGAGTTATGAAGCTCTTCTAGAGTCGGAGCCAGTAAACATTTTCAATATAAAGGGACACACAGTAAATATTTTAGACTTTGTGGTGCAGGCAGCCTTTTTTGTAACCACACAATCATCTCTGTAATAAAAAAAAAACCAGTCATAGATATATGCAAATGAATGAATATGATTATGATTCAAAAATTTTATTTTCAAAAATAATGTAATTGATTTGGTTCTTGGGCCATAGTTTTCTGACCCAAGCTGTAGAAAATGCATGGGTTCTTAAGGGACACTGACAGAATTTGGTAACATACTGAATGACAGGCCTAGCTGTGTGGAGATCTTATTACTAGATTCAAATTCTGGATTTGTTTTCATTTGCCCTATCCAACTGCATAAAGAAGTTAACCACTTTCTATCTTTGATTACTCTTTCATCTTAAAGTGACAGAAATCTAACTGCATTTCAGAGGGGAGATGGCAAACTTTGAAACATACACAATATATAGCAAATCTATAAACTAAGAAACATACACAATATAGCAAACTCAATGTCAGTGACTCCCACTTTCTTCTCTTGAAGAAAGAGATTTCTGTTTCATTAGGGTAGCCAGCCTCTTCAATGCAATCAGTGAATTCAGCTTTTGCCCTGCTGGCTATATAGAATTTTCAAGATGAAGAAGCCCCAAACAGAGGAGAATTATTTACACCAGAAACGATATAAAGATACTCTAAAGTGAAAGAAGGGAATTTGCAAAGAAGAGAGAAAGAGAGTTAAGGCAAATGAAAAATAAATGAGAAGATCTATCCTTGAGTGAGTTCTAAGGTGAGATTTTCAAAGCTTTCAAGAAGAGAGAGTGGATTCAACTCTCAAACATTGCTTTTGGAGGTTGGCTGGAGAGATGTGGATAGAGAGGGAAGGCTCCCAAGGAACACTACTCTGTGTTATGAGTGCAATTCTCCTGGAACTTTTAGAGGGAATGCAATAAAAACTAAAGGTACAATTTAATTTCGCAGTGTAGGACTTTGAATAAAACTATTTTATTGCTTGGCCTGTAGGCAGCCTAATTTTATGGGAGTTATGTAAGGTCAATAAGCACAGAACTTAAGACAGAATAAGAACTCAAAATAGTAAGTATATAGCCTTTCGTGTAGTAGTTAAGCCCGATGAGGGGGATATAAGAAAAAGGTTCATAAAAGTACGCTCTTAATCAGAATTTTGTAGGATAAGGAGGTGTTTCATTAGACAGAAGCAGTGTCACTGTGAGCTCAGATGGTGGAGTCAGAAGAGCGAGAGTTTAAGGGCCAGTTGATTGACTTTGGCAAATTCCCCAAACTTTGTCTCATATACTTTCCCATTAATAAGGAAGACAATACTCAATGGATAAGGGGCGCTCAATTTAACAATAATAAAGCATTGAAAATACATATGAAGTGAAATTAATGTCACTTTCTATTAGCCAGTGCTGTTTATAGTGTAATGATTTAACCAAACATGTGAAAAACAGTAGACTTACCATGTCACATTTATTAGTATCAACACTATAAATCTTAATTTTAAGCTCCTTTAGGAGCTAACATGCTAAGGTTTTACAGTTAAGGTTTCTACAATGGGGACACAAATCTATGAGTCCTAGATGGACTCCAGTAACTAAATTGTAGAAAAAAAGCTAAGACATATTTTCTAAAATAATGGCTTTAGAAGCCAGGCAGCAACAATATCAGAACTATTTAGTTTTAGCACATAGTTTGGAATCTGAGCCATCAACCAGTAACCAAGACCCAGAAAGTTGCTTTTTCTCCTGATTGTGTTTTTTTTCTGATAAATCACGCATTATTTTAGATAGAGACATAAATTCAAAAGGAAGAAAGAGAAACAGGGGAGTGTGTCTATATGCATCTTTTCTTAACACAAGAGGGCAGGAGTAAATATGGTCCAATCAAGGTATGGCCTGAAGTCACATATGTTTTCTCTCTATTTGCTATAATCATACAAATAAATCTCAAAATTACATTGACAAGTAGAAAAGTTGAGCCAAGGGTAATGTCACTCTGAATATTGGTTCCTTTTGGTACCAAATATTGGATATTTTTGCCTCTATGTTATTCAGATTTCACTTAATACTCTAAACTTTGGATAAATTCAATATTTAAAAGAATTCACTTGAATACTACTTCAAGTACTCCTATCATCTAGCTAGACCTTCTGTATTTCTTATTTGTTCTTTTTAAATTTTATTATTATTATTTTATTACTTTAAAAAATGCCAATCCAAATTCCCACTCCCTCCCCTCCTCTCACCTCCTCCACACACCCTCCCACTTCTCCCCGCTCCAATCCTAAAAGAGGGCAAGGCACCTGTCCCTGTGACAATTCCAAGGCCCTCCCTACTACATCTAGGCTGAGCAAGGTATACGTCCAAAGAGAATAGGATCCCCAAAACCCAGTACATGCAGTAGAGACAAATCTCAGTGATAGTCCATGATCCTAGAGAAGCTAAATAATAAGGTCAATCCTTATTTGTTCTTACCATGAGAATTTTATTATTAAAAGCTTTTGAATTATAAAGTCTGGGTCACTTTTTACATCATGCAAGTATGCTCAACTGTCCTCTCTTCAGAGAGCTTTTCCTTGATAACATAAAAAAAATCACATATTACTTGATAACATAAAAAAATCACACTACCCTTGACCAACACTACCACTCAGTTTCCAACATATCTCTGTAATATATTTTCCTTTTTATTGTTTACTATTACCCATGATTCTACTCTGCTTTATATCTTATTATTTATATTTCATTATAAATTTATGAAGACAAGCCCTATTCTCTTGGAGTTACCATTATAGTCTCAAGTCCAAAACAGATTACATACCATTCATATAACACATACATGTTAAATGGATACATGTCTAAATAGCAACTAGAGTAGAAATTCATTCATATTTAACAGACAAAGACAACTTGTCTCGGTAAGACAACTTATCAAGAGGTTCAATGGTGTATCTAAGGACAAAAAGATTATGGTTTACAGAATCAGAATATGAAAACTCTAATAGCTCAGTACCTCCCTCCTGACCTAGTACCCTATCAGCTATGAATATATCATTGAACAACCACTCAACATTAAACACCATACCAAAGACAATTTGAGGAATGTGTGAAAATAGGTTGTAAGTCGAATCTCAAGGAATTTGCAATCTAAAATGAACTATACATTACAGATGTTATACGTGATTACAATATTGATTATTCTACAGAACTGTGTCTCTACTATAAAATAAAATATGTGTAGAGATTAAAAAATATGGTACTTAAGAATAGTACTCATGTTAGGGGTCTTCCTCAAACCAGTTCTATCACAGTCTTTAGGAGGGTGATCTTTATATTTGGTAATTTTTCTTATTATATTTTTGTGATTTAAAACATTTTTAAAATTTAAAGATATTTTGATCATATCCCCCCCAAGTCCTTCCAAATCCCCTCCCCCTTCCTACCTACCCAACTTTAAGTTTGTTTTCAATCAAATGAACAAACACCCAATGCAACGAAACCCTCCAAAACCAAGGAAACAAAATAAAACAACAATCCCAAAGTAAAACAAAACAAACACCACCCACCAAACTGTAATGAAATAAAAGAACACACACAGAGAGACATACACACACACACACACACACACAAACAGTGGAGTCTGTTATATGTTGGTCGACTCCTCCCAAGCATGATGCCTACTCTGGAGTGATTGATATACCTAGTGTCACTCCATTGGAGAACACTGGCTTTTCCTTCTCCCAGAATGTAGGAGCGATAGATCAGTTGTTAACCTTTACTCTAGTGGCTAGTTTTTCATTCATTCATTTTTAAAAGTATAACTAAATAAAATATAATAATATAAAACAAAAATGATCACATCAAAGTTGCATAATATAAGCCAACAGAACGGAAAGAACCCAAAAGAAGGCACAAGAATTAGAAACCCACCATTTGCATACTCAGGAATGCCATAAAAACACTAACCTAGAAGCAGGTTAGTGTTAACATATACATATAATATTAAAAAATACTAGTTATATATTTATTATATTATCAATTATATAAAATTAATTATAATTATATAATATTAATATATTTACTGGTTTAAAAAGAAATATATATAGTGATTAAATGACCCCCTAATGATATTCGGCTATATTTATAGATCAGTTGCCTTTTCAGTCATCAACAGAGAATCTTATATAAGATATATAATAGATTATATAGAATAGTTATGCAGAGGACCTGGTGAAGACTTCTATAGGGTCCATACATGATGCTTCAGAATCTGTGAGTTCATATGAGATTTGCTCATGTTGATTTAGAGGGCTTTGTTGTCTTTGTGTTCTCTCTCCCCTCTGGCTCTTATACTATTTCTATTCCTTGTGTGATTTTGTGATAGCTGAGGAGAGGGATTTGGTGGAGATATAACATTTAGGACTGAACGTTTCAATGCCTTTCACTCTCTGTGTAATGTCTCACTGTGGGTCTCTACACATGTTCCCATCAACTGCAAGAGAAAGCATCTCTGATGATGGTTGGAAAAGGAACTGCACTATAAGCATATCTTTAGGGGTCATTTAATCACCACACACACACACACACACACACACACACACACACACACACACACAGTACTTTTCTTAGAGAAGTATTATTTGGTTTTTACCCTAGGTCCCAAAGCTATTTAGTCTCAGGTTCTTAGCCATCCAAATCATGTCAGGTATGGGTTCCATCTCCTGGAGTGGGGCTTAAGTCAAGTCTTACATTGGTTGGTTACTCCCACTTGCTTTGTGTCACCCTTGCCCTAGCATATCTTTCAGGTAGGACACATTTGGAGATCAAAGGGATTATGGTTGGCTTGGTGTTTACGTTTCTCTTCTGACAGCTTGCAGGGTTCCTTCCTGTACCAAAGATGCTGAAACATATGGGTAACGGTTCCATGGAAGCTGTGCTTCCGGGAGTTGTGCAGATGCTGTCTTGAGCAATGGGGTCTTGCCATAAGTTGTGAAGAGGAACCCACCCTTTTGGTCAAAGCCTTTGAATGTGATGGAAGTAAAACTAACTTAACAAAAAGTAAAAAATAATGCTCTACAGAAATACAACTGCCTCATGCTCTTACTTGTATTTTAAAAGTAAAGGTATTGATTTCATAAAATTGGGGAATAGAATGGTGGTCACTAGAGGACTGGTAGAATAGATACCAGGGTGATTAGAGGTTTAGAGAATATACCAAAGCATTTAGATAAGAGAACTCAGTTTCAGTGTTCTTCAGCCTAGTGGTTGACTATGGTTCATAATTCATTATATATTTATAAAGATTAGAAGATTTGATCATTACACAGTATCCTTACATATTTGACATTGTGTCCCAGAAGTATGTATAATTATTATATCAAGCAAAATGCTTAACGATGCTAAAGTGCCTAAGAACCTGAGATTACATAGTCCTTGGGCCTAGGGGTAAAATTCAATACTATCATTCTACTAAAAAAGAACATATCAATAAAAGGACTTTCTTATAATGACATTCTGCTACACCCACAGATCAAAAACTCATTTAGCCGTCATCAGAGAAGTTTCCTTCTGCAGTAGATTGGAAATGAATATAGGGACCCACAACTGAACAATATTCAGAGACTGTGAGACTTAGGCTCACTCAACCTTAAATAAGATGTCTTCCCTCAAGGCTCACGGATTTATGTACAAGAGAAATTGGAAAGATTTGCTAGAGGTGTCCAAGGAAATTGTGTCTTCCATACACAACAGGGATGACACACATATGAACTTACAGAGACTATAACATTGTGCACAAGACTTGCATAGGTTCAAACCAGACAAAATCACAAAACTGAGAAAGGGGAAGTGGAAGTGGATACAAAGTTCCATCTCTAACCAAGAAGTTACTTGCAACTGATAGCTTTTGGGAAAGAGAACATCATGTTTCTCCAAAGGAGGGTCATTGGGTACATCAAACACACTCTAGGGCAGGAGTGTGTTCAAACAAACAAACAAAAAAAGACTCCAGTGTGTGTGTGTGTGTGTGTGTGTGTGTGTGTGTGTGTGTGTGCTTTTTGTGTGTTTTGGTACTTTTGACATATTGAGTTTTCCTTTTTTAAAATTTGTCTTTGATTTTATGTCAATTTCTATGAGAGAGAGAGAGAGAGAGAGAGAGAGAGAGAGAGAGAGAGAGAGAGAGAGAGAGAGAGAGAGAGAGATCTGGGAGGAGTTAGAGGGAAGGGGAAATACTACAATACAATAAAAATTTCAAATCAAGTGCATTAGCCTAGTGTATTTCAGATTGTAATATGCATGTGAATCTTGCTCTTTAAAGAAGGTAATGAAGTAGGTCTGGAGGCAGGCCAGAGGTTTTGCATTTCTTATAACTTCACGTGTGGTCCCAATGCTGCTTGCTCCTGAATCACATTTGAGTATGAAGGACCCAGAATAGAAGAAGATATCTGTATTGGATAGCAATGACATTTTATGGTTATTCAATGAGTATACAAGAGGCACAAGAAAAGCCAGACATATTTACACATACTTTTAATCCCAGCACCAGGGATGCAGAGGCAGGTAGATTTCTGTGAGATCAAAGCCAGTGTGGTCTAAATAGTAAATTTTGGGACAGCCAGGGCTATGTAGAGAGCCCTTGTCTCAAAAAAACAAGAACAATCAATCAAAGAAGCAAAAACTACAGACAAATAAAACCCACAATACAACACAGATGGATCTGTGGCATAGAGCTCAAATCCAATATTACATACTACAATACAAAATCAGGTACAGTAAAACTGTGAAATCCCTAAGAAGTCAATTCATTAGGTGCAAATCAAAGCACATTTGCCTTTAATAAGTGTAGGTAATATGGGCAATTTCCACCCATGAACACAATTCTGAGTGTCAAAATGCACAGAGGATGTGTTGGAGTGTTAGGTTCAGAAGCTGTAGTCCTTTACTCATTTAAGAAAGTAAGTGGAGCTTGATGAAAAATTTAGATTTTTTTTCTTTTTTTTTTTGAGACAAGGCTTTTATGTGTGACAGCTCTGGTTGTCTTCATCTTTACAAGTGTGGGGGGTGTCTTCTAATTTCTTTGTTAGGATGTATATGAAATGAGTGTCTTACACATTGTTAAGCAGGGCATGAGATGGGAAGATTATGATAAAACAAAAGATAAAGAAAGGGTATCAGTATAATGAAAATGTAATAATAGTGATGGTAATAATAAGAGACATGAAATTTTATTTTCTACTTTGAGTCTATGTTAAATAGCTTGCAGTAGGAATTCCCTGACTGGGAAGAAAGTGGCTGGGATCCACTCACTATATTTCAGACCACTGGTTTCCTTAGGGAAGATGCTGAAAAGACTAGCTGCAGCTCACTCTAATGAGACAGAAGCCTTGCTGAAGGGGAAAGGCACAAGGAACGTTCTGATGTACTTCCCCCCTTTTGCCATATGAACTTGATTAACTTGTCATCAAAGAACAAAGGAACAGCAGGAAACAAGAGAATGGGATTTTTATTATTTTTTTCTGAATACAGCTTAATTTTCACATCATGAAGAACTGATCCTTTTTTATGTCTATTGCTCTGTTGAGAGTGTCCTACGTAGAAAATCAATTACCTTGTCTCAAGTTAGTTTGCCTATCTAATTAACTTAGGAGCTTAATGCAGACAAAAGTGATTAAAGCAGTTTGAGAAAGCTTTAAAATTATCATTTATTATATACAATAAAATTTTATCAAAGATTTCTCCATAGTAATTATGATATGTGTAGATTTTGTTCCCTTACTCCAACGTTTTATTAGTTCTTGAATGTGATTAGCACAGTGGTCATGCAAAAATTAGAAACTAAAATACCTTTGTTATGTTTTAATACATGTAACATAGTATCACCTGGATGTGTATATTATACTTGATATGAGTTTACAAATTGTTGTATTGCCTTGGCTTAATTTTTGCATTTAAAATCATTGTATAGTTAGCTGTCAATGGGACAAATTAGAGTAATAATGAAATTTAAAGATCAGTTTTTAGAAATTTACTTTTTATATCTGATCAATATTTTTAGTCATTTTTTTAGAGGACTCATCAGAGATTCACATATTCTTGATGGGAAAAGGGGAATAAGATTTTACTAAGAATATATCTGGCATTAAATTATGCACATATAAGAAAAAATAAAATGAAGGTAGTAATCTCTATACCAATTCAGACGCCACACATATTTTTCTAGGGTTGGCCTTGGTGAGTCCACCTGATCTTCCTCATAACCCCACACCTTCCTCAACCTCCCCAAATCTAGTTGAGATTCTGTTATCTAGTTACTTGACTACTCTGACCACCCATACTTTCAGAATCCCCAAATTCAACTTTCCATTATATAAGTAGCCCTAAAAAATTAGATCCAAAGGATCAAACATAGAGAAAACATAGGGAGCATCACATTGGGCTGTAGAAAAGAATAAGTAAAAGGAAGAAAGTAAATGAAACTATAACTATTAAAACTCCAAGTGACATTGAGAACACAAATAACAACAGAGATCAATAACACAATGTCTAAAATCAGCACATACCTTTCAATAATAACTTTAGATATTATTTGTATCAATACTCTAATAAAAATGCAGAAGGTTGCTGAATGGATTAGAAAACAATCCATCTCTGTGTTATCTGTGTTTGTATTGTCTTTGTTTTTATTTTTCTACAAAAACATTAGCTTTAAAATTAGGCAAAAGGATAAACAAAAGTACTTCAATCAAATAGATTGTTATGCAAATATCAGTTAAAGTAGACAGAACTAAACCTAATGAGAAGAGATAAAGAAGGATACTCCATTCTAACCAAGAGACCAATTCACCAAGAAGATATTATTATCCTAAAGATATATGGATCAAACTCTGGTACACCCAATTTCATTCTGGGACACCAATAAAACTTCTACTACTGGAATTAAAGACACAAGTTATCATGAAGCCATGAAAACTGGTTAATTTCAGTACCCCATTTTCCATACAAAAAAATTTAAGATTTAGTTGACATCATATATAAAATGTACTTGACAGATATCTATAGAAAATTCTATACAAATCAAAGAATACACATTGAACTCAGCAGCACAGACCACATCTGGGACACAAGGCAAATCTTTACAGATTCAAAATGACTTGAATCATTTCTTGTATCCTGTCTGATCACGAAGCAATAAAACTTACAGCAAATACATCTCTAGTCAATGCACAAATCATGAAGATTAAACAACTTATTACCGAATGATGACTATGTAAAGAAGAAACCAAGAAAGAAATAACAAAATGTGGAACTAACTAAATAATAATGAAAACATATCACAGAGACCTCTGGTAAACATTACAAAGAGTCTTATGAGATAAGCTTATAGCTGTATATGCCTACATTAGAAACCAGAAGGAGCACAAATAAATGAATTAGTGATGCAAAAATTTGAAAAACAAGAACAAACAAAACCCCCATATCACTAGATGCAAAAAAATCAGCAGAAATTAATAAACCAGAACAAACATAAACAAAAACAATATAAAATATCAGTACATCTAAGAGATGGTTCTTTGAGAAGATAAACCTGATCAATAGGCTATTGTACTAACAGGCAGAAAGAAAAGAAGAAAGGAAGGAAGGGAGGAGGAAGGGAGGAGGAAGGGAGGGAAGGAGAAAGGAAGGAAAGAAGCAATAAAGGAAGGACGGAAGGACCCAAATTAACAGAAACAGAAATGTACAGAAAAATATTACAACAGAGACCAAAGAATTAAGAATATTATAAATGAATAATGTAAAAACCTGTATTTCATTCAGTTGAAAAATGTAAAAAAAATGAACAAATTTTAAGATTCAGTCAAACAACCAAAAATAAACAGAATGTTCACAATCTCTGCAGACAAATGAGGACACTGAAACAGTAATAAAACTCCTTTTAACTGAAAAAAAAAGTCTGGACCCAGATGGATTAACACCAGAATTTTACCAGATTTTTCAAAGAATATCTAAAACAAATCCTTCCTAAACTATTCCAGAAATAGAAAATGAAGGAGCACCCTCAAGCCCCTTTCTTTAAGCCATTGTCATTATAATATGAAAACCAGGTAAAGATACAACAAAACAGAAAACTACAGGTGAATATTACTGAGGAGCATACATTCAAAATTCCCCAATAAAATACTTACAAGCAGAATGCAGACATACATCACCATGCCCAAGTTATTTTTGTACGAGAAATGCAGGCATGGTTCAACATATAGAAGTCAATAAATGTAACAAAACAAAGCACACACATAAATGGACTTATAGACAAAAATCACATGATCTCAATAGAAGCAGAAAAAGCCTTCATGATAAAAAACATAGAGAAAGGAGCAGTAGATGGGACATAATAAAAGCTGTATATGAGAAACCACAGCCAACTTCATCCTAAATGGAGAAAAACTTGAAGCAATCCCACTGAAATAAGGAATGAGACCGGGCTACCCAGCATCCCCACTTCTTCTCATTATTGTTCTTGAAGCACTAACTGGAAGAAAAAGGCAAGAGAATGAAATCAAAGGATACAAATAGAAAAGGGTTAATTCATACTATCCCTTTTTTCAGATGAGATGTTAGAGTATATAAAAGATTCTAAAAATTTTACTCCCAAACACTCAGGAACAAACAATTTCAGCATTGTGATGGAGAAAAAGATCATCGACACACTCATATACACAATAGCCTCAAAGAAAATAAAATGTTTAGAAATAGACCTAATTCAGGTAGTGAATGATGTCTGCAATAAAGCTTTAAATCTCTGAATAAAGAGATTAAAAAGACACTAGAAAATGAAAAGGCTCCTCATGATTATGAATTCATAGAGTTAACATTATGAAAATGACCATTCCCCATAAGCTGTTTATCAATTCAGTGCAACCACAACCAAAATCCCCATCTCATTCTTCACCTAAATAGAAAGAACTATCAAAAATCCCATATGGATTACCAAAGACCCAGGATAGCCAAAGCAATTCTTATCAATAATAACAATTCCAGACAGATTATAATTCCAGATCTTAAGATATATCCCACAGTTATTATAATAAAAATGATATAATACTAACACAAAACAGATATGTAGACCTGTGGGATAAAATTGTTAACCAAAAAAATGACTAGAGATAACTATAAAAATCTAATATATGACAAAGATATTAAAAATATAAGTTGTAGAAAGCAAAGCATCTTTAATAAATGATGCTAGGAAAATAGAATGCCCACATGAAGAAGAATAATGAAATTTGACCTGTATACAGCCCGCATAAAAAACAACTAAGTCAAAATGGATCAGAGAGCTAAATTTGAGACTGTGAATCTGCTAGAAGAATCCAAACAGTAGTATAGGTGTGGGAAAGGTCTTTATGAGCTGGTCTCCATTTATCCAGGAATTGAGGCAAATAATTGGTAAGCAGGATCTCAGAAAACGAAAGTATTTCTACATAGCTAAAGGCACACTCTAGCAGGTAAAAAGGAAGCTGGCCAAATGGGACAGAATCTTTTTCAGCTATACATCTGACGGAGAATTAATGAAACAAAATTATATGTATAAAGAACTCAAGGAATAAAGAATCATAAAACAGAAATAAATCAAACAAAAAGGAACAATCAATTTAAGATGGGCCTGGGACTTGATCAGGGAGTTCACCAATGAAGAAAAAAAATCACTAAGAAATATCCAAAAATGTTCATCATCTTTAGCAATTAGAAAACACATGTTAAAACAAATTTGAGATTTGATTTAACCTCAGATAAAATGGCCCCAAACAAATGACAACAAATGCTGGAAAGGATGTGGTGAAAAATAACTCTTGCACACTGGTGCTGTAACAGCAAACTGCTTTAGCCACTCTGGAAATCAGTATGGAGAACTCTCAAAACACTAAAATAAATGGAAATCAGTATGGAGAATTCTCAAAAACCTAAAAATAAATGCACCATATGACCCAGTTATACTAATTCTTGGCATACACCCAAAGTTCTCAACACCCTAGTCTATAGATACTTGCTCAGCCATGCACAGTGCTGTATGTTAACAATAGCGTGGAAATGGAAGCAACCTAAATGGCCTAGTTGATGAAAGGATAATGAAAATGCGGTGCATATATAAAATGGGATTCGCCTCCGTTGTACAGGAAAGTGGAATCATGAACTTTGAAGGTAAATGGGATAGAACTAGCAAAGATCATATTGAGAAAAGTGATCCAGACCCAGAATGACAAGCATTGCATGTTCTTTCTCATCTTAGGTTCCTAGATAAACATCATTAAATGTGATTATACAGCCTGTAGTAACCACAGAAACCAGGAAATTAAAAAAAAAATAATCATGAGACATGGAGGAGCACAAGAGAGACAGAATCAGGGTGGAAGTAATTCAAATTACAAAGAGTGAAATGGGAAAAAAATGATAAGGTGGGGCTTTAAATACAAAAGAAGGAGGGAGGGCAAAATAACAGTAAGGATATTTGAAAAGGCTATAAGGAATTATTATGCATGTAGCTAAAGTTACATATAATACATATAATTGGTGCATATATATATACACACACATGGTTTAAATGAATATTTTCCATGTGCTCTCTCAAGAGCTATTGTCTAACAAAAACCCCAACATCAAGCTTGAGGCAATCCTTTTTAAGATGTTGTTGGTTGAAAATGTCTAAGAAATATCTAAATCCTTCTAGACTATTGCTGTTTCCTTTGGTTGTTTCCCAGAAGCTAAAGGTAAGTCTCTTTTGATGTATGTTTTTCAGACACAAGGACCCAGAAGAAGGAGGATTTGAGCTGGATCTGACCTGAAAGCCTCCTTCCTGAGGAATAGCTTTCATGGCGCCCGAGGTTGTCATGCAAGCTTCCAACAAAAGCAAACAATAGTCCGACTCAGTTAAGACATCTATGAGCTATCATAATCACCATCGTGGCACAATATCCCTAATGGTGAGCTACTGGCACAATTTGTCTTGACAACATCTCTCTATTTGTACTATGGAGTGCTCAACAGGAGGGAAATCTTGCCTGAAATTGGAAACCTAGCCAGGGTTCCTGAAGTTATGGAGGAGAACCTACAGTCACTATACTGACACTATACTGAACCAACATAATCCCTAGCAACATTCTAATATTTGTCCTTATACCCACAAATAAGTATAGGTGTCAACCCTCACCAAAGCAACTTCTCTTTTCAGCAGGCAGAAACTATTACAGAAAACCACAACCAAGAAAAGTGCAGAGAACTAAGAACACCATTTTTTGTTGTTGTTGTTGTTCTCAGAATTTCTTAGTTTGTAGTGGAAAACCAATTGGGAGATTCTTCCAGGAACTCTATAGTTAGCCATTTGATAGCAACAATTTTAACTGGCATACATTAGCTATGCATAATGGGTTTTCCTAGGACATTTCCATATATGTAAACAATATATTTAAATCATAGTCACCCAACTTTGTCACTCTTTCTTGTCCACATCTCACTTCCAACGGATTACTTTGCCCTTCTTCATTCATTATTATTTTCTTTCTTTTTTTTTTCACATAACTCAGTGAGTTTCTCTGAGGATTGACACAGGAGGATGGCTGACAGTCTGCTTACAGGAGCATATGCTATCATTGGCTACCCTACTGAAGAAAATGTCTCTCCTTCCTCATCAATACCAACTGTCCACGAGTCTTTCCACAACAGGGTAAGATAGCAAAAGTCTTTTTAACTTTTTTTGTTTGTTTATTTGTTTTCGAGACAGGGTTTCTCTGTGGCTTTGGAGCCTGTCCTGGAACTAACTCTGTAGACCAGGCTGGTCTCGAACTCACAGAGATCCGCCTGCCTCTGCCTCCCGAGTGTTGGGATTAAAGGCATGCGCCACCATCGCCTGGCAAGTCTTTTTAACTTTATTCACTCTAGTTGGACTATATAATTCACCAGCTGATGAGTGTTGCACATTTCTCTTATTTATATTGACCACCTATATATCCTCTTTTGCAGTAACTGCTGAAAACATTAGGCCTATTGTTTTGTGGGTGTTTTGTCATTGTTGCTATTTAATTATAATAACTGTTTTTATTTTGCTTCAGTTATGTGCCTTATAATTATGTTCTCCAAGTATTTTTGTCTTAAATATAAATTTTGTTTTAATAATCACTACTTTCCTCATTTCTTAATTTTCTGAGTTGTAATTTTTATGATCAGTCAAGAAACTTTGTCTAACCCAATGTGTTCTTTGTCAGTTTTATTGTGTGTGTGTGTGTGTGTGTGTGTGTGCATATGTGATGTGTTTGTCTTTGTGGTTTTCTGAAGATTGAGTACAGGACTGTATGTATGTTGAGAACACGTTACCACTGTTATACCACTGGAGCTATATCCACAACCTCTCCAATATTTTCTTTTTAAAAAGATTAGTAATTCTAGCCCCTCTGTGTAAATCTTTACTGATTTAATAGGAGGTGATTTTTAATTCATAGTGATAAACATCATTTTTATGAATGCCAAGTGCCAACACTGTATCTAATATATAAAAGACCTTCATTAAAATTTTGTTGAGTGAATGAATAATTAAAAATCAATATAATATAAATTCCCTCAATATTTTATGAACCATTTCTACACTACTATTCCATTAATAGCTCATAAAGAACCTGTGAAGTAGACATTGTCTTCCTTCTGTGTTTACAAACTGTCATTAGCTCTTTAAAACCTGAAAAGTTAAGATCCAACCACGTAGTTTGCCATCCAAAGGTGTCTCTGATGTCATATGCTGTACTTGCTCGCTTTATTTCATATTACCCTTCATGTATCCAATGTAACAGTTGATCTAAAAATTTCACTATTTTTCATCTGTGCTCTTAATTTTTCCTGTTCACATCCATTTAAGTTGTTCTTCTTATTCAAATCCCCCTACTTCATTTCTTTGTAAACTTATCCATCCATCTTAAAACTCAGCTTTTATGTGCATTCCCATAATCTTATTCACAAGGCTCATTGAAGGTAGTAGAGTGGTCAAGCTGGTGCCTGTATGGAGCCTTCATTCCTATGTTCTAGCCTCTTTGGTGCAAGAAAATACTCTTCAGGATAGAGAAATCTGGGCACCAACCCAGCACAAAACCCTCGACCTACAATCTGTCCTGTCTGTAAGATGTGCTGGGGCAATGGTGGCACAGAACTTGTGGGAGTGGCCAACCACTGTCTGCTTTAATTTGAGACCTATGTCATGAGACATGATTGATCTAAAAAATCAATGAAGTGATTCTTAATGATATTCTGTTATACTCATTGATTATTCCTTGTCCAGTCCTCATCAGAGATGCTTCTTCTGCAGAAAGAGAGAGTCTACATTGGAGATCTCTATCAGGTCCCTGCCCTCAGAACTTAGGGAACCCAGAGGGAGAGGAAAGATTGTAGGAGCCAGAGAGGATGGAGGACACAAAGAGAACATGGCCCCCAAAATTCCTTAAGCAGGCTTCATAAGGACTCACAGAGACAGAAGCAGCATGTGTCTGCACCAGGTCCTTTGTGAATATGTTGTGGCTGTTAGTTTGGTGTTTTGTGGAATTTCCAACAGTGGGAGGGGGCTTGTTTCTCTGACTCTTGTCTGCTCTTGGGACTCTTTTACTACTATTGGGTTGTTTGCCCAGCCCCAGTGTAAGGGCTTTGGTCTTTTCTTATTGTATCTTGTTTTGTTGGGTTTGGTTGTCTCCTGGAGCCGGGCTCCTTTGTGAAGGGAAATGGAGAGGGAGCAGATGGGAGGTGTGGAAGGAAAAAAGACTGTATTTGGGATGTGTTGTATGAGAGAAGAATCTATTTTCATTTTTTTAAGAAGAGAAATGACGATAAGTGTAAGTACTCCTTTACACACAAATCCACAAACTCCCATCCACTTTCCATAAATGAAAGAATGCCTCTTCTTAGATTCCCATCAGTGTTCTCCTCGTTCACGTCTCCTGACTTGTGGCATGTTTTTTGTTAGCAAATTCACACTGCTTGCTTCCTTTACTTCCAAACTGTCCTCTCCAGCATCCTTGGGATGAGAGTTTTGAGAGTTTTCCGTTGTGGCTCTACCAGATATCACAAGTATTGTGGAATAGGTGTATTTTTGACATTATACAAAATGGTCTTTGACTCCCAAGTCTGGCTGTACCTAAAGCAATTCCTGAAGCAGTCCCCTACTATCTCTCTTACTCTCTCTTCGCCTAGCCCCTCCTCCTCTTTGCCTTTTTATAGATGAATCCCGTCGTATGGTGTCCAACATCTGCTCATGCTTCATCATGTCGGGTTCTGTTCAGCAAATGCAAAAGTGAGCAATGACCTATTTTGCTTGATTTACTCGGGTTTTTACATATGTGAAACCTTGACCTATAGGTGGTGTTTGTTATGTATTTTTACAAAGTCGTGGGACATAGATTGGAGGAAGGGAAGGGAAAATTGAAGTTTAGCATAAACACTTACTTAATATCTTCAATATCATCAAGGGATCATGCCCACCTAGGCAAAGTTGTGTGTTATTACAACTAGGATGCCCACTCTTCCCTGCTCATGAATTCTCTCCATCTTTGCCAAACCTCCTTTATATATTATATCATCCTTACTTATTCTACCAGAAAACCTTTTACACATTTCAGTTACTGTCTCTTAAACACTTTATAGTCATCAAAGACTAACTCTGGCCCTCTCTCTTAAATTAACCTTCTCTACTTCTTCTCAATGCAAAGGTTTTAAACAAGCTATGTGGGGATAAAAAGAGAGGTTGTAGTTGAAAGTGAGGTTTTTAGAGCATCATTTTCTGAATTCAAATTCAAATTCTATTCTTGCCACAATCCATTTCTAAAGATTGTAAGTCACAGAAATTCTCTTACCTCAGTTTATAAAATTATACAATGAGATAATTAGGTGAGCCAGAATCTCTACTTATTCCATCGTGAGATGAATAAATCAAAAAATTAAATATATTGCCTAGGAAATTCAGAAATAGTCCCGAAGGAACAAGCATGCTAGTCAATATGATACTTTGTGCCAAATTAAAAGAATTTATATGCCCTAGAAATGACCATAAGTACATAGATTTGTACTCTGAAATTTCTAAAATCTCAATTGGCCTCTGCTACTTATTGGCCATCCATGTAAACTCAGTCTAGAATATATATGTGTGTGTATGTTTGAATTCTATCATCTATAAGTAGTATCCTTAATATAGATAACTGTATTAAATATTACATAACATATTTACATGTCTATGTGTGTTAAATGTGATATCTATTTCTGTATATTTAAATTATTTATATCTATATTTATAGCAAATATATTCATATATCTATACTGTATATGCCAATCCAATATATAAAACACATACATTTATATTAAATAATGTGACAGATATAGCACATTTAAGAAGGTTTTGATATTAAGTACACCAGTAAATTGGTTAGTTTTCTGTAGGCTGTTGTAGTTGCTCTTCCTGATGAGTTCGTTCATCCTGGTCTTCCATAGTGCTATCAACTGTATTCACTTATTTGAGAGGAAGAGTTTTAATGGTGCAACAGAAAAGTCAGGTTAGATGGTAGAAGTAATTTTTCATACACTAGATTTGTGGTACTTCTTAATTAACAAAGAATCAATGGTGATATTGTGTAAATAAGACAGCAAAGTTTGAGCAACACACACCATCAAATGGACATTGTCAACACAACATACGAAAGTTCTTTAATGATTTTCCAAAGGATGCCCATCGGACTGTATGGGAAAACCAACAATCTAATAAGGCATCAAGTCTATGAAGTCCAGGTGGACTATTCCAAAAGATCTGTGTTCTTGTTCTATTTTTTCTTAGATTAATTACAAAGATGCAAGAGAATATGTTGAGAGTTATGTTTTGTTTGTATCTATCTTCAAAATGCTTGCTTGGGAAAATGACTTTTCCATTTGCATGCATATTTGTGTGTGCAGTATAAAGTTGTGGGGTCAAAGAGGAAAAGACCAAAAAGGATTTGCAGTAACTCTTTACATTTTTTTTCAGAAAAACAGAATGAGAAATATATTCTGATAATTATATGAAGCATAAATAGCCATTATGGTGAGAACCAGGGACAATAAAAGTATCAGGCAAATGTTTGCCTTTGCCAGATAAGGAGGAATACTTCTTACGTACTTTGACATTTATGGAGAATCTGACGCTCAAATTAAAATATATTATCTATTCCACAGTTATCTATTTTTTCTATTCAAGTATGTAAATCAAGCCATAGGCATAGCAAATAGAATAGATCAATGCTTTCCTAGTCATCATTACCCATGTGTGTAATTCATGTGGTTCATAAAGTCACATCAGTGGTTTAAACATCAATATTTCTCGATAATTTTCATATAATAAAACCGTGCCAGATGCAATTTTACTTGTGCTATCAACAACATTCTTCTTTACATGTAAATGATTTAATATTGAATGCTGTTTATGGCATTCCTTAAGTATTGTTATTGGTACTACAGTTTAACATTAGACAGGTAGAAAGTAGAAACCAATTGCTTATCTCAAAACATAAATCCAAAAACCACTAATGAACTGAATTATCTTCTGCTTATCCTTTTCCTTCAAATTATTATAATTTGACCAGCAAGAATGTTTAAGGCTAGAGCAATACTTTAGACTATTTAGAATCACTCAAGTAGGAAATGAAATTTACTGCTAGGTAATACAAGCATTCTAATTTTAAAGGTATGGTAATTAAAAAGATAAATAAAACCCATCGTCTGAAATCTTAGCAGAGGAAATACCATAAGTTAGGATAATAAAATGAATTACTGTGTTTTGAGACTCTGGGCATTTTCTTTTCAGGTTTTTACTGGAGACAATGGCACGGGTATTTACAATGCTTTATTTACCACATTATTACAACCACACTTTTTCCTCACAAAAATTACATATTATCCAAATGGGGTTCATCAAATTAAAAAGCTTTGCACAGTAAAGGAAACAACCAACTGCAGAGACAGCTCATATTATAAGAGAAATCTTTACTCTCTATACAGCTGACAAAGGCTTAATATTTAGAATATACAAAAAAACTAAAATAAATCAATAAATCAAATAACCCATTCAATAAATAGAGTGAGGAAGTCATCAAGAAATGAACAACAAATGGTTCAAAAAGACATGAAAAAAAGAAGCCGAACTTCACTAATCATTAAAGAGATACAAACTAAAACTACACCAAAGGTTTGGGAATTTAGCTCAATGGTAGATCATTTGCTTAGCAAGTGTCTTGCTATTGATATGACAATTGATCTATTCTATTGCTATGATAAGGCTCAAGGTTTATCATTGGAGGCTTACAATTTCAGAGGGAGAATTTATGACTGTCATTACAGGGAGCATGACAGCGGACAGGAAGTGATGGTGCTGGAGCTGTAGTTGAAAACTTACATACATCTTGATTCAAGAGTGAGGGAGAGAGACAGAGAGAGAGAGACAGACAGAGAGAGACAGAGAGCGAAATGGAGAGAAACAGACAGAGAGAGAGACCTTCAGTTAGGCCACACATCCTAATCCTTCCTCAAAGTACCAACAGCTGGGAACCAAGTAGTCAAATGTATGATCTACAGGGACTGTTTTCATCCAAACCACCTACCTCAACAAGCAAACACAAGACTCTGGGTTCTGTCTCCAGCACCAACTCCTCTCCCCTGCCCAATACAAAAAAAAAAAAAAAAAAAAAAAAAAAAAAAAAAAAAAAAAAAAAAAAAAAAAAAAAAAAAAAAAAAAAAAAAAAAAAAACCCAAAGCAAACCAAAACATAAAATACACTGTGTTTCCATGTCACCCAAGGCAGAATCAGAGTCATTAAGAAATGTAACCACAGCAGAGACTGGTGGGAACATGGAGAAAAGAAAACCCTTATGCAATGTTGATAGGAATGTCAACTAGTCTAACTACTATGATGCCTTGGAGATAAGTGTGAAGATTCCCCCCAAAACTAGGATAGATCTACCATATAACCCAGTTATGCTACTTTGGGGTATTTATCTGGAGGACTATAAGTAAGTATAGCACAGAGATGCCTGAACAGTATTTGCTTACAAGTAGATAAATTGCAGAGTAAGCCTAAGTGTCCATGAATAGAGGAATGCATAAAGAATATGGGGCATATACACATAATGGGAAACATTTCAGCCATAAACAATGATGCTATGATAGTTGCAGGATAATGGGTGCTACTGAAAATAATCATATTAAGCAGATCATGTTAGTCTTTTATTATTATTTGTTTATTATAGATTTTTATTGAGCTCTACAATTTTCCCTGCCTCTCCCCTTCCTCCTTCAACCCTCCCCCAAGGTCCCCATGCTCCCAATTTACTCAGGAGATCTTGTCTTTTTATACTTCCCAAGCAGATTAGATCTATGTAAGTCTCTCTTAGTGTCCTCGTTGTTGTCTAAGTTTTCTGGGATTGTGCTTTGTAGGCTGGTTTTCTTTGCTTTATTTTTAAAAACCACGTATGGGTGAGTACATGTGATAATTGTCTTTCTGTGTCTGGGTTACCTCACTTGAAATAATGTTTTCTAGCTCCATCCACTTTCCTGCAAAATTCAAGATGCCATTATTTTTTTCTGCTGTGTAGTACTCCATTGTGTAAATGTACCACATTTTCCTTATCCATTCTTCAGTCGAGAGGCATTTAGATTGTTCCCAGGTTCTGCTTATGACAAACAAAGCTGCTATGAACATAGCTGAGCACATGTGCTTGCAGCACGATTGAGCTTCCTTTGGATATATACCCAAAAGTGGTATTGTATGTTTTCTTTTACTTGCAGACCACTTTATAGAGAGACACAAAACCATGAATACATAGAGTGAGAAGCAGCAACTGAAAAAATAAACTACAAATTAGAAATATTTATATATCTATAGCATCAATCTACATACAGAACTATCTGGGAAACAAGGGACTAACAGGGCTGGAATGGAGGAGAAAAAGGAGGATAAGAGGTGATGATCTCCCAATATGCTCAAAGTACAGACTAAATGTAATGTTTTCCTATGGATTCCAGTGTCATATATAATGAATATTGTCAATAAGACATTGAAATATTGTTTATCATTCGAAAGTATTAGAGAAGTCTTTGAAATAAGAACTTTCTAAATATCCACTTCATATCATTAGTTCATGAAAATATAGGACCCCCAACTTCCTTATACATAAAAATTACTTAATCATTTTATTTCTTTGTCTTACTCGTCTTCATAATTTTCCATCAAACAAACAAAGAGATGCAAGTACTGATAAGGAAAAGATTCAGGAACGCTAAAAATAAAGTACTATTACAAGAGATTCTCTCTGAAAAAGATTTTGTCCAAAGAACAAGAAAGGCTTGACTATTAACTACAGAAGAGAAAAAGAAAGTGAAAAGTATTGAGAAAGATTGCTGACACATTTAGGGAAGTAGAGCTCAATGGCTGTGAGCCACACAATGGAAAATGACTTGCAGAGCTGTTCCCAAGGTAGATAAATATAGTCCCCTGTCTCTATATCTTTATTTATGTATTTGTTTACTTGATATATTGACAAGTTATTAATGTAGCTATCTATGGTATACAAAGTACTATCTGAATTAAATTTTATTATTTTAAATTTTTCATTGTATATATTTATTGTACATGCTATGGTGTTATATAAAGACATCTCATACATAAATTTTATACTTTAGGCATATTCCTCCTCATACCCCCTTTTTTCCCTCCCCCATTACTGTTTTGTTGTTGTTGTCGTCCTGGACAGTGTTGCTTTTACTTTCATGTTAGACATACATAAATACATGCATACATGGTTTCTGTATCTATGTACAATACCTGAATGACAAATTTAAAAATCCGTACAGCAGCATTTTCAGACCAGATTAATTTGCTTACCATAACTGTCTCCAGTTGTATCTATTTTTCCCACTGATGACATAACTTGACTTTTCTTTGAGGCAAAAAGCTCATTTTGATGCATAAATTCTTTGAAAAAAATGTGGAATGACCACAAATGAACTCTCTTTATGCCAGCTGTATTGTTTCATTGTTTTAAAGAATACTTGAGATAAATCAACTTAAAAAGAGGCAAAAGTCTGGAGCTACGGCTCTGTTGGTAAAGGGCTTGCCCAGCCCAGCAGTCTTCGCTCTTTCCCCCCAGGAAGAGGGAAAGAGGGCTATTTTAGCTAATAATTTCAGAGGTTTTAGACAACGGTCTCTTGACCCGTTTTGCTTGGGGACTGTCTTGGCAAAGTACACCATGGTGGAATCATGTGGTAGAAGTAGCTTGTTTTCTAAGCAGAGATAGAGATAAGAGGTAAAGAACCCCAAATACTCTTCAAAAGTATGACCCCAATTACTTAACTAGGCCACACCATTTTTTGTTAGTGCTGCAGGTTAAAGACCAAACATTTAGCTGATGAACATTTGGGGACCATTTCACATCCAAATGATACTACTAACAAAAAGGACTCAGAACCCATCTTATTTCTCTTAAGAGTTTTTTTTTTTCTTCTAACCCCTTATTTTATTTCCCTGGATTTTGAGAAATGGCTTAATGGGTTGTCTCCACTTCCTACCTCTCACTTTTGTAAGAGCTTGCCTATGTTTTCAGAGTGCATTTTGTGGCAAAGATATAAGTTTCTTTCCATTCCACAGAGAGAGAGAGAGAGAGAGAGAGAGAGAGAGAGAGAGAGAGAGAGAGAGAGAGAGAGAGAGAGAGCTATTATGGTTTGCCTAGACTTCAGTCTTCTTGTTACAGAATTGGTGAAGGGCTCCGTAAACTAAGAAGAAAACCGAAAGCAAAAGCACATTTTGCTAGAATTCCCATTTAAGTGGGAATGATTGGTAAACACGGCATCTAGTGAACCATTAGCCTCTCACTGACATGCTCAGTACTCGTTGTTCCCTGGCCTAATGACAATTATGACAATTGCTATCAAGATAATAAGTGGAGTCGCTTTCTGGTGAGATGACCTAGAATAACCTGACCTAATCTTGGAGTGTTTATCAGACCATTTTAGTTTCTCTATCCTGTCCTCATTCATTGCCATTTAAGAGAACATGGTGAGCAAACACTGGGTATGTTAGTCTTCGGTTGCTATGTAATATATTTGAAATGGGCCATGAGTTTAGTGGCTTTAACAACTCACATTTATCAGCTCATTTCTCTGGGCTGAAAGCCTGACAGAGTATGTTTTACTGCTGTGTTTAGAGTCACAATGTTGAAATCAATGTCTCAGAAAGCTGTGTTCTCATTAGAATCTTGAGTCTTCTTCTCTCCTCATCCCAGTTATTGGCAGAACACAATTTCTTGTGGGAGAGAGGTACCTAATTTGTTGATCTCTGAGAGCTGAGAGCCTCTCTCAGTTCCTTATGATTAAAGTTACCCATGTGTCTCTTATAGCTTCTTGCATCTATAAGCTAAGCCGTATATCCTTTATGCTTTGAAATTCTCTGGGGTCTTTTTTTTTGTGGGCTTTCATTTAGCTCAGGGTAAGGTAACTATGTAGTGAAGGATGACCTTGAACTCCTGATCTTTCTGCCTCCATCTCTAGAGGGTACTACCGTACATAGATTTCATAAAGTTCTGGAATCCAACACAGGGCCTTATACATGTTAAACAAACAATACCACCCGAGCTACATCTCTAGTCCCTGTACCTTTCTGATTGTTTTCCATACCAGTTAGAATTCTCCATTTGTTTAACGGATCTCAGTTGATTGGATTGGCCTACCCAGATAGTCTCCTTCTTCTAGTCTCAATTGTACCACATACAGTGGCACATGTTACCTCATCAGACTGTAAGTTCTAAAGGAAAATATCACAAGGTGTAAGCAGAATGTTTTTGAACTGCCTACACTGCCCCAATAAGAATATGTAAAACAAAACCCTAGGTTTGCCTTTCTTTAAAACAACTGACTCCCAACGATGTGTTTCTTATAAAACGTGTAGTAGAAAGTTATTTTTTAAAAAATATGAAATTTAAGAAAAGCTAAAAAAAATAGCTACCTGTTGTATGGATATTTAATACCAATACCAAGAAATCCACATATCCGTAACAGGATGCATTATGAAAACAGTACAAATTACATATTTTTATATGTACATTTATGGGAAGCCAATATCTTAATGATATTTTTGATAAAGGATATGTATTGTATGATTCCTTTCTAAATCTAGCAAGCCAGCAGAAGAAAGACAGGCAGTTGGGATGTTTCTCTGTCCTCATTGCATCCACTCTGCAAGGAGCTGGAACACTGAATGAGCCTTCCTGGCTGTGTCTAAAAGTGACTGTTTCTGGAAAAATTGTTTCTGACATGCAACTGGCACATGCAAAAGGGTAGAGATGAAGACTTATTTCTTTCAGGATTAAGAAGAGCAGATTCTCATTAGCGGAAGAACTGCCAGGCACCTGGCCCAGGCAGATGGACCTAATGAGAGAAAAAGCTCATGGCTTCCTGTAAGTTACTGGCAGAGAGAATTCTTTTAGGTGGTTTCTTCCCCTACCACTTTGGACTTGCTTTTTCTAGCCATTAAGATGCCCTTAAATCTGTAACTTTTATGGAATATTCTAGAGGTTTCACAAAATAATTCTTACAGAACCTAAGTTCCTAGACTATTAAAAGATTCCTGTGTTCAAGGCTGTTTGGAAAAGAAACAACTATTTTGCTCCTAAATGTTCTACTTTCTCCTCAGAACCTGAATGAAAATTTGCTAGTCATGAATAACTATAATGTGTCTGGATGCTCCTAACTCATATACTAATGGAACCATTAGGTATATTCTGTATCCTTAAAACCAAATGTACCTGAACAAACATTTACAGCAGGCTTCAGAGATCATTTCAGTGTCTGTTTCATACAGCCAGGCCTAGAGTTTTAGACTTCAACTCAGATATTGTCCAGTCAGTAGGCTAATCAATACATCAACAGGTCAACTGTTTCCACATTTGTTGGGTAATGTTCTAAACTTGATTAGATACAGTAAAAACCTGATCTGAAACCTCCAGAATAGTATCAATGGCCAATGCCCATTGGTGATTGGTTATAATGGGGCCTCACTTGAAGAACTTCCCATAGTTCTAGTGATCAGTACAAAATAATGAGGCAAGTCCTGTTACAATCCCTACTTTAGAGACAAGGCATCAGAATCCTCAAACTCAGATAAATTAGCATACAAAATAACGGATTTCATTATGCTATTTCCATTCATGTGCTTTATTTGATTCACTAAACTGTGGAATTTGTTACACATGTGATAAAATATTCAGGAAAGAAAGTTGACAATATAGAATTCTAATCGTGAAGAAACTGGTCCTTTTAAAACCACTGTTCTAAAGTTATCACAAAGAGCTTCTAAAAAGGCACAAAACCATTCCCCATGACAAAGCTAATTTGACTCCTTTAGGTTAATCATGTAGAACTCAACAGAGTGTTGGATATAAGAGTTCTACTTGAATTGTACTTTCATACTAAAATAATAAACACAAACAGAACAAGCACTGCATAAATGATAACTAAAGGGACATTACACACAAAAGGAATGTTTTCTAAGTATCATTAGGCATTAGAGTCATGCCAGGCAAAACTATGATGAGCTACCAGAGAAACATTTGAGTACTTGAACAGAAAGTTCCTGAAAATAATGATATCCATTGTATTAAGAATTGTAGTATATTGCTGAAAGAGCGAATTGTTTGAACTACTTGAGAAAATCTTTAACATCCACTAGAATTAAGTAAATTCATAGTCTATTGCCCAACCTTTTGGTTTATAGCTATATTCTCAAGATGAATTCGTGCATATTTCCATGAAATCACATACCAGCTTTTGACAGAGGATACAAGACAAGATGGCCTACAACTGGAAAAGATGTGGATTGACAAGAGAAGGAACAAGGAAAGGAAAAAAAAGTAAGTGCACAAATCCCATGACTACATCTCAGAGGAAGAGGGTTCCTGTAAGCAGCCAGTCATGAGAGAACACAGACTATAAAAATGCTACTTAAGGTAATTTTAGAAGAGAAAAATAAACCAAATGTTAAATAAGAAATTTGAGTGCCTCTGAGGGGACCTATTGATCTGAATGGGAAATAGAACCTGCAGGGGATACTGAAAATGCTTTGTATCTTCTTCTATAATGTGCACATATGAATTGTATGCAACATTTAATTTAGACCTGAATATATTTTTTCCAGTAGAAAGGAAAAGGAGGGGATTCTCAGAAAATGTAGTCTATGTGATAGAACAGAACGTGTTGGCTCTTTTCATCATGTCATATTCCTTCCACACGGTGCAAACAATGCATTTCCTCAGTAAGTATTTGCCTTGTGAGATTATCACACAATGTTTGGTACCTTCCAGACAACTATGGCAAGCCATTGTCTACTTCCTTTCCTAAGCACATCTGCTATGTACCTCTTACCTCTCAAAAAAAAAAAAAAAAAAAAAAAAAAAAAAAAAAAAGAAAGAAAGAAAAGAAAATTCAGGAACGGCATTTTTTTATTACCTCCAACACAAATTTTGAAGGCAAGCAAATAGTGGAAGGAATGTATAGGGGGCGTCAACCGAAACTGTATGTGAAAATAGCACAAGGAAAGGTGCTACTTTGTAAGCTAAGTTTTCAACCTAAACAAAGTAAAAGTTACAGGCACTAAAATGTGTCTCTGCTTCCTGTGGGATGGTTGTTACTATCTCAGGAAAATGAAAAGGGAAAGTAATGCATAGGTGTAGAAACAGTTCCAAAGTAATCTTCCTACTAAGGAGACCGATTGGATGGCTAAACATGTAAAGCTCCCTTCTGAAGCATGTGTTCTAAACCAGGTGGTGTTGTTGCAGGTGGTTAATCCCAGCACTCAAGGAGGCAGAGATAGGCAGATCTCTGAGTTCCAGGTCTGGTCTACAGGGTGAGATCCACCGAGAAGCCCTGTCTCGAAAAACCAAACCAAACCGAACCAAAACTGAAACATGTTCTGGACAAATCATCATTTGACAACTGTTTTTACTATGAATATTTTCACATATTTTATAGGATTTTTGTTTATTATTGCAACAGTTATGTCATGCAATGTAATTAAAGATACACGAAAGCATTCACATTAAAGGTAAAATGAACAAATGATGTCAATCGCTTACATAATATTGAGCTTCCCTCCTGCTTACATAAAACAGTACTTGTGGCTGGATTTCCCAAGAATTTTAAGAGTTTGGAATCTTACAAAGTAACAGAAGACTTGCAAATGCTAAGAATAGATAGTGTTTGAGGGGTAGAAGGCACAGAGACACAGAGGGCCCGAACTGAAGGGTTAACTTGGACTAGGTCTCCCATACTAAAACCTAAATTAGCAAAATATTGTCATTGTCTACAGAAGGACACAAACAAGTTCATTACAAGAGAAAATAAGTTCTAAGGTATACAGGGCATAATTGAAATATTCAAATGTTGAAGATTTTTTTCCTCTGATGTGGGATTTCCTTCAGTGGAAAATTATCCATTATCCTCTAGTTCTTCTAGTTTTTTCTTTGATACATACACATTGAACATCTGTTTGATGTCAAGCTCTGTGCTATACTAAGAACATAATGTCTCCCTGCCTCCATAGGAATTATGGTTTATAGTTTGATGTTTCTCAGCATCAGGGTCATGGTTAATCCACCTGGGAAAGAAAATTTGGGTGCTTCCCTGAGGAAGAGTGGTAGAAGTTTAAAGGATGAAGAAAGGAATTACCTTTACAATACATGCTGTAGAAAACTTGATGTATAAAAATATTCTAGACACCGCAGTAACACTAGAGATCGTTAATTTAACAACTGGCTTGGTCATGGACTCATAAGGTCAGTAAGAGACTGCGATCCAAGGATAGGTTTAACCTTGGACTTTTCTTCACTGAAAGATTGCCTCACTGAAATGTTAGGACAAATGCTCAGTGAGTGCCTGTGTTGCAAGGGGTATTATCCTAAGCCAGTGGTGTTCAACCTGGGGGTTGTAAGCCCTTTGGGGGTCAGATGACCCTTTTATAGGGGTCGCCTAAAACCATCAGAAAACAGCTATTTGCAGTATGATTCTTAACAGTAGCAAAATTATAGCACACAGTAGCAGTGAAAATATATGGTTGGAGGTCACCACACCGTGAGGAACTGTATTAAAGGGCTACAGCATTAGGATGATCTGAGAATCACTGTCCTAAGCATATTGTGATTAGGGTCTTCCACTTATGTATAAAATCTATATTTTTAATTTGACTATTACTATCAGTAAATATTGTTAGTCTAAATAAAAATATACTACAGCAGATGGGAGGACCTTAGACATTTCTGGCAACCCATATTTATACCAAGTATTTTGGGTGGAATTAATAAATATTATGCTTTCTATTTTATACTTTAATTATAAAATGCATATAAAAGTTGGCATGACCATATATTAATATACAATAAATTTATGAGTCTGAAACTATATTTTCTATAAGTTGATAGTAAATATATAATTACTTTCACCTTGGTGAGAAGACACATTTGGTTTTAAAGGGAATATCTTTATATTAAAAAAGGATACAAATCATTACAATTAGAAATTTAAAAAAATGAAATAAAATTTCTTATCAGGACTTTCCACAGGGCAGGGAACCCTGACTGCTCTTCGGACTGGAGAGGGAGGGGGAGAGGAGTGGGGGGAGGGGGAGAGGGACTGGAGGAGGAGGAGAGGGACGGGAGGAGGGGGAGGGAAATGGGAGGCTGAGAGGAGGCAGGAATATTTTTTCAATAAAACAAAAATTTCTTATCAGTTAATGCTTATATGTTTATTTGATGGCATATAACACTTTGAAACTTGGCTTCCATATACATAAAAAGGGAAGATCAAAATCTGTTTAATGGAAGATGTAAATTGTAAACGCAAGGCAAATTAAGAAAATATCTTCAAACATTGAAGATCTGGCAAAAAATAGAGTATAGTTACATTGGACATTTTCTTGACTCTATTATTCTTACCACAACATTCATAGAGATTTCTAAAGTCTGTCTTTCATAAAGTCCCCCAAAGACCAAATAAACTGCAGTTCAAGTAGCTTTTGTTATATTTTTGCCTTTGAAAATGCCAATTGAATAAACTGTCTCCCATCAGAGCTACTGGTAGTAAGACCCTATTCTTTGTCTAGTAAACTTTTCTCTGGTTACTCCTGTTTTCTGTAAAACAATTAAAACAGTCCTTTCACTACTTATTGTCAAGATTTATATTAATGGTTAAAATAATAAAGAATGCAATGGAAATTTGAAGAGTATAGACATTATATAAAAATAAAGTATTATTAATGAGGTTAGTCTATATTACATCATTTCCAGAGCAAAGTCATTATGTTTGTTTTTCCTTCCAGTGTTTCATGGGTTTTTTCTTGGTTTCTCCTGTTTTTTTTTTTATTTTTGTGGTTCTTGCTCTCAGAATGATGTAGGAATAAATATTTATGTACTTCAATATGCTTACTATTATAAACTTATCCCTTGTGAACCTCATGAGAGAAATTATGCACTGCAACTGGGAGTTTTTAAAATGTTTAAGGAAATACTTTAGTACATAAAACATATTACACATTTCTTAATACTAGTGGGGCTTGGAGAAGACCCTGTAATCAAATACACTAATATTTTTTGGAAAACTGTATGAATATTCACACTAAATGCAGTATGTGAAGAAGGATATAATTAGTCTCCCATTAGTTTTCAACAGGCTTTGCTATGAAATGAGCTCCAGGAAGCCCTTTGATTGTCAGAATTTGGAAGATTTTAGAAGCTTAAATAAGGGATTTGGGACTTGCACACTTTCAAAAGTACTAATTATTTGTGTCAGATTAACTCTGTATCCCACCTCAACTTTAGATATTTTATGATAGTATTTCTATACCTCTAACGGGTAGGTGCTAATCTCTCCTGTTCATCACTCTTTATTCTGGAGATAGCTTTTCTTTTTCCTTGGTCTACTGCCCCATTATCTGGTGGATCTCTAGGCAGTCAAGTGTAGTGTGTGTGTGTGTGTTTATGTGTGTGTGTGTGTGTGTGTGTGTGTGTGACTTTGCTCCCTTGAGAACAATTTTTGGGGTGAACACAGGACCTAAGTTTAACTTATGATTCAGTTAATCAGAGGTTCCATCATTATCATGCCTTTATTTATGAACTTCTTAGACTTTACTTTTCTCCTCTAAACATTCCTTTTTTGATGACTTTGATAGTTTTGAGGAGTTTTGTCCAAAATTTTTTTACAATGTTTCTCAATTTAGAGTTACAGAATTTTTTCTTGTGTCTAAACCAAGACTATGGACTGATGGGAAGACGACAGAGGTAAGTGGCATTCTCATCACACCACAACATATCATATCACAGCTTATCGACATGCTTTTTCACTAGCAGAGGAAGTACTTATCAAGTCTTGCCATTCTGTAATTTTCTCCTTTGTATATGTAGTGATATTTCACTTGTGTTTTAATAAGTACCGTTTGCCTGAAGACCAGAGAGTAAAACACCAACACTGGTCAGCCTCAGACCAGGGAGTGGTGACAGACATTTTTAATCCCAGTAGCCACACTAGTTTATCATAGAAACTGGGCATGCATGCCTTTAATCCCAGTGGGGCACGCCTTTAATCCCAGCCCTAGAGTGGATTATAAAATGGGAGGAGACAGCTCTCAGACACAGTCTCATTCTGAGATTCCTGGAGAAAGGATCACCATTTTGGACTGAGGTAAAAGTAAGAACCAGTCACTGCCTGTTTTGCTTTTGTGATCCTCAGGTTGAACCCCAATATCTGTCTCTGGGTTTTTATTAATTATGCTATATATTATTTGTTCTTTCTAATAAAATTATGTTTTTGATACAGAATATCACTAAGTAGCACCAATTGGCCTAGAACTCATTATGTAGACCAGGCTGGCTACCAAATCACAGAACTAGGACAGTTTCTGCTGCCTGAGTGCCGGAATTAAAGGTGTACATCAATGTTCCTGGCTGGAATGAAATTACTATGGGAAACTTTCACTCAGTCAGGAGATAGGATTTACTCTTTTGGGACATAATGTCTACAGAAATTATTTGACATTCATCTGCATGCAATACTTGTTTCTAGTCTCTCAGCCAATTTATGTAACATTTACAATATAGTATGCGATAATTAATATGCAATATATGATCAGCATAGGTTCACAGATACATAATTTACTATATAGCTTGTAATCCAATACAACTGTGTTTCTTGAATATTTCCAGCTTTGGTCAACGGGAGTTTATTCAGTTGAGTCCTATGAGCCTTTGTCATGCAAATCACTATCACATTTTGTTATTGTTCATTGGAATTCAAACTTCAGTGTTTGGTCCTTATGGTTTGGGAATGGGAGACAAACTGCCTAAAACAATTCTAGCAGCAGGAAGCAAGAGAGAGAGCGCATGCTTTACAGCTGCATTTATAGTATAAGATACCACACCCAAGTGGGCTGGTATCTTAAAGTCTATTGGCTGAATGAGCAGAAGGAGCTCCCACAGTACCATATCCTAAAAGGTTATTGGCTGAAGGACCAGAAGGAGCTCCTACAGCAACCATATATATACATATATATATGTATATATATAATATTTGATCTTATATAGTGACATACTCTTTGGCTCTTATATTTTCTTGAATGTATTTCCCGACATTTATTAACAAAAGAACAATATTGCTGATAAACTACCATCTACACAATGTCACAGACACACGAGGGTTGTGTAAACAGATCCTGCTAATGGATGGTGTCACTTTTTGATCCTTCTAGAAGCTCTCCCTTTAGGGACTTTGATCCTACTCTCTGCCATATGTACACAGTAAGAAGCCATATTTGCCTGTCATTTGGTTGTCTTTATTCATTTTGTCAGTGGATGCTCTCAGATTATATTTGCTACATAATTAATAGAAGATGAACATTTAACTTACTTCCTAAACTTTAATATTCATTTAATATCACACTGATTTGATTTAAACTCATTTAAATTATTTATTGCAAATTCCATGCAAGATGTATTCAAACACAAAGATTAATTTACTTAATTAACCTTTTGATTAAAAATAAGACCCCAGTACTTACCTATATGGATTTTCCCCTGAGTAGACTATAGAGAATTGCAACTTAGAAGATGTATTTCAAGTGACTAGTAATTATGATCAAATCTAAATGATGGAAGAATTAAAGGAATTAACCTATGCATAATTACAAGATCTTTTACCAAAGCTTTGCTGAAAACAAAGTTGTTAATCTTATAAGTAGTGAACATTTCTACTCCTTGTCAGTAGGCTGATCTTCAAACCATTTTACATTTTAAACATTTATCTGGAAAATTCCAATGGGTTGGGCTGAAGTGGGTAGTTTTATTTATTAATCCTATATGTATTTTCCTCTGCTATTAGGTTCCTTCTCCGTGGTAGGAACAGTGAGGACTCAAATGTAACTAGTATGCAATAACTGTCAAAAATGTAAGTGCTATCTAGTAGGGGAGCAAGACAAGTATAAAGACAAATAGAAGAGAAAGGAGAATGGGACAGAGGATCAAAAAGGAGATTAGCAGATCCACAGGATGTCATTACCTCCTTCAAGGTTGATGTGAGGAGTTTACCTTTCTTTATTTTTCTACTTCACCACTTAATATAATCAACCCTATAACTTAACAGATGACTCCCTTTTCTTCCCCAAATCTTGAGTGCTTAGCTATCTCTTATTTATTTCAGGTTTTATGCCCTCATTTCTGCTTACTGAAATCCTACTATTAATATGTCTACTCAAATACTGCCCTCTACATTATGTTTTTCATTTTATTTACAAACCAAGTATTGACACACAAATCTCTTCTTTTTGATGGTGCATAACATTTCTTCTCACCTTTGTGACACTACTATTGTTCTGTTAATATGTTTCATGTTCGATCAGTTTTGCTGGAATATATTATTTGCTTACCTAGTTTCTATAACTGCCTTTAAGCAACAACTACAGAGATTAGTAGTTGCAGCAAGCATCATATGGCCTGTAAACCTAAACTATTTTCTTCCTGGACCTTTGCAGCTGATGTTTGCTGACTTGAGTACTTTGACATCCATCCATCCATCCCGATTAAGGAACTACCTCATTCTTTTATACGTTATTCTGCCTTAGTTAGGGTTTTTGTTGCTATAAGGAGATACCATGACCATGGCAACTCTTATAATTGGGGTGGCTTACAGTTCAGAGGTTTATTCCATTATCATCATGGTGGGACATGGCAGCGTGTAGGCAGACATGGTTTTGGAGAACAAGCTGAGGGTTCTCCATCTTGATCTGAAGGCAAGTGGAGGTAGACTGGAACACTTGGCCTGAATTGAGAATATAATACCTCAAAGCCCACCCCACACAGTGATACACTTCCTCCAACAAGGTCATACTTACTCGATCAAGATCATACCTCCTACTAGTACCACTCCCTGTGAACTTATAGGGGCCAATTACATTCAAACCACCACATTTGACTAACATGTTTGGTATACCTTGACTGTTGACTGAAGTGTAACTCGTAATGTCTGACAGCATCTACAGGACCAAGTATGAAAGTTTGACATGTAAAGTGCAGCTGCTGGACAGGAGACACACACTGCTTTCTACAAAGCAGTGAACATGAGGTTTAAAAAAGCAATCTAAAGCAATTATAAGTCTAAACACATTAGAACATGTTACTTTGAAACATTATTTGGTGAAACATTTTTAGAGCAAAATTGATTTCTCTTTCAGGATATAAATATTTATGTCTATGCATGCCAATTATCAATCCTTTCATAAAAATTTGCTCTCAGACATAGAGCTGAGAGACTATGTATTTAATAAATTCAGTCTCCGCCGATTAAAATAATCACTTTTTTAAACATTTACAAGCTCATGCCATTTCTAATAATTATTTCAATTATCTAAATTGTCATATCCCATTTACCTATATTCTATTAATGTGCCAGATCTCATAATTAAATAAAGCATTCAAAACTATGGTAGTGACTTCTATTTCTTGTCAAGATAGAATAACAGGGGTCAGAGTTACCATTTATCCTGGAAGGCAGCTAGGTTTACTACTATACCACCAATGCAAATATTACCCTTTATCCTGAATCAAAACAAATCTTGAATTCACTAAAAAAATATTTTTAAAACATTAGGTATCAGAAAAAAAGACAATGATTCTTGAAACAGGGAAAACACTGAGGCTATTCCTACTGTTGCTCCAACTTTTCTGTCTTCAGAGAGTTTTCAGGCCATGATATCCCGAGGGAGCATTTAAACAAAGTCTAATGAAATCTCAGAAGCGAGAGAATGGCTTAGGAGCTCACAAAACTATAGTTCTGTGTCAGGGTATTAGAATGGAAATTTTTCAGGAGCGGGAAAACTTCAGAAATTTACACAGGGTTTCTATGGAGCATTCAGCTAACAAGAAGCATGGTAGTAGGAAAAAATAACTAATGTGAAGAAAAACAAAAATTAGGATAGTACAGTAAGTCATGGGGTGTTAGAGTATCTCAGAAGGGTATTACTTAACAGGCAAATATTGATAACAAGACAAGAGGATCAAATGTCAAATTGCATTATATATCCATAATGAGAAAGGCTTTTGTATTGGCTACTCCTGTGTTTGTTTGCTACCTACAATTAAGCTACATCTTCTTACTTTATAATTTCTGAAGTTTGCTAGTTCAATCTAATTCTAATTCTTCATTTGGAAGCTTCATCTCCACTGATTAATTTTCATATTTCTGAAGGTGGTATGCACATTACTGGAAGAAAAAAGTAATCATCAATCATGCTATGAATCCTGAGAGCTATCTTAATGACTGGCCTAGAAAAACATACCCACTGACATAATAATAGCACAGACATCGTTGGAGTAACTAACCACTTTCTGATTGGATTTAAGTCCCACTCCATGAGAAAACCCATTGCTGTCACCATTACTCTGGCAAGAACCGCTGGCTAGACATATTATAGGCTTTAAGGGAAAATGTGCTTACTATTGTTCTGCCAAATATGGAGCATTACTATTTATGACTTAACATTATACTAAAAACACACCATCTCTCAACCCTCATCTGAGAAGCTGCTGGTTTCTGTGGATGGTATTTAACACAGAGACCCATAACCAGCAAAAGGTACAGAAAATAAAAGACGTCAAAATGTTCTGCATTAAATGGAACATCTATACCACACACCAAGCTTCCAAGGCTCATTGTAGAAAAGGAGAAGGAAAGAATGTAAGGGCCAAAGTCAGTGGATGATTGACTACAAGGAAATAGTGTCTCATGCCATGGCAGGGCAGCTGCATGTATGAACTCTCAGTGGTTGGGACAGCATGAACAAAGCCTGTGAAAGCCAAAGCCAGACAAAATCTGAGCATATAGATCAGAGCTATACATAAAATTCCACCCCTAGCATGAAGCTATTGGTAATTATTAGCTGATAGAATCAGGAAAGAGTTTTCTCTAATAGTTCAGCCCATGGTAAGCCAATCATGATCCAGTGGAAGACCATACATCCACTACTATTTGGGCATCACAAATTCATTGCAATGGGGTTAAATTTCAAAAGGTAAATGGGTATAATGTGGGGAGGTATTTTAATTGTAGAGGGCAAGTGAAGTCAATACAGAAGGAGAGGAAGGAAAACGGAAAAGAGTAACACTAAGGACATCTGGAAAACCTATAAGGAATCAATCATATGACTGTTTATTTACTTAAAATTACATATGTCTATGTGTATCTATATAAACATTTAGGTTAAATGGAGCCATTTTACTTGTGCTGACAATGTTCCCCCAAACAGCCATAGATTATCTAACAAAAATTCAATACCAGTCATGAGAAATCCCCATTGAAATTGTTTATCAGTGGAATCCAATAGACTCTCAGAACAATATGGGTTATTATATGTTATTACCCTTGTTTGTCTCCCAGAGACACAATGCACTTTAGATACAAGACCCGGAAGTCCCAGGACGTTACTTAAGTTCCGCCTCTCTGAAGACTAGATTTCATACTACCAGAAGATGTTTTGCAAGCGATCAAGCTAGAGAAACAACCAAGAGTCTTAGCCAGCTATGGTGGCTATGAACCACAATGATGACCAGCAAAGCACAATAACCTTAAAGGTACAATAGTGGTGCCCATATTTTGGAGGTAACCAGTAGATTTTTAATTGGACTTAAGATTCACTCAAAAGGTATGAAATCATGTCCTGTCCTGGAAGCCTAGCCAACTACTTTGTGCTAGTGAAGCCATGGATCACGGAGGAGAACCTACAATCACAAATTTATTAAACTAGCATAATCTCCAACTTCACTATTTATTCTTATGCCCACAGATAAGTGTAGTCTTCAACCCACATCAAGGATACTTCTTTTGTAATAAATGGAGACCATTACAAAAACCTATGACAATTAATATGCAGAGTTTTGGAGCCCTGTCCCAAGGGATACATTTACAAAACAACTCCTTCATTGGATGCTCACCTTACTAGACCTGGATGGAGGTGAGTGGTCCTTGGACTTACCACAGGGCAGGGAACCCTGATTGCTCTTTGGGCTGACGAGGGAGGGGGACTTGATTGGGGGAGGGGGAGGGAAAGGGGAGGCGGCGGTGGGGAAGAGACAGAAATCTTTAATAAATAAATAAATAAATAAATTAAAAAAAAACTCCTTCACTTAAGACTCAAAGATGTTTGCCTAAGAGGTGCCAGAAACTGTAAAAATCAGAGGATCAAGGAGTTTTCATGTGAAATTGTGTTTTCTAAGCTACAGCCCTAAAGTCTTACCAACATAACTGCCAAAATGTGAGCTTAACAAGGAGAACAACAGTAAACATGACAAAGTGGATGGAGGAAAGTTCATGAGGCCTTAATCCTAGAAGAGAACTATAGGCAACTAAGGAATGCTGAGAGCAGGAGAAAGTCTTCCCCAAGGAAGAGCACAACAATTGGTTATCTAATATCAATTTGTTAGCAAAGAAAATAGAGATACAAGTAACATTACACAGTTCAAGCATGTTATATTTAGTAATATGTGGTGTAGTAGGTCTTTCTGTATTTGTGTTGATTTTTTTGGTTGAATAAAGAAGCTGCCTTGGCTTTTTAATAGGGCAACCCTTAGGTGGGTGGGGTAGACAGAACAGAATGCTGGGAAGAAGGGAAGTGTGGCATTCGCCATGGCTCTCCTCTCTGAGGCAGACACTGGTTAGACTCATGCCAGGAAGCCACAGTCAAGTGGTGATTCAGATTATTAGAAATGGGTTAAACTAATATGTGAGAGTTTGCCAATAAGGGGCTGGATATAATGGGCCAGGGAGTGTTTAAATTAATACAATTTCTGTGTCGTTATTTTGGGGGCTAAGCTAGCCGGGTGGAAGGATGAAGCCTGCTGCATCGTCATACTACAAATATGTATGTATATAGATATCCATGTATACATAAAACAGAAATTAATGAAAAAGAGGTTATCAATTTGAAAGAAAGAAAGAAAGAAAGAAAGAAAGAAAGAAAGAAAGAAAGAAAAGGAAAATGGGAGGGTTTAGAAGGAGGAAAGGGACAGAGGAAATGATTTAATTATAATCTCAAAAAATAAAAGAAATAATTTTTAGAAAGTCAATGTATTACTCCAAATGAGTACCCTTTCTATAATACAATAATGAACTTGGTGAGAAATTAGGAAAAATAAGGACTCAGTCACAACAGTATCAAAACATAAATATTCTTGAAATAAACCTAAGCAAGAATATTACAGAATGCTGCATTGAGAACACTGAGGGCACTAAAAGATAGAAATACCTCTTATGATTATGGATTTTCAGAATCCATGGGGTGAAAATATCAATATTATGAAAAGCAATATAGAAACTTAATATAGTCCACATCAAAATTCCAGTAACACTTTTCACATAAGTAGAAAAACAATTCTGAATTTCATATGAAAGCAAAGAAGAGCTGACAATATCTGATGCAATTCTCAGCAGAAAGGCAAATGGTGGAAATATCAAATGACCTGAGTTCAAAAACTGAAATAACAATCCAGGCCAATAAACTCAAGGCTTTTCAAGAGAGGTACAAATGGTCAATTAATTTACACAAAGTGTTAAATATTGGTATATTTTGAGGTATCTCAAATTAAGACTTCTTTGTCCCAGTCTGAATGGCCATGAGCAAGAAAACATAGAAGAAAAATAAATGATAGGTGGGATGTTTAGGGAGAAGGATTTCTCATGCACTGTTAGTGGGAATATAAATGAGCCTAACTACTATGAGATCAGTATAATTATGACTTGAGCAATACGGATTATTTTTCCTGCTTAAAAGTGTTTACGATCACAAAGTCACATAAAGATATCCTTTTATTCTTGGTCTCTTTAATATTAGTTATGAAAGATTCATTCTTGGTATTTGTGAGTGCAGTTCAAACTATCTTGCATTTCATTATATGAATAGGCCACAATCTGTTTAACAATGTTCTTGTTGATGATGTACCCGTTTCCTTGCCTTTAAGATTTTCAGTCACCACTAAATGATAGATAGTCTCCTATACCTGGTTAGGGGTGCAACCGATCACAGGTGTTGTGATCTGATGAAAATAGTGGCTGCAGTGGAGAAAATAAATACTAACAGGATTTAGTTAGGAACTATACTGAGGAGGAATATTTTTGCCAAGAAGTGATAACTGCAATGGAAATCTCCAGAAATTTGTATTCTTAATATGAAAGAGAAATGTCAACCTTGTTAATATTGTCTCTTCATCAAAATTACTAATAAATATGCCAGCTTCCTGTAATATATTACAATATACAATGTAATGTGCACAGCCCAAAGACTGAGGAATATTGGAACCTAGCCAAGAACTTTATTTTGTAGCCAAGAATTTTCATTAATAGTTAACATGGTGCGTACACTGAGATGGAAATGAAAATTCTAGGTCTTCCTCTTCTTTTTTTATTAACTGTATTTAGTATTAACAAGTGATTTCAATCTTGGCTTTTTTACTTGCTAGAAACATGACCAGAGAAAGCTGCTTCTTTTCTTTAGGTTTCAGGTATTTTTACATATAGATTGGAGTTGTGTATATATCTACACAAAGAATAGAGAGAGGAAAGAAGAAGGGAGAGAGAAAGAGAGAGATAATAATAATAATAATAATAATAATAATAATAATAATAATAACAATAAAATTCGATAAACAGGGAGCTAATTATCTGGGATATGAATTCTTTTGAAAGAGTATGCCTTTGGATCAGAGCTACTATAGAAAGCCCAGGTAAGGAGGCTTCTGGATATCTTATCAGAAGGTAAAGTATAAGCTTGTATCCAAACAAACTGGACAAGCGAGAAACGATAATGGGTCCTCGAGTCAGCACACCAAGAAACCTCCAAATTATTTGTGACAGTGCTGAGGAAGCAAAGCTGGGGTAAAAATAGTCTGTCTGGATGTTCTCTTATCTACACCATTATTTAATTATTTCCTAGGTTAGAAAACTGTGTAAAGACTATCTTCCAAGGAAAACTGAATATAAAACTACTTCTCATTATCAGAGAAGTAAAACCGTATAAAAGCATTATTATAGAGAATAATCTACACAGGCATGATTGTCTGTGATAAAGAACAGCCTGTTAAACAAAGACAATGCCCCTGGTCATGTGGGTTCTCCTTTACTTGTTCTGTGTCCTAGAAAAGCTTATCTGGACAGTGCTCAATGACAAAAGCATAAAGAAGTATAGGCCTGCTCATGTGTTTAACCAGCGCTTACTGAACATATACTATAAGCTAAGTTCTGCTATGGGGAGTGAGCCAGATAAAGCATTATTCATATCAAGGAAACTAGAGTGTGTAGAATACGCCTAATCCAGGATAATTTTTAATATAAATTCCATTATGTTTATCAGAAGATCTGTGTGATAGAGAAATAAATATACCCTGAAAAGTTGAACCACATCAGAGTGGTGATGAAGACATGCCAAGCGAGGGTAATAGAAGGGTCTTCATCGAGGAAGAAGGGTTCAATAATGGTTTAGAAAAGGCAGAAAAAAATTAGTGATATGAAGTTTTGAGGGTACATTATTAAAGGCACACATGGCTATTGTAATGTCTCAGAGATAGCAGAAAGAACCTTTGCCAGGAAATAGCAAGGAGACCCGTGTGGCTAGAGCAATGAACAAGGGTATAGGCTAATGAGATGTCAGATCCAGAGATAATAAATGAAACATTACAGATGCCCTTTCTCCCCATTCCAAGGTCAGTGTGTTTTCTCCGAGTAAGATGGGGATCTACAGAAGGACATTCAACAGAGAAAGGCTAAGCGCCCTTTTTCTGGTTTGGGTTGTAGCCATATAAGCACATGAGCAGACAACCCAAACGTGCAATATCAAACATCTGACCTACCGAACTATGGCCTAATAAATGAGGTCCCAACTTCTGTTTTTGGTTACACAGCAATAGAAAATTAATGGATCAGTTTTGCTAATATTTTCTACTATATTGTATATTACTAACATTTCTTTTAGTTTATAATTATAATGACCTTTAGATAAATGAATACATTACAGTGCCTACATACCAGGGCAGGATTCTCTCTGAGAAAGATGTATACTTATTATAAATAGATGTACTAAAAAGGAAAATCTACCCAGTTGCTAGTGAGGTCTCAAATTGCTATGCTTATTAGCAACATCCTGCTGCTTTTTGGGTAGTGACAGACATTTCACAAGCAAAGGTAGGCACTCAAGAATGGCCTAATTGAAACTTCTTTTGGAAAACCATGAAGAAACTTTTTCCAAAGTTCTTTACTAAGTTACCTGAAAGAGAATTTTAAGAGTGATCTGAAAATTAGAACAAAAGACTATGTGTAGAGTATTGCAGACTTTTTCTATAAACACTGAAACTAGTATTGGTCATTTCCTTGAATAACCAGAGTACCAGAACGGTGGTAAGAAATGTGTTTACAAAGAAAAATCTTCCCTGCTCCCATATCCTAGCCTGTTTGGATGCTCACCTTCCTAGACCTGGATGGAGGGGGGAGGACCTTGGACTGCCCACAGGGCAGGGAACCCTGAATGCTCTTTGGACTGGAGAGAGAGGGGAGGGGATTGTGGCATGGGGAGTGGGGGGAGGGGGAGAAAAAAGGGAGGCGAGGAGGAGGCAGAAATTTTTAATAAAAAAAGAAAGGGAAAAAAAAAGAAAAATCTTCATTGATTTTCAAGGAAATTTAGTTCAAATCTTTCTTTTTTTATGCCTCTTCTTCTAAAAAGTCACAAACTAGGCCAAGTATCCTTCTTTTAGTATCGAACTTCATTAATGGCTGTAACACTTAAGTTTTTCCCAGCCACAAGCTTTGCAAAGATTTAGTGGCTATAAAGAACAGTCATCTGTCTATTTGCATATATGGGTGAATAATTTGGGCCAGAGTCAGCTAGGCTGAAGGAACTCTATTTCACAGAGTGGTAGGTTGCCTCATTTATTTATTTGCAGTCTGTTAACAATGGATGGCATCAGTTCTCTGGGGCTGTCACCTCCGTGACTAAAATAACTGACGAGTGTTTCATCTTTCAAATGGGTAGGATGGCTTTCTTCATCAAGCAATGACCACAAGAATTCTAAAACGCCTAAGAGAGAGTCAGACCCAACTAAAAACCATATTTCAAGGCTTCATTGAGCATTGTCTGTTTTCCATGACAATTTATGTGACCAAAGCTACAGTTTAAATAAGAAGATGTTATTACTCAAGGATTTACTTATAGGATGGAAATTACTACAACCATTTTTGGGTTTTGTTTTGTTTTGAGACGGAGTCTCTATATGTACCCCTGGATCTTCTGGAACTTACTATGTAGATTAATCTAGCCTCAAAGCCTCAAACTCACAAGAATTCATCTGCCTATGCTTCTTAACTGCCGAGATTAAAGTGTATGCCTCCAATGACATTTTTTTGGCGAAATGTCTGTCTCATTGTCTTTCATGCCATTGTTGAAGAGAGAATCTTTGCTCCTCCTTTTCAATACCCTGAGCATTCAATATAATGCACCACAATAGTTGATTATTCTATGTGCTTTAAAGAAGAACCAAAGACGGTTGTAGTTTCTGAACCAGAGTTACTCATTTTAGTAAAATATAATGAGAAAGATTTCAAACAAATCCTGAGCCTCGGTATCCCCCCACTAAAAAACGAAAGTCAACCGCATGAGTCTTAGCAGAAGTTGATAAGAAGTGCCACCTGGGAAACTTCTCCCACTGTCAAATTCCCTGCAAAGGCTGTCAGCGACATTCTTAAACTAAAGTGCCAGTGGCACTCCAGCTCTGTCCCCAGAGAATTCACACACGTCATCTCCTTGCATATTTTTATCACATCAGTGGTTCTTCAATTTGCTGTGGCTTGAGAAATGGCAAAAGGGAAAGTTTATGAACTTTCCCATATATGCAGACATCTGGTTAAATCAGGCAAGGCCCACAGATCACTTCGTCAAAACTTAGATTTCTCCCCATTTAATATTTTAACCAAGCACTTCAAAGTATTGAGTACTTAGAAAACAAACCTGTTTCCAATCCCTCTTTAATATATTAGCATGACCTAACCCTGGTTATTCTAAATAGCTTAGCGTCTTCCTGACTCTAATACAGATATGCAGTTAAATCTTATTTAAAACTGCAGTATCGCTGTTACTGCTTCCAGCTGCTCTAACTGCAGTCTCTAGTTAGAAGAATTCTGATGGGTGAGTAAAGCAAAATCAAGCAGGGCAAGACTATGATCTCTTTTGTTTTAAATTCGAAACTTGTCCTGAGTTGGGCAGCTGCTCGAAATGGTCCATCTGGCCTTAGTTGGCCCAGATGGCCAAAAACTAAGGGGGGAAATGGACTTGTGTAGGAAATGGAGTACCCTAATTAATAATGGCTGAAGACAATGCCTTTGCATCCTTGCACCAAAGACATAGTAATGGACCTGTCAGAGGCGCCTGTTCACCTGGGTCACCACACCTGTTCCCTATTGATGTGTGTGTTAATCTCTATAGTCTCTGGATTATAGTCACAAATGACAATTCAAGAATCTGTTGGCCATAGCTTCAAATTGCCCTGCTATAATCACAAACATGAGACAAAGGAAAATAATTATTTAACCTGCACTGGATATCAAGTCTGCCTGACATCTCACAGCCTTCTATTCAGTTCAGCCTGCTATTTTCCTGTGGGTTGGAAAGCAAACAATCCACCCAGCCTGTAGGCAGCCTGCAGGGCTTTCATGCCTGAAATGCTGAGAACATTGTCAGTGGAACTATTTCTCAGATGTTGGCAGAGATGTATATCTCAGAACCAACTGAGTAACTTCACATGAGGAGCTACCTATGCTATTTGATTTTTCGGGTATTTAGAAGAGGGATTGAACTTCTGAAAAACTAAAACAACAACAAACAAACAAAACTAAATACCCAAACTTAAAATAACCCTTCTGTTGTCGGGAAGGCAGGGAAATAACTTGATGTCAATAAACACAAGGTTTTTTTTAAATTGAAATGAGTTTGAAATTTGTAAAGCATACCTAAAATTGCCCAGACCATCTCTTTTATCCTAAACAAACAAACATCCCTATTTTATGTGATGCCAATGAGTTAAAGGTCCTCACTGCCTGGAAGGAGCTCTACTTTCTCCGCCTACTTTATGTGCTTCACAGACTCAGCTGAGGCTCCTCCTCTGCCTTTAGGTCATTTGTCCAATATTTGCCTTGCTCCCTTTCTCTGCTCTCCTTCCCTTCTCTGTCCCTCACAGCCATTTGCTATCTTAGACAGCCTCTTTGATGCACTATTATCTTCTCTACTGTTTAATCACCAGCATTCCAAATGATTATTTCTGCCACGTGAGATTATATGCCCCTAAGGTTAAAACTGTATTTTGCTTTCTTTGATACCTAGCATAATACATGGCCCAAAGAAATCATTCAATAAGGATTAATCAAATAAGGGAACTGATGAATGAATCACCACTTAAGTGATGCCAAGAATATGACTTGACTAATTTTAATACTGTTCATTAATTTACTAACTGACTCTTTACTAATGGCCTACTACAAATCAGATATTATGCCAAGTTGCAGATACATGGACATGGGTCAAGTCAACGACGTTCTTGCAATACACGGGATAAAGTATAAAATTAAGAATGCTTATTTTTAGGTATGATTGCATAGCAACAGAAACTTATGTTGCCTCAGAATTTCTAAAGGTGATATATTACCAGATTACTGTTTCTATCTTGGAAGGGGCAGGTTTTTCTATAAAGAGCAAACACTGTCTAAGGTCAGTTATGCCTACTACTCTATACCAAGAATGACACCAAGAGTAAGTGGGAAAAAACCGAAGAGATATCAACATTAAACAAAGAACTACAGGCAAAAAAGGGATTTGCTAGCAGGAAAAAAAAATAATCTTCTATAGGGAAGAACACACTAATTGGTTATCTAATACCAAATGGTTGGCCCTGAGAACATACATACGAGCAACATCATATAGACTGAACAGGTTATATTTAAGATTAAATGTATGTACAGTTAATGAACAAATAGGCCATATATTTGAGGAAGAGGAAGGAAGACAATATTGGAGGGCTTGGAGGAAGGAAAGCTAAGGGAGAAATTATGTAACTATACTATAATTTCAAAACTAAAATAAAAAATTTAAGAAAGTTGAAAAGAATTAATTGAACGAAATGGAATTTGGGGTGATATTAGTGCTGTGGCATCTGTCCTATTCTAAAGATAGGAAAAGATTCTTTCACTCCAACTCTAGTGATAAAAGAGACCGATACCTTTTCCAAATGCCATGAATTTACCAAGTTGCTGAAATTACAATGTTTCCAAGGTTCAGAAAGGAAGAATTTTCTGAGAACCTCTCTTGTGTCTTCAGTAGTTTGGGATTTATATGAAGATAGTAGGTTAGTTATAGTACCCAACATGAGGTGAAAGCAGAAAGGTTAGCAGTTGCTAAATTTCATTTAGCAAGATAAGACTATCGTAGTTCTTATTTATTTATTTATTAAAGATTTCTGTCTTTTCCCCACCGCCACCTCCCCTTTCCCTCACCCTTCCCCAATCAAGTCCCCCCCCCCCAACAACCCAAAGAGCAATCAGGGTTCCCTGCCCTGTGGGAAGTCCAAGGACCACCCACCTCCATCCAGGTCTAGTAAGGTGAACATCCAAACTGCCTAGGCTCCCACAAAGCCAATACGTGCAGTAGGATCAAAAACCCATTGCCATTGTTCTTGAGTTCTCAGTAGTCATCATTGTCTGCTATGTTCAGCGAGACCGGTTTTATCCCATGCTTTTTCAGACCCGGGCCAGCTGGCCTTGGTGAGTTCCCGATAGAACATCCCCATTGTCTCAGTGTGTGGGTGCACCCCTCGCGGTCCTTAGTTCTTTGCTCGTGCTCTCTCTCCTTCTGCTCCTGATTTGGACCTTGAGATCGTGGTTCTTAATCGGCCAAATTAAAATGGTGGGGAAGATAGCCAAATATGAGTCAACTTGGCAGCATGTCAGACAGTATGTCTTCTTAATTATGGGAGTCCTAGGAATAAGAAACTGCCTGGGATATTCTGCTAAAGGTGATGACTAAGGGAAAATGGCAAGCCATTTTAGAAGAGTTCATTATTCACCTGGAATGATATCAGATGTGGCAGCACTTAGAATCTTTGAGGATCTTGAGTTCAAGTCAAGCAGACCAGTGCTTGCTTATAGTTTAGCTATTAAAAGCACCTGTAACTAAAATACACTGTTCAGTCATATGAAACTCTCTAACCCTAAACCTCCAGCCATGACTGATGACCAAATCAATCACAGGAGTTAGGGAGTTCAATACATAGTGGATGAACTGTGAAAAAAAAAAACCCAAAGTGTTTTATATTGCTGCACATGTTTAAGATAAAGGTGAGGGCTGAGCAACCTTAGGTAATGTAGCAGGATACAAGATTAACTCAAAAAAAATTAGTAGCTCTCCTTTAAACAGACGATAAAAGGACTGAAAAAAATCAGAGAAACATCACCCTTCACAATAACAACCAATAACATAAAATATCTTGGAATAACTCTAACCAAACAAGTGGAAGACCTGTATGACAAGAACTTTAAATCTTTGGAGAAAGAAATTGAAGAAGACACAGAAAATGGAAATATCTCTTGTGCTCTTCGGTAGATAAAATTAACATAGGAAAAATGGCAATCTTACCAAAAGCAATCTACAGATTCAATGCAATGCCCAGCAAAATCAGAAAAATTCTTCGCAGACCTTGAAAGAACAATACTCAACTTCATATGGAACAGCAAAAAACCCAGGATAGCAAAAACAATCCTGTACAAAAAAAAAAATGAACTTCTGGAGGCATCACAATCCTAGACTTTGAATTCTACTGCAAAAGTAGAGTACTGAAAACACCTGGTATTGACATAAAAACAGACAGGAGGACCAATGGAACTGAATCAAAGATTGGATATCAATGCACACACCTAAGAACATCTGATTTTTGACAAAGAAGCAAAAAATATAAAATGGAAAAAGGAAAGCATATTCAACAAATGGTGCTGTCATAACTGGATATCAACATGTAGAAGAATGAAAATAGACCCATATCCATTACTATGCACAAAACTCAAGTCTAAATGGATCAAAGACTTCAATCAATATAAAACCAACCACACTAAATCTCATAGAAGAGAAATTGGACAGGACACTTAAATGCATTGGCACAGGAGACCACTTTCTAAATATAACCTCAGTAGTACAGACATTGAGAGAAACAATTAATAAATGGCTCTCCTGAAACTGAGGATCTTCTGTAAAGCAAAGGACACAGTCAACAAGACAAAAGAGCAGCCTACAGAATGGGAAAAGATCTTCACCAACCCCACATCAAACAGAGGGCTGATATCCAAAATATACAAAGAACTCAAGAAATTGGGCATCAAGAGAATAAATAATCCAATAAAAAGTGGGATACAGACCCAAACAGAGAACTCTCAACAGAGGATCCTAAAATGGCTGAAATACACTTTAAAGAAATGTTCAACACTCAGCCATCAAAGAAAAGCAAATCAAAACAACTGTGAAATTCCATCTGACACCTGTGAGAATGGCCAAGATCAAAATCACAAATGTCAACTTACACTGGAGAAGATGTGGGATAAAGGGAATAGTCCTCCATTGCTGGTAGGAGTGCAAACTGGTACACCGACTTTGAAAATCAGTATGGCAATTTCTCAGAAAATTAGGAAACAACCTACCTGAGTCAAGACCCAGCAATACCACTTTTTGGTATATACCCAAAGTATGCTCAATTATAACACAAGGACATGTGCTCAACTATGTTTATAGCAGCATTATCTGTCAAAGCTAGAACCCAGATAAAACCTAAATGCTCTTCAACCAAAGAGTGGATAAAGAAGATGCCGTACATTTACACAATGTAGTACTACAAAGTGGAAAAAAAATGACATCTTAAAATTTACAGGCAAATGGATGGATCTAGAAAACATCAGAATTGAGTGAGGTAACCCAGATCCAGAAAGACAAATGTAATATGTACTCATTCATAAATGGCTTTTAGACATAAAGCAAAGAAAAACCAGCCTACAATTCACAATCCATGAGAACCTAGACAAAAAAGAGCACCCTAAGAGAGACATAAATGTATCTAATCTACATGGGATGTAGAAAAAGACAAGATTTCTTGAGTAATTTGGGAGCATGGGGATCAGGGGAAAGAGCAGAAGGGGAGGAGGGAGGAAGGGAAGGGAATGGAGAAAAAATTTTAGCTCAATAAAAACAATTTAAGGGGTCGCTTATCCTTGGACTTCCCACAGGGCAGGGAACCCTGATTGCTCTTTGGGCTGATGAGGGAGGGGGACTTGGTTGGGGGAGGGGGAGGGAAAGGGGAGGCAGCGGTGGGGAAGAGACAGAAATCTTTAATAAATAAATAAATAAATAAATAAATAAATAAATAAATATCAAAGAAGCTCAAAAAAATAAAAGGTAATTATAAAACATGTTGATTTATTGTGATTTTGAAAGAAATAAACAACAATGAAAGTCAAAAAAAACAATTTAAAAAGAAAAGAAGAGTGTTGAATTGGCTATGAGACAGACTTTGTTACAGAATGATCATATTTTAAATTTTATAAAGGAATATTTTAATGTATACATCAACATTGATTTAGCTGTCCATTTATAAAGCGTGCGAGCACGCATGTGTGTGTGTGTGTCTCATGGCATGGTGTGCCCTTACTGAGAATCTATGGAATCCTCAGGTGTCTTCCAAGGGCAGGACAGCACCAAATGAGTATGTTCAATGGCAGTGATTGCACACCAACCAGGTCATTGTTTATTTAGACCCTCGTGATCTTAACTCATCAATAAGATTATAGAAAATACAGGCATGTGCATATATGCAGATATATGCTTTCTACATAATATGTATAATAAACCTTGGCTTGTCTTATTGGCAACATGACCAGACCTAATTAATGGGTCATCTAAAACTTTGGTACCTTCTGTTCATAAGCTTCTTTGTGAATCTTCTAATATAATCTACCATCCTAGTGGGCAGTCTCTTCTACAGTAGAGAAAGTAACAATAGCATTGACTGGAGAGAGTTCTGTGCCTAGCCTGTATAAACTGGTATAAACAATTTATTCAGGGAGTGCTTCATCTTGTCCTCATTTAATATTTGAAAAGGGTAACTCAAGATGTTCTTATTTTAGAAATGAGTAAAAAAGGCTTAGAGAAGTAAGGAGGAATGAAAGCCCCAAGATTAAAATCCAGGTTTTCCTACCTTTCACAGTATATCATTATATACAGTATATTGTTGTACACAGTATATCATTATATACGGTATATTGTTATACATGTATTCTAAACTTTCTGGAGTCTACTGGAAAACTTTTGGAAACAGGCAATCTATGATATTCGACAAATTACAGTTTTTTACAATACGTACCATATTACTACAACATTTCCCTGATCTGAAAACTCTTGCCATTGCATGCATGAACTCATTGCTGCCTATGCTCCATGAAATCCTCCCAGCGCATGCTCATGCAAGCAACCCTAATTAAACTCAGTGAGTCACACAAAAATAATGACATCAAAGTAGGAGTCAGGTTTGTTGGGGGGGGGGTGGTGTCTAGTTTCAGGAGGAAAAGGAGGATCCTGGGAGGTAACAAATGACCAGACTTTATTATGCGGAGGCATGGAATTGTCAAAAAATAAATAAAGCAAAAAAGATCTCTACAGTGTTCTGTAAAATTTCATGGTTGGATTCCACTCCGGGTCTATTTCGTGCATGGTCTCATGCGACAGGGTCACGACTATTCATTAATTTATTTGTCAGCAGTGAAGATTCATTAATCTTCTAATTTCAGCCACATGTATTTTAAATGATGAGCTTGATACAATGATGTTGACAAAGTGCCTATCTACATGGTATGTATGTGCTGTTGTGTACCTTCCCATACATCTTCCCCATTCACTCTATTCAAAAACCTTCAACACAGTCACATGTAAATAGATTTATAATTATCATATTGGTAAAAGCAGAAAAGAAGCCCTTCAATACATAGATGGCAAAAATGACTGATACATCAGATTGACTATTATGAAGTCATTGGAGATTGCTTATGGAATAAGCAGTGGTAGAGTGCTTGCCTAATGTGTGTAAGATTAGATTTAGTCTGCACCACTGCAAATAGGATATGTTCATAACATATTTTTAAGGCTGTGAGAAATGACATAGCATATGATGACATAAAAGTTGGATCTCAATTCTCTATGCATACCATTAAGGGGGTTTGGTCATAGATATAAACAGAAATAAAGGTGAAGCGCATATATTTCGTAACAACAGCTATGTACTGCAGAGTGAACATAAATGATGTTTCTATCTTTCCACGAACATGTAAAATACATGTGTTCTCGGTACAGGTTGTCCCAGCAGGCTCTGGAGCAGCTGGACTGCAAACACAATGGCCCATCTGTTCAGGAACTGTAGTGTTTATAAAGCCATGAATATTTATGTATCTGTATAAGTAAGTATATGGTCAGGATTTTTCAATTTCCATGACTCGTACTTTAATCCTGCATTCTCCCCATCATACATATGAGTCGCACCTCTTCACGGGTCACTTGGGAGTTGACTTTGTTTAATAATGGTTTAAAAACACGCGTAGGAAGAGAAATCTGCTGGTGTTAGAAGGTTAACCACTATGTGTTCAAAGCCAAGTATAAAATTGTTTTAAATTATACCCTCTTCATTTGTCTATCTGAATTCCCAACTGTTTCTACAGAAAAATGTCACTGATCAGTGACCATTTACCTAACAATAGTTTGCCTGTTGATACAGAATCATAACGGCTCCGAAGAATGAATAGCACATTTACAAAACTGAAAATCTCATTTTGCAAATAAGTAATTGCTCTTTTCATTGCAAGGGACAGTTGGGAGTTAAATGTCTTATGTTTTGACATTATCTGCTCACAATTTGTCACCAACACTTTAGCTGTCCATTAAATGGTAAAATGTGTGTTTGTGCATCCTGCAGAGCAATGGCATGGAATGACGGTGGTAGGTAATAGCTAGAGAGAAATAAGCAAATGAATCTCTTTGGCATGAGGGCATTGAGTATATTGGAGATTCTAGTAACTAAAAGGGATGAGCAACTATGTGGCTGACAAAAGTCATGGGTATTTCTGACATCTGTACTTCAGTAGGTATGTTATTCTGTTTGTTATTCCACATAATGTTAAAAGGTGTCAGAGATATGTCACCTGCTTCCATTCGAGTAGAAAACCTTCATATTTGTCTTTTGGAAGTATGAAACTAAATTAATTTGTAAAATTATTTCCTTGGTATTTATTCCACCTATGTCATAGCTCCAAGTCTCCTCGGTATTGTGATTTTATTTTGCAGACACCAGAGATAACAGGCTACATGCTCTAATACTTCTCATCACATTAAATGTAACACAACTGAACATACGCTCAAGCCAAAAACGATAAGGGATTACATCTCAATTCTTTGCTGGAACTGGAGTTTGGAGAAACCATCCAAACAGCATGAGACTGAGTATGCTGAATACTAAAACGAACTCGCACTCTCTGAAAACTGAAGCCAACAGCTCAATGTACTCGTACTCTTCAAAATAGGAAAACACATATATGAGCAGCTCTAGGGAGCTGGGGCATTTTGTAAGGATACCTTCCATTATTTAACCAGTATGTGTTATATTATGAAAACTGCCTTACATAAAAAAGGATAGGATTTGGAGGGTCTCCCATATTATCAGAGTCTTGATACTCTCAAACTCAGCATATTTTCTTAATGTGTTTGCCTGTCCAGCATTATATGTAATGACAAAATTTCTGTCCTCACAGAATTTTCTGGTCCATAATAAGACCTTTGGGGAGCTCCTCAAGTCACTTGTTGCCAAGTGAGGGTATTTCTTACCTTTGGCAGAGATGCCCTGGAACCTGAACTCTGGGTAGTCATTGTCAGGACTGTTGTGATGCCAAGGGCAACCCTGGCAGGAGCTGCATCCATGTTTATCCAAAAGGAGACCCAGGACAAAATGACTATCAACAGGCTGGGGATGTACATCTGGATTAAGTAATAGCCCATCTGGCGTTCCAGGTGAAACTTGACCTCAATGCAGGTAAACTTGCCTGGAAGCAGAAAAGGATCATTTGAAATCTTACTTGAACTCATTTCCCCAATTCTACTCTCCTATTTGATTCTGAAAAATCAATCACATTGTAAGCAGATTGGGAAGATTGTAGACAAATGAATGCTTATCTTACACAATCAATTCAAAATTTTCCAATTCTTCCAGTAATGGAAATAATAGTGTAAGCACATGATGTGGATCTGTTGCAGATTATTTTAGATAGGAGTTTGTCATTTGTAAGACTGACAAAAGATTAAAAATTGTTTGTGTTGCAAGTACTATACAGCACATAATGTGTAACCATTAACATGCACTATATACAATGTAATAGTTTACATATACCATGTAATTTGGTACAATTTAAACCAATCCCGTGTGTGTGTGTGTGTTTGTGCTGGGGTTCAAGTGAGTGTTTCTGCTTGGGGAACCAGAGGCCAACCTCAGGTATCATTTTTCAAGTGCCTTTCACCTTGGTTTTTGAGGCAGTTTTTCACTGGGACCTGGGACTCTCAAATTAGAGTAGGCTAACTATGTGTGTCCACCTCCCCAGTGCTGGAGTTACATTTATGTGACACCATTCCCTGGGTGCTAGGGATTGAACTCAGGTTCACAGGCTTGCATGACTAGCCCTTTACTGACTGAGCTAAGTCCCCAGCCCTAAACTGCTTCTAAGTGGTAAGAACATCCTGAGTCTTGGAGTAATTGTTTATCTTTGTATTCTCAATGGTAAAAATCTAAGGGTACATTTATAGAGCATGCATACACCCTGTTCATTGTGAAAACTTTCTACCCTTTTGGGAATTGCTTGGAGACCCTTAGAGTGTTCATTCATTCCTAGAAAGTTTGTAGTGTTATTTCATCTATAACAATAAGTGCATAGGAAGATACTGTAACTTTTAACATTATTATTAAGAAGTAGATGTGCTGGCCTCTTTCCACATTTTTTTCTTCTTTATTGGTTTTGAGTTAGACCCTGCAAGGTTATTTGTATTATTTCCCTTGAAGAATAAAGATTGGGAAGAATACCTTGTAATTGGGCTTAAGTTACTTCATAAGAAACTGCTGTTGGCTGTTCTGGGCTGGCTCACAAAGAGACCCATTGTAATGAACAGGCCAGAGCATTTGAAATACAAGACATCAGCTTTCCTGGGCAGGTATAATCTTCCAGGCAACAACAGATGCCCATGTGTTGCTACTACTTCAACCTTGCCCAACACATATGCCTTTCATTGCTAAAAATAGCACCTGACTTTATAGAGCCAGCCGAATTCTCTCCAGATGATGCTCATCCATACTCGTAGTGCTCTCCAGGACTGCAGAGAAAGAACGTCTCTATTCTGGGCTTCCCAGACCTATGTCATTATCACTTTCTTCCACTAAGGCTAGGAGTGCAAATTGACCTGAGGGTGCACTGTGAAGAGTGGATGCAAGGAGCAGCCAAGATTTATGTTTTCTGCACAACTAATGAGGTCTTCTACACCTCTCCTCAGACTCATTCGACAGCAAACGCTCAGTAAAAGAAGAGCCAAAGACTTCTAAATCTCTCTTCGGCATTTGAGCGAAAGGAGCTGCTGCACCGACAGGCCTATTCCACAGGGTCAGATCCCCCAAATGTTTAGGGTTCTCTTAACCTCTGTGTGCTTTATGAATGGGCAACTATTAACCTAAAGAATAGCTGATTTGATAAGCAAATCGGGGGTATTGGGGGTTAGCAAGGAAAAGAAAAGCTTACCAGTGTTGTAATGCTTTGTGCAGTATCCAAGCTCCTTTTCTTCTTTCAGAATAAACTGGGGCAGGGTGAGTCCTTCAGCTACTTGTACCGGACCATCACTTAACCACTCAAATATCAGGTCATTCATAGTGTACCCAACTGGAAGAAAGAAGTAGTAACAAACAATGTACCCTTTTTAGGAGACGGCAAAGTCTATCGACAGAAGTGGACAAGCAGGGAAATCATTTCAAGTACAGTCTTAAGAGCTACAGTCATCACAATAGCTACACGTCATCAGATGCAGACAAACTGCACGCAGCAAGGGATTTCTGATTAATATATTTTTGCATGTGTATATAATGAGAGGAAGGAATCTAGAGAATCTTTTATCTCCTGCCTCTTTAATCACTAACTCTCTCTGAAAAACAAACAAGTAAACAAACACCAAATCCTTTGAAGATTTTCTTCGCTTGAAAGAGTTGTGTCTGTGGCAGTTCAGTAAGACAATCCAATTCATGGTGCTGGTCTCAGTATTTCAAGTGAAACCATTCCTTTTGAAAGTTTTAATGAGAACAAATTCATTACAGGCCTGCCTGCGAGTATTACCATTGCACAGTTGGCCCCTTCTGCAGTGTTAGCTTTACTTGTAGGAAACTTATGTTAATTACTAAGAGTAAATTCCCAGTCATTTTAAGAGGACCTTGTAGGATATATGAACCAAGAACAGTGACACAGGAGCTGGGTGTGTAGCCCTGTTGATACAGTTCTTCCCTAACATTGATAAGGTCCTGAGTTCAATCCCCAGCACCACATAAAATAGCAAGTCGTAGCACAGTAGACTCAGAACTTGAGAGGTGGAATCAGAAATAACAAAAGTTCAAGGTCACCCTTGACGGCATAGTTAGTTCAAGGCCAGACGAGCCTGCGGGAGACACTATCTCAAAAAACAGCAAATTCCACAAGAACAATTTTATATGCATTGCTAAATTACCCCACTCATTTTTCTCATGAAGTAAAAAAGGTTCCCTATTTTGTAAAGTCCAATTGTTATATGACTACAATCATAGAAATAGTGGAGAGGAGCCGGGGTGGGGGGGGGTTGGGGTGGGGGAGCACACCTTTAATCCCAGCACTTGGGAGGCAGAGGCAGGTGGGTCTATGTGAGTTTGAGGCCAGCCTGGTCTACAAGAGCTAGTTCCAGGACAGGTTCCAAAGCTACAGAAAAACCCTGTTTCAAGAAACAAAAAAAAAAAAAAAAAAGAAGAAAAATTGTATATTTATAAAGTATAAATAATTGGATCATTATTTATCAATTGGTCTACATATTTCTCTAACCTAGATATGACAATAATTTTTCACTCATTATTTCTATGCCCTCCTTGTATTTTTTTTAATATTTGAACTGTGGAAAGCAGACTAGTGAGAACAAAAATAATTCTATGAAGAGTGCAATGGCTAATAACTGTAGCATATCTATTAAGTTTATAAATTCTTATTCTTGCTTACTACAAATAGCGACTCACCAACTCTAACCAGAAATCAATGGCATATTTATTTGTGTCTATATTCTTTTGAGAATCTTAAAGGCAAGAAATAAAATTATAGAAAGTAGCAAACTGGAGTGTGGATTCTGTTTAAACATTGATGGTCCAGAAAAGCAATGGCTAACCTATCTCTCCCATCACCAATCTGTATGAATATATCCTACAACAAATACTTAATGGGACAAAGCAAATCAACTGATTGAATCTTTTTAAGTCTTAGGTGAGCTCCATTTCATAGATCTGGGTACTGCTTTACAGAGAAAATAAAACGACTGGGCGAAGGCTTGGGAGATTTAGAATAGTAGAGGTGACACTCTTTATGTATAAAAATGTTTTTCTCAACTTTCTTCTCAAGAGAAGGGACAACAAGGAATCATTAAATACATTATAAACAAATACTCTCATTTTTTTCTATGACAGCATCTAAAAACAAAGATTTTTGTTATTTTATTTATTTCTATAAGAAGTTTCAAGGGAACTCTGTAAAGACTTTAAATGATCAGAAAGATGCCCATCACCATTTCTTTTAAAATGATGGTTAGTATGTCTTCTTACACTTACTTTTTTTTTTATAAGCCAAGAAGTTAAAAGTATCTCCTTGGCCCCGCCTCATTAAATCTCCTAATATCCCCTTAAGTTAATAGCACTTAACACGTTTTTGGACTCTGAAAACAGCAAGCCAGAGGAAATTTCATGGATCTTAACTGAAAATCCCACTACCTTGGGTGTTGGGAAATTTGTAGAGAATTAGTCTTACAAATATTTATTCCTTCTTGGCACACTAAAAAAGACGTGTCAATGGTGGTTACAACAAACAAGTTGTCATTTAATAATGAGGACTTACAACTCTCCAGCTGCATCGTACAGGTCTGGACATCCATTGGAAAGTTCTTCAGGTCCATGGGACAAGATAAAGTCAAGGTGAGCCTTAGCAAAGAACAAAAGAAAAACCTACTTTAAAATCTGTGAAATGTCATCCTTGAGAGACAAAAATTCATTTATCATTAGCAAAATATAATGATTCAAATATTGAAACCTAAGCTTTCAAGGCAATGGTGCTTAACTTTCGCCCTGAAATTCTTTGTACTTTTAAGATTCAAGGAAACCAATTAGAACCGATAATCAACAAAACTAGGTTTCCTTCTCAATACTACCTAAAACCACATTGGATTCAAAGCAAGGTACTTAAACTTGCTAAACATTTGGCTCTCACTGATCAAAGTGGGAAATAGGATATATGATTTTTATTCCTATCTGATGCTAATACTTCATGACTCAACGTTTTCCTTGTTGTGTAGCCATGATTTTTCATATCCAAAGATTCGTGTCACAGTATTACCCAAAAGTTCTCTTACCATTATGCTCATCCTCAACTCACCTTCTGATTTGCCTCTCTTTGTTTTTGGTGGTTCATTTTGTGTTCTTTTTCAGCACAAACAAATTATAGCACACATTTTGTTTTAAAAAGGAAAGACTTAAGGTTTGAAGTGAGAATAGGGAGTCCATGTTGACGGTTGCCAAAGGCATTAAAATACAGCAGTGATTGGAACAAGCATAATTCAAAGCAACAATTACAGAAAAATGTATTCAATCTTAGAAACAAATGTACCCCTAAGTTAAAAGTAGATATTTCTAGTTGTTGGAAGTATCCATAGTAATTTTTTGTTTGTATTTATTTTTTATTCCAAAGTATCTGTATGGACAAGTATAAGCTGTTTAAAATGTTCATAACATCCATTATCAGCTTTCTCATCTTCAGGAAATGAAAAGGTTTTTTTTTTTCAAAATAAAGCTGAAAGGTGAAATTAGAAAATTCTATTTTATTCCATATTTTCTATTCTAATCTGAATACCAGATCCCGTGTTGCACCTCATTACAAAATGAATAAGCTGTCTTTTTGAGGGCATCCGAGAATCTGAATTCCATGGCTCCAACAAGTTTTGAGTTTTAAAGACCTGACTTAAAATATCATTTTTAGATGTAAAAAAGAATACTGATCACTTCTGGAGTTCATTTGTAGATATAAATATATGGATATCTACAGATTTCACCTGAGTAAAGGCTGGTTTTAAAAAATGCATTTTTTTGGTTATTTATACCATAAACCCTTTATAATAAAAACAAAGAAAAAGCAAATAAAATCTCTAGTTAATAAATAAATACCTGATTTTTAAAAACTGGAGTAGTGGTAACTCAGAAAGATCCTTGGGATGAAAATGAATGTTTTTCTTTTTCATTTTAAAAGGGGTAATATTTTCATCATACAATAATATGTTTTTCTCTGACTTTTTCTTGTAAATATTACTATTAACAAGTACAAAGCCTTAATTAGAAAGGAAGATGTGGTTTTCTGTGAGACATTGTACAATATTTTGAATTTAATAAATTATGTGTTATATATTTCAAAATTACTGAGTGTATATTCCAAATGTTCTTGCCACAAAAATAAGCATTTGAGATTGATGAATAAATTAACTAGCTTCATCTAATAACTCCATAGTGTATTCATAAATAATAACACCGTTTTTGCCCCACAAATATATATAGCTAGTTATAGCTTTTCAATTTAAAATAAAAGAAGATCTAGAATATTTGTCATTTAAGAATATTCAGATAGTATTGATAATTAAAGTTTATCAACACCAGAAAATCTGGAGAGTATCTTATAATTTTGAAAACTTTACCTTTGAGTAATGAGGAAATAATGATAATGGAAGTGGGTGTAGTTTAAAGACTGAGCAATGGCTATTGTGACAACCCAGCTCTGCTATTCGTCACCATAGGCTCACAGCACCGGCTTCTTTTGCAAGGTGAACTGCCCCCATTTGTTCAGGGAGCAGAGAAACTCTCACTAATTACTCCTGCCTTTGTGTCTGATCTAACAATCCCACAGGGACACAGAATTTTATTAACAGCACAGATGACTGAACACACTGAGGAAATTTCCCCACAAACATGAAACGATTCCTAAGTTCTGTTTTCCATGAAAGCTCACTGGATCATTTTTTCCCTTGCTTACCTATATTTCTTTTAAGACAAATTTTACATTTAGAACACAATGAGCACCAATAATCAACCAGAGGGCTCGCAGCTGTACACTTTGTTAAATCATGTCATTGGGCGAGCAAATGAGAAGGGACTATAAAACCTAACTGGTCCTGCATGAATTGCAGAGTTTCAAATTTATGATGTCTGGTATAACATACATCTGGAAGCCTAACAAAGGTTTATTTTGTTCTTTTTCCCCTTTTCCTTTGACATACACTAAACAGAGTAAAATGCTAGAATCCTAAAACTGCAGTTTGATGGCTTTTTAGAGCTTTATCTACCCTAGTAATAAACATTCTCATGCAGACTTGCAACACTCATGTCTCCCCCAGAGCAGAACCTCCCAAAATAACTCTCACCTTATTGTTATAATAAAGGCTAAATGCCATTTAAATAAAAAACAAACAAGAAACGCTATATTACTTTGTACCAAGATACAGAAATATTGCTATATACTTGAGGTGAAAAACTAAATCATAAAACATGATAAATTTTGGTGGATCTCACAGAGTTAAGTATTTTATTTAAAATTCAAGTATTTTTTCAATTTTTCTGAAATTCAGACTTTACATAACATGCCAAATTTGTTTTTTTTTTTTCTCCAAAGCTTGCAATATTAAGACCACTGCACCTAAAGCCAATGATCTTGGGGCTGCCTGCTTCCTTTTGATTTAAAGAACTCATTTCCTACAGCATTATCGTTCATTTTTCCAGTCAATGCACACACACACACACGCACATACATATTCAGAGGAAATCCCCATTCCTTTTTGCACAAAAAAGGAACAGAATTCCCAGAGGTCATAGATCTTTTCTTAGAATAAGAAGGCTGAACAAGCATTTAGACTCTAAAGGTAAAGAAACCAAAATACAGGAAATCTGTTTTCCTGCCTTCCATGCTTTCCCTTCCTTCTCATCTATTCAGTTCACCTTGCTCATGAAGCCAACCCTTGGGGGTTATATTTTGCTTAAATCTTATGTTGTTGGTAGATACTAGTATTATAAATAAATTATTATCTTTATCATGTTTTAAAATAAAGTATTATTTTGTATTTTTAAAATTTCTGTGCCTTTTCTCCTTTACTACAATGTAAGTTCATCAAGGATGGCATTTTTCCTACACAGTCTAAAAACCATCCCTTGCAAGAATTAGACACCCAATAAATATTTGTTGAGCGAATGAATGCATCAGCATCCTGGAACCGTGTGAGGAAATTTTCAGACTTTCATTCTATGGGACTAGGAAATGACAGAGGCTTTTGAAGGATGTAGGCTGGTTATCAGAGACCACAGAGTGTAACTAAATTAAAGGACTATCAAAAGAATCCAGGAAAGCTTGCCTGAGCCCTTTTGTTAGTTGATAGCAAATTTTTTATTAGAAATCAACTGAATAAACTCAAAGTCAAGTGCCAAAATGCCCTGTCTGTCTTTGAGTCACAGTTATGCAGCCAGGTCGGTAACCGAGGCTGGTACTGCACTATGCGAACAAGGGAAATCAATAATTTAAAAGAACCTCATGGCAAACAGAAGGTTTCTTGAGTCTTAAGACAATTAAGACTCAACGGAAGCTATGTGTTAAATTGGGGATCTATTCCAGTAAGAATTTTGAAGAGAAAATACCAATGGAAGAGGACGTAGACTTTCAGATAGAAATTTACATTTTAATGGATAATTACTTGCCATAAAGCAAATAATTGCAATGTACTATTTTGAAGGAGTTATTTTTAATGGTTGCAATAATCTATCTTGTTTAAAAAGAGAGGGCAGACGATCTTTCTATTTTGGGGAGGGAAAAGGAGCTTTCTGAATATTGTTGTTCATCTGTTGGAGACCACATTTTCTCCGAAGCAAACAGTGGCACATGGCTACATCAGAGAGTGCACAACATGTGATATTCTTTTAGTATCAAAGTACTGAAGAATGATAAAAAAAAGTCAATGGACTGTGATGATAATAGACAGAATTGTATTGTCTCTGGATGAACGCTGTAAGCCAAGAGCTCTCATCCTTGTACAATCATGAAGAAGCATCATGCAAGTGAGAAAGAAATATAGAATTATCTCTGGTTTTGTGATAACCAAATTAAAGCTCATAGAATCCCCACTTATACTGATACCAAAGTCTATTGCCTTCTCATCTACCATGTTTCTTCTTTCAGAATGGGACCCAATAACAAGCTTTGCTTTTGAAGCCAGTGGAGTTGGTCAGACTTCTTGGTTGTCTTGTATTTCCTTAAGGATACTGGCTTCATATTTTCTCAGACATCAGAACTAGTATGACTTTGGGGACATGGTGGTAGATGCACAGTGTACTCATAAAGAACTAGTCACTGAATCTCCTGGCTTCCTTGCTTACCTACCTGCCTATCCTGCTTGATCTGTGATCCTGAACTGTAATTAAGGGTAACTAGAAATAAGGCTTTCCTCTTGTAGCTGTAGGTACCCTCTAGAAACTGATGAAAACCTAAAGAACAAGTAATTACATTTTATTTTAAAACATAGGAACTTCCTGACCAAAGTGACATACAGGTTATAAAGCTATTGCATCTCCACTGGACTATGTGCTGGCTAGTTTTAATGCCAATGTGACCCAAGTTAGGGTCATTTAGAAAGAAGAATTCCCAATAGAAAAAGAATCCTTGATAGGATTTTCATGTAGCTAAGTCTGTAGGACATTTTCTTGTTTGATGATTGATACAGAAAGGCTCAGATTAATATGGTGATAACAACCATGGTTGGTGATCCTGAGTTCTATGAGGAAGTAGACTCAGCAAGGCATAAGGAGCAAGTTAGAAAGTGACATGCCTTCAAGGCCCTGCAGCAGTTCCTGCCTCCAGGTTCCTGTTTCCAAGTTCCCAATTCCAGGTTCCTGCCTTGAGTTCCTGCCCTTGCTGGATGATGGCCTACAAGCTGTATGTCAAATAAACTGTTTTCCTCCCCACATTACTTTTGGTCATGGTCTTTTATTACAGCAATAGGAACACTAAGATAGCTTTATTGTCCAACATTCTAGAATATAATTCATTCTTTCCTTGAGAACATAAAGATGGCCTTAATGTAAGGTTTAGATCTGTTAAATTCTCCTTCTGAGTATCTTACAAGTTCTGAAACTTGTGACAGTCTATTACTGGAATGATTTGACAGGATACAACGAAAATTGAACAAGACTGTCATCATAATCCATCTAGAATCTAAAAGTAGAAGTATCCCAGGGGCAAGATAGAAGTCAAGTTAAAATTGCATCATTAGGATCTAGGAAAATGATTCAAAAAGAGTAACTTTTCTTCCAGAGGACCAGGGTTTGACTTCCAGCACCCACATGGCAACTCCCAACTCAAAATGCATGCAAGCAAAATATCCACTAACATAAAACAAATGACTTCCTTTTAAAGTACAGCATTAATAAAACACACACACTGAGAAAGGAATGAAATAAGAGATAGGGAATTGGTTCTGATAGGCTGGTTGTCCTATGTATTTTGAATTTTAATCTTTGGTCGATATGAGCAGCACCTGAGAGGCTTTTGTGATAATTCACATTTGCAGGTATTTTAAATGAGAAATCTGTGTAGGGCTAATGGCATCCCCAGGGTTATTTTAAGAAACACATCCCAAGGAATGACCTCACCATCAAATAATAAAGTAGAAGGAGAAGGGTTAATGAAGTAAACAAGAAAAAGTTTAGAAGGGAATCTGTAACCTTTCAGAAGCATTACCTTTGTTTGGGGGAAATATTACTTTCATTTTTGCATCAGGGTGGGGCACATAGCTCCAGGTAGGCTGCTGTGTGATTGTGTTAGGACAAGGAGACGTGATGGAGAGAGTCAAGGTCACCCTGGAGAGCATGTTGGCAGAGTCAGCACAATGAAACCAAGATTAGTTTACTAGCAACCAACAATATCATGAGTGTAGCAAGAAGACCAAATCTGTTATGAAAAGGAGATGTTAGGCAAGACTCCACCTAGGCTACAACTTTGTAGAGCAATAGTTTGGCAATATTTGGGGGCATTTTCTGTCAAACATTTGAAATAAAAATTTCTTCAAGGAGAAATTTGCACTTTAACATGGGAATATTTAATAGTTGAGAGTTTGAGAGTTTATTCTTCAACTTTTTTGATTTGGTTTTCGAGATGGGTCTTCTCTGTAGCTACGAAGCCTGTCCTGGAATTTACTTTGTAGACCAGGTTGGCCTCAAACTCACAGAGATCTTCCTGTCTCTGCCTTATGAATGTTGGGATTAAAGGTGTGTGCCACTACTACCCGACTTATTCAACTCTTTTGAGGCAGGAAATCACTGTGTAGTCTTGCCTGGCCAAGAGCTCACCATGCTGACCAGACTACTCTCAAACTCACAAAGATCTGCCTGCCTTTGCCTCCAAGTGCTGGTATTAAAGGTATTCTCACTACAGCCAGTATTCTTTAATTTTAAAAGGTTTTTTTCCCCAATTCTCCACTTAAAGAGTCTTGTTTTCCATGACCTAACCTGTCTTTTTATGGATAATGTAAACCATAGCTCTAAACAGAATGTGCTTACCTCTGGAACCTAGGTAAGCACCCATACTGAATAATGTTCTAAATCCAGAGAAGGGTTCTTGAACTAACCGGTTGTTGTTTCATAACTGAAAACAAAGGTATACACAAAAGGAACTTTATAACATTGCAAAATAATTATTAGTCTAATGGCCAGACAAGGAAAGAAGAACAAATTTTAAATTATTCTCATAGAAATAGTGTAGTGAAATTACTGCTTTGAGTTCACTCATCATATACATTATGGAGAACATGCTGTTCGCTCCACGCCTTGTTTGCTTCTCTGATCCCTTGGACAAGCTCAGGTATCTGATAAGACCCTTCACATAAACACTATAAATCATTAGGTGTTGAGCTCTAGAATGACCTCAATCTGCCCTTGCTCAAATCCTACCAATTACTGGCTGTTAACTGTAATCAACTAAAAAACATTTAACCACAGGTTCTTATGACTACTAAAATGCAAAGCTAGGAAGATGTTTCAAGTATGAATAATCATGGCTGCCTTTGTGTAAACTAGTGGATAGATTCTTGGGTCTGATACCCACATTTTAAAGAGCAGACTCCAATACTCTTATAAGGAGGTGTGAAACGAGATACAATTAAAGCAACAACAGCACAGGCCTTAGAGGAGTGTGGATGGGCCTCAGAGACACATCATGTTTCATTATTGTAGAAGATTGACCCAAATCTACAGGTTGGTCCAAAGCTGAGAGATTACACTTTCCTCCCAGTTGATTCCAAATAAACAGCCCTGATGCTTTGTTTCTTCTGAACGTGGGATGTGGTGGGGGGGGACTAAAGTCAACATTGTCTGGATCCTCAACTGTTCTGTTCCTCTTTCCTGCCTCAAATTATTATGTCTGAGTAGAAAGGTCCATGTTTACCAAACACTAAAAAGGCCTCATAGGAAATACCCATATGCATTGAGCAATACCAGCTAGCAGGGACAAAAATATAATAACTCTTCCCATCTGTGTGCGGTCCTTTCAGAAAAATGTGAACACATATGGTTGGATCATGTTAATTAAGTCCAAATCTGGATTGAATTCCACTTGGAGAGCAATGGATAAATCTGTAGTTTAAATTTGCAAATGCTTTCTCCTGGATAAAAATGTTTGGAAGGTGTCGAGTAAGGAGAAGGCTAAACTAACCACCAGAAAAAGAGCTCCAAACAGCAGCTTTAAATAAACTTTCATTTCATGTCTAGTGTTTAATTACACATTCAAGCAGTTTTAAAGAGAAACTGCTACTAGCCAGTACATTAAAATAATAAGAAGTGATTTGATTCTTGTCACTCTGTATCCAATGGTACAGCTCTTAGGAGCCTCAGTGAGGTGGAGAGAGATAAAAAGTCCTAGATAGCAATAACCTTAACATTTTGTGTGGGATAATCTTACTTTTGAAAAAAAAAAAAAAAGGTCTCCAGAACAAGTGACAGCATTCTATGAAATGCAGATAAAGTTTTGAGCAAACCAAAGTAACTTTGTCTACTGACAGATGGGACATAATTTTGCTGTTAATCCACTAGCATATCACAGCATGAAAATTTCTAGTATGGCAACTACAGGAGGATTGCTAACTGCTCTTATGGTGGCAAAGACTGGTAAGAAAGTGGATTTGAGGGTAGATGGTAAGTTGATTTCTTTTGAGACAGGATTTTACTATGTGGCCCTGGCTTACTTTGTAGACCAGGCTGGCCTTGAACTCACAGTGACGTACTACTGCTGCCTCTGGAGTGCTGGGATTAAAGGTGTGCATCACCACACCCAAGAAAGATGATTTGTCCTTGATGGGACAGTGCTGTGTAGCTACTTTAAATTGAAGCACTCAGTCTTGGCGGGAGAAGTGAGGACCTTATGCCTCAAGAAGCTAATGAAAGCTGTTAGGCTTGTGAGGCTCCTCTATAAGGTTATATAAAAAAATAAAATGTTTATGGGTGAGAGGAGACCATATTGGAGTGACCTACAAGTTGAGCAAGGAACTTCAGTAATGCAGTCTTCATAAATAACTACCCAAATTTCAAATGGGAATTTCGAGTAGTACAGCTATTTCTGATAACCTATGTTCCTGTATGTTACTCATTTACCTATGTGCCTCTAAGCAACATGGATAAATTCATTGATTCACCAACCTACATTTGAGTAGATTCCTTTCTTTTTTTCTGGGGTCTGTTATCAATGACAGCTGTGAGGTAAATAGATAAATGTGTGTTCATCTCTCCTCAGAGAAAGTCCCACAGAAAATCAGGCACAGCCACTGTTTACTTGTAACGAATAGCTAAAATGGGAAATTCAGAACCAGCCTAATTATTATCTGAAAAGAGATACAATTATCACTCCCATTATTAGGCATTTGCTTCCTCAAAGGATGAAACACAAGGCCAGGAGAGTATCTGCTTCGTACTAAATATGGAAAGTGGGTGGAATTTGGATGGCGTAGGTGCATAACAAAAAATATGTAATCTATAAATTAGGATGAATGGTAGGGAAAACTGACTCTCTGCTTTCTTTCCACCTTGTCTTCTAAGAGATTCATTTAATATGTAGTGTGACTGAGGAACTAAAAAATACTACAGTTCTGAGAAATGCTAAATGACTTCTTATGTCACTTAGTAACATTGGATCTGAATCTAAGTCTTTGTGGCTCTCAGACTTGACGTTTACTTCCATAGCATTTTATCATTAATGGCCCAGCCCACCTTCTGCTTTGTATCTTTCCTCTGACTGCTCAATAACCCTACTGAAATGAGGTGTCTTTTTGTTGTTATTTCATTGTTCTCTAAAGTAACTCCATTATCAATGGCTTTGCTCCAGAAGTATGAGAACTTCCATAATTATCTATGTACCCAATTATCTGTCTTTTAATTACTGCCCAGTGATCACCATCACACCTCCTATAGTACAGATGTTTCTACTTTTACATGATACAAACATGGTGAAACTTGTAGAGAAACTGTCGAACTTTGCAAATTGTAAAACTTTCCTCGTTTAACATGGAGTGTCTTTCCTCTAGAGCACTGGGTTCTCACCCTTGTGGGTCAGGACCCTTTGACAAACCTCTGTCTTCAAAAAATATTTACATTACATTTCATAACAATAGCAAAATCATGGTTATGAAGTAACAATGAAATAATTTTATGATTAGGAAGGTTGAGAACCATTGCTCTAGACTCTAAACTAGGGTACTGTACTTTAGTAATGTATATGTTTTAGAAAGAACCACAATCACATAATGTTTGTTTCACTAAGTATTCATGCCATACAGGGATTTTATGAAAATCAGCAGTATGGACCAAGAAAAAGCCCTTGTCAACATAAGTCAACTTCACCAGAACCTCTGGCTTTTTCTTTGGCTTCTTGAAATAAAATTTAGATAATGAGTAACAACAGACTGCCCTTTAAACTCTGCTGGTTCAAACCTACATTCGGATCAGATTCACCTATATATCTAGTCAAATGTTGAACCAGCCAATCATCTCTGTATAATTGTCTATAAGTTATAAGTTATATAAGTTCTAGCATTCTGAAAATGCCCTACAGTTTCTCCTGCTCACAAATGCCAAAATGATTGGGATTGGGATTGTGAAATTTTCTCAGCATTTGTCACAGTTCAGACTATCATTGATGGTTTTAAAACCAGCTCTTAAACTTCCCTATACTACATCAAAATCAGTTTTCCCACTTCTGTGGTTGCATATTTACTTTAGGAGGGAATGGTTCTGAGACCTAAAAGCAGTTTGAAGCAGGCACTTTGGAATGAAGAATTTCCTCTTGTTCTTAAGCTGTACCGAACATGAGGAAACATTTTAATTCATGGAGAAGGAGCTTTGTGGCTGGGGAAGAAGAGAAAAATTGCTATAGAGCTAGAAGAACCCCTGTTTTTCTGGTTAAGTTCTATTTTAGAGAGGAAACTGAGTCGGAATGACGATCCGGTAAGGCTACAGAGGCCTGTTTTGCGATCTTAGAGTACAGATTAAATGAAAGACGGAAGTGTGGTTCTCATGTTGTCTCAAGGTATCTACTTGTTATTCTGTCTCTTCATTACTTGGAGAACAAACTGATTGATTTTAGTGCAGTAGAAAGTTACTTCCAAAAGGAAATAAATCTTTCTATTGCTAGTCCAGTCAGATGAAGTCAAAGATGAGTAGTGTGGTGGTTTGAACAGGTATGGCCCCCATAGACTCATGTGTTTGAACATTTGTCCCATAGAGAGTGGTACTATTAGGATGTGTGGCCTTATTGAATGAAGTGTCGGTATGGGCTTTGATGTCTTATATATGTTCAAGTTATGTCAAGTGTGGGACACAGTTGTTTCTGCTGCCTGCAGATCAATATGTAAAACTCTCAGCTCCTTCTCCAGCAGCATGTCTGCCTGCATGCTGCCATGCCACACCACGAAGATAATAAACTAAACTTCTGAAACTGTAAGCCAGCCCAAATTAAATGTTTTCATTTATAAGAGTTGTCATGGTCATAGTGTCTCTTCACAGCAAAAGAAACCCTAAGACAAGCAGTTGTTCAGTTTCCATATATTTTGTTGAGCAATTTCGTCCTTTTCTTAAAACATGCATAAGAAGGTCCCAACTGTGTTTCATATGAGCCAATTTATTGCATATTGTTTTTTATGAACTCATGTAGGAATTCAACAGAGTTTTCCAGAAATTATCATTTCTTATGTATACAATACACTTTCAATATCTTCATAATTTTACCCCCAGCTGGTTCATTTTTGAAGGCCCTTCGCCAAATCTACCCTCTCCATAAAACCACTTAGCTCAGTTCCTGCTTCATCCACCACTATTGTGCATGCCAGCTCTTCCCACTCTAGAACCTTCTTTGTCTCTGAGAACAATGAGATCATGTGTCTTGCATTATATTTCCCAGCATTTTCCTGATTTAGTGCTCAATTCTGATGTGTGTGCTTATGTTATAGTCATTAATTATTGCATTAAGTCATCACAAAATTAATGAATATTTGGATACAGGATTACAAAATGAGCATATAATTTTCCTGGATTATAGTATATAAAGATACATAGTCTAATTGTGCATATAGAGACGGGATCACAGCTTTTTATAACTAACAAATATGTGTTTCTGGGGCTCACCAAAACCACGAGTAAAATAACCAAAGAATCATCATGATAACATTTAGGTCAGTCTCAGTTCAGTGTACATTTTATTTTCAGTCCTGGCATCTAAATAAAGAATGTTTTTATCTTATTCTATTAAAAATCACTCTATAAAAAGAGTTAGAATTCTTTGAAGTGCTTGCATCAAGCTCTAGTATGAGTCAAGAATTGGAGGCAATGTGGGAAAAACTGGTCTTTTATGTGTGGATAGATTTGATCATTAGACAGGCTTGTTTACGTGCCACAGTTGGGTGTCTGTCTAGAAACCTACACTCTAACCACTCTCAGTGGTATCTGCAATGGATCAGTAGAGGGACAGGAATGTCAGTCCCCATAGGTTTTATATTACAACTCAGGCAGTATGAGGAAGCTGGGAGACTGAATCATCAACACCTATAACTGGGAACTGAACCAAAAAGGATTTCTGAATATCTTACGTCTAGTGCCATAAAATGGTACGTTTAAGCTCATGCAAATGTTAATGATGAGACAAGCAGAAGCTTTGGTAATATGGAATGTTTTGTGCAGAAGCAAATTCTATAATTATTGATGGTTTCAGAGAGTGTGACATTTGGTTTTAAATGTCAACTTGCCACAACTTAAACTAATCTGAGTAGGGAGTCTTTTTTTTTGTTCTTTTTTTTTCTCGAAATATAATTTATTTATTTTTTTGTTTTTTTTTTATTTTATTTTTTTTTTTTTTTTTTTTNATCAAGTCCCCCTCCCTCGTCAGCCCAAAGATCAATCAGGGTTCCCTGCCCTGTGGGAAGTCCAAGGACCACCCACCTCCATCCAGGTCTAGTGAGGTGAGCATCCAAACTGCCTAGGCTCCCACAAACCCATAGGTGCAGTAGGATCAAAAACCCATTGCCATTGATACCAAAGCTAAACCAAGACCAGGTGAACGATCTAAATAGACCTGTTAGTCGCGAAGAACTAGAAGCTGTTATCAAAAATCTCCCCTCCAAAAAATGCCCAGGACCAGATGGCTTCAATGCAGAATTCTACCAGAACTTCCAAGAAGAGCTAATACCTATTCTCCTTAATGTATTTCACAATATAGAAACAGAAAAGTCATTGAGTAGGGAGTCTTAATGGAGGAATTGTCTTAATTGACATGGAAGGCCCACTGAAAATGTGGGTGCCACATTCTGGTAGTAACCCAAATAAAAAGGGGAGTCATGAACGAAGGAAGACTATTTAATTTTCATCACTTGGCATTTTCTCTTGCCACCAAGTTAATTTATTTACACTGGTGCTCTTGATGCTCCTGCTCCTGTTGCCATTTTATTAGAAAAAGCTTTTCTGGGCTTCTGAAATCGACAGAGGAACAATGGTTCTTCAGGAACCCTCTCAACCTTTCACACCACATTTGAGCTGCTAAGGTACCCAGATAGAACAACTACCAACTTCTAGGTATCTCTGGTATTAGCCATTGCTGGATGACTCTGATGTCTAAGGTACCCAAGCATGCTTATTAAAGTGAAATCCAAAATCTCTGTCTCATGTCAGAAGAACCACCTGATATGGGACAGAAGAAAAACAAATATTTAAGGACTAACTTATTGCTACTAATCTCATAATCATTTCATTTTATATTGACCCTTTAACAGCTTTTCTTAAGGTAGCAGATTTATAAGATTTATATATAAACTTTTTTATCATGATGTTAATGGTCATATAAAATACTAACTAATCCTAGAAAAAAGATTTCATCTACCTTCCTGTACATGATTTCAGGTTTGACTATCAGTTTCCTGCAGTGAACCATGAGAACTCCTAACAATGAAGTCTCCAAAAAGAGGATGGGGTCCCACAATGATGAGTCCTCCAGAACTATGATAGCACTATTAAGCTGAAAAGCACCACCTAAAAATCAGCTTTGGACTACAAACTTCTCAGAACAATTTCAAAGTGGTTAGTTGAGATGATCCAGCATAACAGACTGCTCTAGTCAGGACTTAAGACAAACCCCGCACTTCACCATTTCACAGAGACTGACAACAAATAATAAAGCTACCCCTCTCAGGACTTGACAATTAGCCAAAAATTTCTCTTTTCAGGATCCCCTAAAGACACTGCCACCCCCAGACACTGGGAAGTAAATTTAAGAATATGATGCCCACATTCTCAAGAGGTGAAGTAAGTGGTTTTTTTGGTCATTTAATGGTTATGGATATTTGTTATTGTTTAAGAGGGGTTGGTTACAAGTTATTATTGGTTATGGTCTGGAGGAAAGTTGAACAAAGATTAGATTCAAAGTCCTTGTTTAGAAAAGAAAAATGGGGATACAGATATGATAGGATAAAAGAGTAGAATCTACTTTGAAAAGAAAAAGGGGATGATATAGATACGATAAGATAAAAATGTAGACTATTGAGTTACTTTTAAAAAGCAACTACTAGTTTTAAATGCTTTATGTTGGGTTGGACTTGTATATTTACAAGTTTTGTATATAAATACAAATTTGAGATTAATTTTGTTAAAACAGACTATACATACATTTCTAATCTTCTTCAAAGTATTGTACCTATACAGCTCATATAACAATGTACTGCAAATTTCCAGTCCTTGAAAGTATTATTACCAACTATTTAGGATAATAAGGAAATGCAGGTTAGTGATTAGTTACCTATTAAATAGAATTTGTAGTCACATTATGTTTTTAAGGTTAAACAAAGATATATTTTAAATAGGCAGGTCATCTTCACATACTTCAGAGAGCTACAGAATATGGCATTTAAGATATTTTAATAACATAGGTTCTTTTTGTGACCATGAGACATGTCTGCTCCTGGCAGCACCAATCTGATTCAGAAAAGATTATGGGCATTGAAGAAACTCCACATGGAGTTTGCTTTCTTTGTGGCAAAATGAAACACTGGGCGAGAAACTGTCCTTGCCTTGATGTCTGGCAGTATGCTATACTAATGGGACAAGCAGGACACAAAAGAGAGTGACTACCAAACCTTGCCAAGACAAGGCAGGACATTCCTTCAAAAACCCTGCTGCATATAAGAGTTTGTCAGATGTTCCAGGCCTGTAGGGTGAAAATAAATGTCCCAGTATTATGGGTAAACTTTAGGTGAGTGTCCAGTCAATCAGTTTCTTCTGTCATTTCTCACAATTTTCAGAAGTCATTTGCTCACACTTCTCACTTACTCAATTAATATTATTTCCTTCATGACTCTCTGAGGTAGTTGAAGACTAGATATTTATAGTTACAGTTTTCACTGTTTACAAGACTCAGAAAAGAATTTTACTTAATAAATGTAAAGTACATAAGGTTGAGAGATATCAAAAATAGTTTTGGATAGCAATGCAAGTTATGATAGAAAGTAAATTAGGTCCAAGTCTTTGAACTCACCAAGATTGGAAAGAGATGTAATATTTTCTTTGACTTTGTCAAATGCAAATGGACTAGACATTGTTGATATGTTTATTACCTATATATTGTATATAGTTATTATACTTATTATATATAGTTTTCTTATATTAGTTATAGCCTTCTTTTTGTTTTAGACAAAAAGAGGAAATGTAGTGATATTTCATTTGTATTTTAATAAATAAAGCTTGTCTGAAGATCGGAGAGTAAAAAAGTCACACTTGTCAGCCTTACAGACCAGTCCATGGTGGCAGACACGTTTGATCTCAGTAGCCACACTAATTTGCCATAGAAGCCAGGCAGTAGTGGTGCATGCCTTTAATTCCAGCCCTAGAGACGAATATATACCAAGATGAGACAGGAACTTGTCCTCTTTCAGTCTGAGGATTTCTTAGAGGAAAGAGCTCACTAGTGGTTTGGTTACTTTGCTTTTCTGATAATCTCCTGCCCTTCCCTCTCCTCTTCTACCTTGTGTTTTATTTTTAAGGACCTGTTAGAAATCCACAACTATAGCCTGCTTCACTTCCAACTTGAATTAGTATAGTTTTTGTATGATTATCTAGATTTGGCTCCCGGGAAACAAGCAAGCAGTCTCTGTCTATAGCCACCGACCCCCAAATTCTATCAACATTTTAAGAACACTATTTGTAAGTTTATGTCTACTTTCCTTTTCCTTGCTACTACTTATTATTTCTTAATTGATTATTAGTTCTCATGCTTCAATAATAATGAAGCATTTTAGGGAAAGGACCCCATCTTACTCAGCTCTGTATAGTTTATGCCCAAGATATTGTCTGGTTCATTGAAAACCTTTTTAGGAAAATAATTAGACTTCTGTAGTTCAAATTTGCCAATAGCTTGTGTTTCTTGAATGTGGCATCTGTAGTTCTTCTTTGCTAATGATTTTTCCCCTCAGATTTCAGAGACCATCCACGACCTGCCAATGGACAAACTCCTCAGATTCTAAGCAATGAATAATGTGTCACATTTCAGAACCAGTAATAAAACATTTGCCTTTGTATCTATGTTGGGGTAACATATATCCTTCATTGATATAGAACAGTGAAATCTTAACAGTACAAAAAGAAATGACAAAAACCTAACTTTTTTCAGCAGTGAACAATGCTAGGTATTTACCAGCACAAACACCACCCAAGGCCCAAAGGACTAGCCGAAGCAGCTGATACACTGTGTTACTTTTTATAACTCTCCTTTCCAGCATCATGTTCTACATATGTCCCTTTCTATCAGGTCACATCAACTTAGGTCATGCCCAACAGTGCATCTTACACCAGACAAATGGATTATCATGCAGAATACTGTTTCCTTAACAATGCAATGGGTATCTAGGGAATTTATCTGCTTCTTTCTGAAAGCAGCAGTACTGCTGCATTTCCCAAATGAGCAGCCTCCTATATGCCTTAAGACACTAGACAGTCAACCAAAAGCAAGCTCTGAACTTATTAGGCATACAAATGGAATATTCAGTAAAAAACCAAAATACATAATGGGTTCTTAAAGGATGGTGAGTCTGCAAACTTGTGAGAAGTATTTACAGAAATACTAATTACTCACTTTTGGGGGATGGTAATAAAATAAGAGAGTAATGGGGTCCTTTATAAAGACAATTGAAATGTCAATAGTTATTCAGTGTATTGTCATTCTTGTAGACTACACTGTCCCAGTCTTTCAGAAGAGCTAAAAGATGACTGAAGATAGCTTATTATTGAAACAGAGCATTCTTTTTAAGATTCAGGCTTTATTTATCAAGCACAAACTCCATGGCAAATAGTTTTACATTGTCTCTGAGAAGGCGTGACCAGCCATAGCCACAGAAAGGGCTTTAGTGTACCAGTATTTCCCTGCATTATCGAAATATTGTTTGCCTTTTTTCTATAGTTGATTTTGAACTAAATCACACACGTAGTTGTCATTTAGTCTGCATAGTTTAAATGATAGCAATCTGGACCTTTAAAATATTTTCTGATGTCTACATACTTAATTTTCACAAGAAGCTATCCACAGATCGATATGCTGATCCATGAATTTTGTAGATCCTGGAACTTGGTAAGTGCCAAAACTAGTTTGACTCTAAATCTATATGATTCCAACAAATCCTATGATTCAAAAAATTCATATTCTTACGTGTCACTCATGTATTGTAGTAACTAAAATACAAGGCATAACAAATAAGAACCTTACAGAGCCACAGGAAAAAAAATGATTATTAGTATTAAGAATAACAGGAAAAATTGTCTGAGTCTGGAGAGATAAAGATGCTGGAGGACATATTTGAATGTAATATTTCGAAATGAGGGCCTAGCAATGTAGTTCCCTTGGTAGAGTGTTTGCTTTGCATGGATGAGGTTTGGCTTCAATCTCCAGTCCCCCACACACTGAGATTGGTAGCTCATGCCTGTAACCTCAGCACCCAGGAATTAGAGTTGGGAGGCTCAGAAGTTCAAGGTCATGTTCTGCTACATGGAGTTGAAGACCAACCTGGGTCAGGGATCCTATTACAGAACAAAAAGATTCTAAGAAAATTTCTGTCCCAAGTTAAAATCCAATAAAAATTAATAGATCAAGTGCCGAAGGTCATACATTTACTGAGAAGCACAAATGGGGTTAAGATAAAGTCCATATGTATTCAACCCAGAGTGTGCTATTGATCCATTGAAGATTTTGTCTCTGGTTAATGAGAGAACTATTGAAACTGGAATTCATATATTATGGTCCAAGGTAATTAAACTGAACATTCTATAATTTCTTTATTAAATATATATGCTTAGATTTTTATACAACCACAATCAACTGACCATAAACCTACCAGGTACATTTTGTTGTTAAGAATTACGCTTATATAATCATGAAAACTTCTGAAATGTTCCACCTACTTTAAATTTCAAATAATAAACAAAAGACCACAAAGTCATACATTCATCCACACCCTGTCCTGAAAAATCAGGTATCTCTAAGCTCAAAAGAACTGAAGAGCTCTAAGCAGCAAAGGCTTACCTGATACTGTAGAGCACTTTGCCATTTTTGGAAATCCGCAGTAACTTGTTGTCAGTGGTGACATCATGAAAATTGGCACCTTTCTCATTGGCAAAGAACAAATCTGGTTTCCAAATGGAATCCAACATAGATGGATCCAAATCCAGGGAGTCATCCGGGTATTCACTGTATGCCAGCCGTGAATCATTCCACTGTTGTCTCAGAAAAATGTTCACTCGATAGTCCTATAGAAATGTCATATACAAGGGCTGCTTATTGTCCAATCTGGCTTAAGAAATATATTTACTTTACTTTTCACTTTCTTTCTGATTTGATACAGTGATTTTGTCTGGTCAAACAAGTCGTGGTACACCTTGGTCAAAATAAAGCATTCAGTCCTACTAGAATTTGAGGTGGACAGGAAGAAGAAAGAACAGAACACCAATTAAACAGGCTGACTTTTTATGCTTCAATTATTAATTTTGGGTTGAAATAATATTAATTTAAGATGGTCTTTCTGTAGAAAAAGACAATAATGAGTACAGAAGTCAGACTGTCATGGCAGATTATCAAATAAACCCAATTCATTTTCTGAAGCAGAAATGACATGATTTCTAATCTCTTTTTGCTTAGATGCTCGGTATTGAAGAAAACCCACTCTGCAACTTGGGAGGGAAAATCTTATATAGCCATGTTAGGACAGGCCAATATTCTTAAAATTTTAACAACATTAAGATGCTTCCTGTTGACAAAATGATTCCTTCGCAACTACTTACTTTCAAAACTCTTGAATATTTTATTGAATTCTCTCCATGTGTTATGTTTGCATTAGGCAGCTTGATGCTTCAGTCAAACAGACAATTTTCATGTTGTTTCTAATATGAATACTATCTGACAAAGGTTTTCTCCCTAGTGGGAGCCTCTGGTACAGCCCCACCATTCTCAAGTGATCTGGGTATTTCCTTCTGTGCTAATGAATCAGCCTGTTACTATGACTATTCTCCGGAAGGCTTGGATTCAAAGACTTTTAGGTTCATGGAAGCTTTGGCTAACTTCATGGTCTAGACTCTGACTGAGACATAGTCAACAGTCCCAGTTCTTCAGGACTGAAATCAGAGCTTCAGAGCTTCTTGTCACGTGTGGCTATTAAAGGTGATGGACATCTCCATTTGTTTTTTTTTTTTTCTTTCCTCACCTTTTGCTTAAGCTCTGTTGACGTCATCTTCACATCTTTGGCATCTAGTTGCACATTGAGGTCTTTATTTTTCTTAAATGGTGATTAAGTTGTCTTGGTCTACTTGAAAACTTTCTAATTTAGGTTCCTAAAGTCTCACAATACCCATATTCCTAAGCAAACAAATGTGATTGTTCACTTTGCCAGGTACCATGGAAACCACTAAGGGATGGCATATTTTGATTAATTCCCTCATAGTCAAAAGAAAAAGAAAGTTTTAGAGATAATTTTGTACTAAACTATTAAAGTTTCTATGGCACTTCTTAAGGGCACAAACATTACTTGTGACCAACCTCATAGAATATTTCGAATGCCATTGTTCTTGGGAAAGATGCCTAAAGTAGGCTGGGAAAAGCTGATAATCAAATAGTTCCAAATTATTGTAAATCAGTGATAAAACCCTTGATCTTTTAGAAAGCCTGCATTATTAAAACTAATTACCTCAGGTTTTCTATTGTATAATATGAACATTGTAATTTGAAAAAGCTTAGCAGGCAGCATTTGTTTAGATTTTTTGCATGGCGAATTCTCAAATCAGAGTGGATGTGGTTTGTGGGCTTACCTCAACATCTACCCCAACTGGCTGTCCTGGTGAGTTATGAAGAGAATGACAGGATCTCAATATTCTCAGAGTTGTTCAAAGAAATCAAGGGATTTCAGTCAGAAAGAGATTATTAGCAGATCGGTGTCTCTTTGTGCATGTGTGTTACTGAATCATTAGATTTTTGTGAATAATGAGTAAGAAAGTCTGATTTATGAAAATTAAAGAAGATAAAATTAAAAATGAAACAACCCAGTGCTCATATACATGTTGGTTTATATGGCCCTTAAGATTTCCACTGGGCTGACCTTCTGGAGACCAGTCAAAAGAGGGAGGAGCAGTAATATGAGCAAAGGGGTCAAGACCACGATGGGGATACCCACAGTTGTCCTGAGCTAGTGGGAGCTCACTGACTCTAGACTGATAGCTGGGGAACCTGCACAGTACCAATCTAGGCCCATTGAATGTGGAGGAGGGTTGGGTTACTGGGGCAGTTTGTGGGGCCACTGGCAGTGGGACTAGGACTTATCCTTAGTGCTTGAACTGGCTTTTTTGGAGCTCATTCTTTTTCGTGGGATACCTTGCTCAGCCGAAATATAGGGGTAATGGCCTTGGTCCTGCCTCAAAGTGATGTGTTAGACTTTGTTGACACCCCATGGGAAGCCTTACCCTCTCTGAGGAATAGATAGGGGGTGAGTGGAGGGAGCAGGAGGAGGGGAGGCAGTGGGAACAGGGATTGTTATGTAAAATGAAGAAAGATAATTAATTTTTTAAAAAAGATTTCTCAAGCCGGGTGGTGGTGGCCTTTAATCCCAGCACTCAGGAGGCAGAGGCAGGCGGATCTCTGGGAGTTCGAGGCCAGCCTGGTCTACAAGAGCTAGTTCCAGGATCGGCACCAAAGCTACAGAGAAACCCTGTCTCGAAAAAAAAACAAAACAAAACAAAACAAAACAAAACAAAAACAAAAACAAAAAAAAAAAAAAGGATTTCTCAAGCAAGGAAATGAGGCCTCTCCAGTTTATGGTGCCCATTTCCTTCTAGGTTCCTAGAGTGAGCATACATTATTAACAGAATTCTTGAGGGTAAGGAGAGGTCCATCCTTGTTTCAGCTGGAAATAGTAAAGAAGAGGCTCTCCTCCTCTAGCCTTATCTAGAGATCCTCTAAGTCCAGGAAGTGGAAGCAGCTGAACATAACAAAAGTGAAAGGGGTAAATATCCGACTATTGGGAGAACAGCAGTCTCTTCACCATAACATATTTTGGGGTGCAAAAGGCCATTTGAACCTAGCTAGAAATCAATGGACAACAAAATCACAAACAGAACTCCCTTGTGATCCTCCTGTGCCCCCCACAAACAGAACTCCCTTGTGATCCTCCTGTGCCCCCTGAGAATGAGTTAAACTTGCCTATTGGCCTACCCTAGAGAATATTAAATTAGTGACACAGTATATAAAAGTGATGACATTTAAGAAAAATATCTCGACATAGATTTTCATAGAAAATTCCCATGGGTGTTCTCCAGTGTTTCCTGGTTTTCTATTTTGAATTTTATAGCAAGAAAATTGTGAAATAAACTTCTTTGTAATGTAAGAATTTTTAAAAGAATGAGACAATTATATCTCACTTCAATTATTAAATGTATAAGGATCATTTAAAATTAATTATTTACACTATTTATAAATAATGCTAAGTAGAAGGGAAATATATTTATATCCAACAATTATATACCAGAGTTTTGGTTTATGAGTAGCCATTACCTTGAATGTGTAGTTATTAATATTTATCCATGATTAGGTTTGTTATGAGATATACCATTTTAAAATATATAATAACTTTTAAAAGTATTTAAGAACAGACAGGGAACTCCCAAAATATAGAGAAAGTAGACAGTCAAAGAAAATATTTTGCAGCCATGCCTGTGTAATTCTTTTAGTTCTTTATAGTTTTCAATATATAATAAACAGTAGGAACATGTAAATTACCAATGTATTATTTCTGTTTTTCTTGCAAATAAATTTATGATCTAATAATAACACAAATCATAAGAGAGTAGTTATGTGATTTTGTAGTCTTTCTTTGACTTTCTGCTGCTTCCAGGCTCAATAAAATATTAAAGGGAAAGTAAATACTGAGAAACATGTTTAAATGAAGACTATATTCTCTTTTACATTGCCTGTACTCTCTAAGGATAGATTCTACTCCAAATAAATGGCATATTTCTTTGTGCTATAATTTGTTTCTATATTATTGACTTTCTAAGCATTGGCTAAGGTAATAGAAACATTTATATTATATGTGCATATATTTTACTCTAAAACAAATCCATGTATAAACTGCATTTTATTATAATCTTTATTATAGCCTTAATCCTGTAATATGAGTACCTACATTCCATAATAATCCTTTATGTCAAATTTAGTATTTTTCAAGTTTCTTTTCTGACACCTTCTAAAGCTATGCCTACTTCATAAACATTGCTGCCGTAAGCTGAATTATTTTGCACATAGCTCTGCATTTGTACATAAAGATTATCACTTTATCTCATAAATACTCATATCAAACATTATCATTATGTCTTATTGCTTGGTATTTGCATGTTTTTAATATAATTATAAATATATTGAAGGTATATTTATTTATCCATAATTTTTATGTCATACTTTGGTTTTTAAACCTGTCAACACTCTGAAAACATTTTCCATAATATCAAAACTGTTTTAGTTTTAATGGGAGAATTTATATTTTAAATTATGATTGTAGGCAGTTGATTTATGATTAATGTGGGTTTTAATATTTCACTAATAACTTAGGGAGCAAGTTCATCTTCTGCATCAGCTTAACAGAATATAAGATTTATGGAAATGTATTGATTATTCTTTAAGATGTCAGAAATCATTGACATAATAATACACTGTCTCTTGTCAGTTAGCATCTTCTTGTGATACACTCATTCAACTATTCAATGAAAGGAAACTTCTATGCTCTTTCAATGGTTACAACACAATAAGTAATCATGTCAGCTTCGGGCTACCTTCTTCTCTAAGTTCCTGAGAAGTGCAATTTCAGATCAGAGGCAAAGTAACTCCATGAAGTGCAGCAGTAACTGGCAAATACATTTCTATACATTTAGCTATCCCTCATATCTGTTAAATGTGCGGAGGCTTAAAAACTACTGCTGAGGCATGAGTAGTATAATAGCATCCATAAGGCCCAGATCGCACAGAATCCACTACCTTCTCTCCAGACAGCCACTTAAAACTGGGAATAAAGCTTCTCACCCCCATTTTCTGATGTTCTAGTCTTTGGGAGAGTGGCACACCGCTGGTATGAAATACCCTTGACTGTTACTTATGTTGCCAATATTTTCAATTTGTGCCTCAAAATTAATAAAGAGGGGATGGTAACTATATTCCTTATCCTGTAAATTCGATTGTTATCAGCAATGAAAGAAAAGGAGAAAGAAAGGAGGAAGGATAAACTAACATTTCAAAACTATAATATAACCTGTCTCAGTATATATCCCTTCCAAGCCTCTTAAATATTCAAAACAATACAAAATTATATCTTCTGAGTAATCACACTACAAGGGTCAAATACCAATAAATTCTTGGTGAACAAGTATGTATAATATTGAATTTAATAACTTATATCATAGTGATGACCCATAAAACTGTTCCTTAAAGAAACAACATTATGGTGTCCTGTGAACACATATCTCCAATACTTGTATCAAAGAAGGGAACATTTGTATTGAATCTGTAAGTCATTACTTTGTTAACAGGCAGCATTAACAATAAATTAGTGTGATTTCAGTAACCATGGGGGGTCAAATTGTATAGTATCAAAAGATATTTGAGTTCTTAAAACAGATAATTATTACCCCTTCTTTAGAAACGATCAACCAAAACTAAATCTTTCAATAATGTTACTTCAGTCACTGTAAGAGAACGATATGGAAAGCAAGAGAATATAATAAACATATTCAGAAACTCAGTTTAGAAGCATTCTTGGAAAAAATTGCAGAGAAAGCAAAACTATTATCCCAAGAAAACAATGCTAATTCATGGCCTCTACTACTTTATTAATATGCATTGAAGCTAATTTTTTGACTCCAGCTATAATTTTAGTTGGTGCTCCATTTCATGGTCAACCATATTTTGTGAGTCAAATTTTGAGTAAGTATCAGATTGTAGAATCTTCAAGTTTTGATAAAGGAAATGTGTGCAAGTATGTATGGGCTAAATATTTATAACCTCTCAAAACTTGCTTTTAAGATTCTAACCTCCAACCTGATATTATTGAGAGACAATGCACTTAAGATATTAAGAGAACTTTCTAGAATGAGAAGATACAAGTCAGCCGTCTGTGTCTTTACCCTGATCAATACTTGAGTGCGCTGGCCTTACTCTTCGCCTTCCAGCCTCCAATACGAGAGAAAGAATTTCTACAGTTTGTAAGCCGGCCAGTTTGTGCTCCTTTGCAGCCTGACCCAATTAAGACAGGTTGCATCAGGTAGACACCCAGGCAAAGCTTCGGGCATCTTGGAAGCCAGAACTCTCTTTTACAATAGAGCAATTGTCACACTATTATTATAAAAATGAAATATCAATTTAAATACTAATTTGACCCAGTCTGCTTTTGCAAGTAAAGTTTGATTGGATGTGATCACATCCATTTGGGCACTAGTAGTAGTAGTATCTGTCCTCCACCAAAGGGCAGAGTTGAGAAGGCATCAGAGAGGTCACCTGGCTCCCATGGTCTTAGGTGTTTGCTATCTGTCTCTTTGCAGGAAGAATTTGTCAATTCTTACCCTAGGTAACATGATAATTTCTTCTTGGACATAAACAGGATAAACATTATGTAAGAACTTGTTTTAGTTTCACATCAAAGCCATGAAAAAACAATATATATGTATTTTCAACACCAAAAGGAGCCTATCATGACATCAAAATCTAACAAGTGAAATAAAAGAAGCACACTATGCAACACTCTTCTAACATGCAATTTGATCTACCTTACACAACAGCTAGCAGGCTGTTGACATTACCTTTGAGCACCAGTTTCCTCTTTTCATAGGAAACATGACAAAGGACACTTACTAAGTGGGCAAGAAGCACCTAAGCAGCCAATTTACTAAACAACCCTGTAAGTTTTAAAGACCAAGGAAAATTGGGTATCCATAGCTTCCATTTTCATCCCTTTAAATGTTTAGCTTCTTGTATTAATGAACACTGAAAAGGTGCAAATTTACATTTTTGATTGAGAGTAAAATGCAATGGGGAGATTTAATCAAGGCAACTTAGGAATCTAATTAATGCAATCAGCATTAGGTCGTGCAAATATGGTCATTGAATGCCATCGTGTAAAGCTGGTGACAGTGGGCTACTGGAAACGTTGTCCCTCTTTTAAAGATAAAAGCAATAGAAGAGACAGAAACTGAGTGTCAAGTCCAGAGTTGGGTTGCTATTTCCATGCTTAGTGTTTCTTATGAGTCATCTATAGCTGTATCAAAACTATGTTATTTAGGTAAAATTCTTAATGCACTACATATCTTGCTAGAATCTTATATCTGGAATGCTGTTTTGGAGTAATGGTTAAATGGGTACTGGATACACATTATAGTTAACGTTTTGCCAATAAAAGTGACTAGTAAAGGTAAATTGTTTCTTGCTAGTATCAAAAACACCTCAGAGTGCAGTAGTTCATTAAAAATGATCTTAGGAGCCTAAAAGAGAAAACCTACATTTGTTTTTACTTCTCAATGCTGTCATATGTTCATTTTTTTACCTCTTGAGTTTTGTAGGATTCAAGTATTATAGTATGTGATCAAATTCAACTACAATTTCACTTTGGTCTCATTCAATAAAATGCCTATCTGATTTAATAACCATGTAAATTAAAAGCAAGCAACTGACTAAGAGCTTTAAATAAACCATGTGGATACCAAGGAAATTCCTTACCCCATATGTAATCTCCAGACTCTAACCTAGCGCTATGTGGGGTTTAGTTAATGATCCAGTGGTATGAGTCACTGGCAACAAGCCATTATAGCACAGTATATAGTACCTGAAACAATTTCTAATGTGAGAATTATGTTTGTATCACATATTTTTCATGAGTATTTTAATGTGCTTATTTTTTCAAAGGTGCTCATTTTTTATAATTGCTGTGATCGTAATACTACTTTCTACTGCTAACAAAATTATGTGTGCATATGTGAACATGGGAATGTATATGCATGCTCTTATGAATTGTTCCCTTTTGTGATGTCATAAATGTGCAACAGACAGGCTTGATGATATCCCAGCTTTCAGAAAAAGTATAAGACTGGAAATACCAAGCTTGTGTCAAACTTTAAAATTCATACTCATGAAACTTAGGGAATGTACATATTTTAGTACTGTTAAATACACATTATGTTTATTGCTACTCATTAGACCAACTCAACAAAAATTATGTGTTTACAAAATTACTCTGGGGTAATGGGTAAAACATCATTGAGTTTTATGTTGTAGCACCTTGACAAACGGCTTTCTGAAATGAAGGTTATAAATGTCTGTTTTTAGAGGTTGGTGATGTTAGAGATTGGCACTCAGTAAATGTCACATAAATATGCAACAGTGCTGTGATCCCATATCTCAGTCCTTCACACGATGGCTTCAATGCTCAGTCCCACTCACCATTGTAGTTTCTGCTATTGACCCAAAGCTGTTGATAAATATGTTGCAGGTAACATTTACAGGAGGCCCTGTAAGTTGAACAATAGAAAATTTGACAGGTTGTGTTCATAGCATAATTGAGTCACGTTTTTCTCTTGCCAGTGGCACTGTTGCACTTACCATGGTGGTTTCTGTGACTGATCCAAAACTGTTGATAAAAATATTGCAAGTAACGTTTACTGGAGGACCTGCAGAATGCAATAAAAATATTGCAATAGACATTGAAGCAATATTACAGCTCCATCAACATCTGTGGTTAAAGATGTAAATAAAATGAAAATGATGATGAGACTGTAAAGAAAAAAATGACTCAGAAGTGCATAATAACTTCCCAATAGTACTTTCAATAATGACAATTAAGCGATGACAACTTACCTCCAAAGAGTTTTGAATTTGGAGAATATAAGTTAAAATTATTTAGTTGAATTTATCAGCATAACTTTATGTGACAATAATCATTTGGTTGACTACTTTTCTTCAATCTTAAGATAATCAATGTTTTAGATATTGCCAATGGTAATGAAATAACCTGCATCAACACAGGGCTGAATTTAGGGGTCCAGGTGGAACTGGATCATGTCTTAATCAATGTGTTACTTTCATTCTTATAATGCCTCTGAATTTACCCCCTTTCTTCTATATACCCTCTGATATGAAAAAAGTGTACAGAAATACAAAACAAACTAAATGAACTTATATTAAGACATAAACACATGCAAAAATGTCATTGAATATCTGTTCTCTGGCCAGAGTAGATCTTGTGTTAAGCGATGACTGCCACATTGTCTTCCCTTATCTCCAGAGGGGTGAGACTAGACTCCCACTAGCCTTCTTTTCTTCTTGCCTTTTGTCAATAGGTAAGTCACTGTCTGATGGTTCCTTGCTTTATGTTTTTCTGGGAAATATGTTTATTGCCTCTGTGGCCATTTCCCCAAATACTTAATGAGATAGAAACATCCTGTTGCAAAATATCTATCCACACACTGCTTTTTTTTCTGCAGAAATTCATCCCTCTTTACTTGACAAATTTTTATGAGTTGAGTCCAAGCGACACCCTAGTTGGCTCTGTACCTAACCAACCTGTAAGCTCTGAATGAAGAGGAGTTTGGCATGAAGCCTTCCTAAAAAGCTCGTAGAAGAAAATTAGTCTTTCTTTTTCTTAGCCATACAATTCTATCACAAATCTATTTTCTGCTAGTAAGAAATAAATTAGACAACCAGGGGCATGACATGAGAATTTGTATGTGTTTGCTTTTTCCCCCCTCTCACCATATTTTTTCTCCTCTCACCACAAAGAAATACTTACGTTTAGATCAGCTTATTAAGTACATTTTTATGAAGTTTTATGAAGCAAAATAGAAAGCAAACGAGAGAACAGGAGCATAAAAGGTGTAAAGCCATTAAAAAATGTGCTTCAAACTCAGTTTACACTATTATAACATTTTAAACAGTAACTTGCAATTTCAAACCTTGGTTATGAAAGTGTAATAAATTACATTTTTGTCTGGTCTCCCCCAGTGTCTTGGAAACCTTCAGAAAGTTGAACCATACGATTATTTGTTTTCTTCCTACTAACTGACAGTGTGGATGTGTTTTTGCAACCTAAAATAATTTTTAAGCTATCAAATTCTAAGCGCATTAACATCGTCAAGTTTGGAAGCCTGGCAACATAGCTTAATAGGTAAAGTACTTTCCTGTGTGTCTAAGGACTCCAGTTCAAACCCCAGAAAGTGCATTTTTCAAAAGCCAGGTGCATTGGCTCATGCTTGTAACCCTGGCATGAAGGAATTGAAGACAAGAAAAACCTTGGGAATCCCTGACCAAACAGCACTAACCTACTTTGGGAGTTGCATGTCACTGAGACACCCTGTCTCAACAATAGTGGACGTGAAGAACAACACCGAGGTTGTCCTTTGTCCTTAAGATACATACAAATGCATGCATGTGTAGCTACATACATAAACATGTACAAACACATTGTTTGCCTTAATCCCCATAAGAGATTTTCTTGCTCCTTAGTATCTGACATTTTCAGTCCCGGGCATTTTGTTTGAGGTTACATTCATATTTACACATAAAAACTTGGAAAGAAAAAAAAAACGTGGAAAGAAAAACCTGGGGACAGTGAGCTATTGTAAAGGTAAGGGATTAACATAGACATGTGGTAAGACCTGACACAATGAAATCTCTCTGTGTGTCGGTGAGCTTTGTATGTCATCCCTCAGTGGGGAGGTAATGCTCTGCCTTGCACTTTACAGATGAGAAAAGCTGAGCCATAAAAGTAGTTTCCTGTGATGGTGAGCATTAACAGTCAACCTAGGTTGACACAATTCTATGTTGACTCAACCTAGAATCACCTGCAAAGAGGGGCACAGTGAAAGCCTGTCTCCATCAGGTGGACCTGTGAGCATGTCTGTGATGGATTTTTTTGACTACTTTAATTGATGTGGTAAGACCAACCCTACATGTGGGCAATACCTTCTTGTCGCAGCCCTGAAGAGGATACTTTCTGCTCACTTGACCTTCATTCTTATTTACTAATTATCTATGCTATTGCTGCTTCTCCTGGTTCCTTCACTGATATGATGAGAAGCTTCTGCAGGCTTCCAAGGTGGACTGCATACCAGAGGCTCTTTAGAAATCTGATGGAGAAGGGTCATCTGTCTATGTGTTACTTTCATTGGTTAATAAAGAAACTGCCTTGGCTTTTGATAGGACAGCAGCTTAGATAGGTGGAGTAGACAGAACAGAATGTTAGGAGGAAGAAGGCAGTGAGGCAGACACTATAGCTCTCCTCTCCAAGATGGACGCAGGTTAAGATCCTCTCCCATAAGCTACCACCTCATGGTGATACACACATTATTAGAAATGGGTTAATCAAGATGTGAGAATTAGCCAATAAGAGGCTAGAGCTAATGGGCCAAGCAGTGTTTAAAAGAATACAATTTGTGTGTTGTTATTTTGGGTATAAAGCTAGCCGTGCAGGGGCTGGGTGGGAACACAGACCGCCACTCCTCACTATAGAAATCCTCCAGGCCATCAATGCCAAAGAGACTGTTGAAGCATCCAGCCTCATGAATTGAACAACTACTGGATGTGAGATGGGCATTGATGAATTACTCCAATTATATAGTATAGCTATATGTTCTCCCTTATTATAAATTTATTTCATCATTTCTGTTATAATTAGACATTTTAATTGTCAAAAACATGCTCTTAGATGTGATCACCAATAAAATGACAGTGCTCTATAACACGGAGAAAGAAAACATTAACCTCTATAACTGATTCATCAGCAAGATGATGACATTCCACAGTGAATTGGATAAGAATGAGACAGAAAATTCACTATAACTATTTAAACCTTGTAATCACTCTCCTCCCCAGATACCTCCCTTTCTTGTCCCCATCATCTGTTGCAAGAAGGCCGCTTGTTGGTTCCCACCTAGTTTAGCCCCAAAATAATCACATAGAAACTACATTAATTAAATCACTGCTTGGCCCATTAGCTCTAGCTTCTTATTGGCTAACTCTTATATTTTAATTTAACCCATTTCTAGTAATCTGTGTAAGCCATGAGGCTGTGGCTTACCAGGTAAAATTCGGCATCTGTGTCTGGCAGGGCTCCATGGCTTCTCCCTCACTCCTTCCTTCTCCCAGCATTTACTTTAGTTTTCCCTGCCTACCTTTATTCCCTGTGCAGGCCCAAGACCGTTTCTTTATTAGCCAATGCTATTCACAGCATACAGAGGGGAATCCCAGAATCTCTTCTTATAGTTGTGGTTGTGAGCCTAGACTTTTAACAGCTGAGCCACCTTGCCAGTCCTCATTGTCTTCTTAACTCCCTCCTTTTCATCTCACTTGCACTTCTCCTTTACTCTTTTCTCTTTTTCCTATGAAATTCAGCAATCTGCATTTACTCCATAAATAGACTCTGTTGAAATATTAAATTTGCCTGAGCATGTACATGAGATACCATTCCATTTATTTATGCATTCATTAATTTATATCATTAATATTTTATATTTTCCAGTGTACAAACATCCATCTTGATTTAACATATACATAAGAAGTTATTGAAAATGAACTTTTGTGGGTAGGCTGTAAGTGTGTGTACAGGTGAAAGCTTACAAGTGTATAGGTCAGAGTAGCCTTGGGTGTCATTCCTTACACAATTTTCTCTTCTTATTGGATTTGGGTTCTTTCCTTGGCCTGTAGCTTTACCAGATAAGGTTAGACTAACTGGCCAAAAAGCTACTAGGAGTTCACCCATCTCTGTCTCCCATCTCAGAATTGCTGAAATTCCATGATCATGTATACCTGGGATTTCCACTATGCATACAAATGTACATGACTTTACGCTGCTTCTGAGAACCAGAATTCAAGTCCTCATACTAGCAAGACCAGCATGTTACCAACTAAGTGAGTTACACACTCCTTTGCTTTTTTCTTACTCTCCTATTCAAATATTTTCATAGAATTCTACAGAATATAGAATTGATTTTTGTGCATTGTGTGGTGAGCCTTATGTTGCAATTTTGCTGAATGTTTTAGTTCTAGTAGCTTTCATTCAGATGCTTGGAAGTTTTTCTATACATCTGATGCTATCCTTTGTAAATGGAAATAATTTTACTTCTTCATTTTTACCTTGGATACCATATTTCTGTTTTTCTTGTTATGTTGCTATTGATAAGACCTCCACTACCATGCTGACAAGCAGGTTTGAAACAGAAAATTCTTTTTCTTGATCACGGCATAAAGTCTTGCAGTATTTTCTCAGGGACGGCTTACATTTAGATCATGTTGCTAACTGTAGGTTTTCGTAAATGCTCTTCATCAAGTTGATGAAGTCCCCTTCTGTTCCAGACTTCCTCATTGAGTTTTAATCCATAAATTATTTTGAATTCTACAAATGCCTTTTCTGCATCAGCTGAAATTATCATGAGACTTTTCTTCAGTCCATTTATACATATTACTTTGAGTTTTTAATGTTGGGACATTCATTTTCTATTCTTTGGAAGAACTGAAAAAGATTTGATGTAAACTCTAAATATTTACTAGAACTCAAAATAAAAGCCACTTGGTTCTGAAGTTTCCTTTGTTGAGAGAGTTTTGATTAGTGTTTCAATGTTTTTAATTGTATGTCAGTTGGGATTTTCTAGTCAATCCTGAATCTATTAGGTAATTAGTATATTCTAGGTGTGCTTTTAAATTTCACATAGCTGTATAAATTGTTTCTAATCTTTAAAAATGCCTTTTCTTTCTACAAAGCCAATAAGGACTCTATTTAATTCTGATTTTCTTTATTTGCATTATCTCAATTTCTTTCCTTTCTCAGACTAGCTAAATATTTGCTGCAGTTTTGCTTCTGTTGAATTGTGAAAGACTAAATTTTAGTTTTGTTATCCTTCAACTGTTTTTCTATTCTATGTTTTTTGTACTCTAATATTAAATTCCTCGTAAGGGTTTGGATTTAGTTTTCCCTTCTTTTTCTAATCATTGAAGTATAAATATAGTTTATTAATTTGACATTTTTCTTCTTTTTAATATGGACATTTACATTATAATTTGTTCTCTAATCTCTGCCTTTCTTGCACTATGTAATTTTTTATATTGTGAGTTTGTTTGGTTCATCTCTTTTTTATTTAGATTCATGGGTTGTTTAGGAATGTGTTTATTTCTAAAACCTTATGAAATTTTCAGTTTTCTGTGTATTACTGATCCTTAGTGTTCCTACCAACCTTGGTTGGAAAAGATACTTTTAATGATTTCAAACATCAACAGTTTTATTCTGGGTGTAATTGAGAAAATCTGGGCGGTGGTGGCACATACCTTTAATCGTAGTACTCGGGAGGCAAAAGTGGGCAGATCTCTGTGAGTTCAAGGCCAACCTTGTCTACAAGAGTCAGTTCCAGGACAGCTCCAAAGCTACAGAGAAACCCTGTCTCGAAAAACCTACCAAAAAAATTGAAAGTATAATCTATTGCTGTTAGTGGAATGCTTTGTGCATGTCCATTATATCGAGTTTGTTTAAATTTTTGTTCATGTCCTCTATTTCCTTACTGATCTCTCTGTGGATACTATTTTCTATATTGAAAATGGTGCATTGAGATATTATATAGAAATATTTGTTTCTTCTATCAAGTCTATTGGAATATGTTTCATCTAGGTCAGAATTCTTGTGTATGCTATTAAAAATTTCAACAGGCCTGTGTGTTTTTAAATATAAAATAATGCTAACAATAGAGGTAATGAGACAATCAATATATAGAATATGAATTAAAAACCTGTATTTAATCATTCTTGTATTAGTATTAGTATTGTTTCAAAGAGGGTTTTAAACAGAATCAGTTTAGTGATGGTAAATGCTATGATTAAGAAAATTTGTATAGGGGCTAGAGAGATGGCTAATCAGTTAAGAGCCCTTGATGTTCTTGCAGAGGGCCTGGGTTCAGGTCAGCTACCTGTAACTTCAGCTCTAGAAGTTACAGGTGACTGTAACTCTTCCATCCTCTGTGATCACTGTGATCACATATGCATCACGTATACACACATACACATGAATAAAAGTGAATGGAAAATTAAATATTTGTTGAAAAATTAATAATCAGATATAAAATTGCATACATTTGAGTTATTCTGTCTTCTTGGTGAAATGACCCTTTTTTGAACATACATCATCTTCTCTTCAAATATTCCTGTATTATTCATAGTCAATTTCAAGTAGTCTTATTTATATAAAATTATATGTATACTATAATGTATATTTATCTTCATCAGAGCTTTCTAAGCTAACAAGAAACATTATGTAACTTAAAAATGTCTATGCTATATTTTATTTATAAGTAAGCATCAAGAAAGGACCTTGCAAGACATCAAGACAATTAGTCACTAATGTTTAGTTTTGTCCCAGATATTTTCCAACATCATTTTTTGGTGAAAGATTACTTGCAAGAAAAGAACAGTCTTTGAATTCCAGGATGAAAATGTCATGTTTTTCTTTTTTTGTCACAAATAGACAAGTATGACATTTTCATTTTTCATTTTACTTCTTGTAAATAATTTAACATGTCTTCAAGTATCACAATTGCTTTGGTATGAGTCCCTTGCACAGAAATGGAAAATTAAATGCTGTATATAGAAGCTAAATTTCCTGTGGAATAAGATATTTTCGTCTAACAGACTAATCATTGCTGTTAGCTCAAGAGCTAAAGAAAAACCAATCCACAGATGATTTAAAAATATGTAGATATAAGGGTTAGAACTTTAATATCTGGACACAAGCACTACTTATTATGATTTTTTTAATGTTCCATGGTGTGTTGATGCTTGTGAAAAAAAGACGGTCTTGGAAAATATCTGGACTGCAAGAGGGAATGTCTTGTTAGTGGAAATCACTTAGTGATGAGATATTTAAAGCACATAATTTGAAAAAAAGTAAAATTGAAAATGTCATTATCATACTTTTGAAGTAATCTAAGCAATTATAAAAATTATTATAATTCACCTTGAATTTACTATATGCCATTGGTTATTCTATCTATACTTTCATGAAGGACAAATTTTTCAGAGGTAAAGAATAGCCTGATTACTACATAAACCATTAGTTTCAGACTGGCTATATTACTAGAAATGAGTACATTTCCATGCATTGTAATGAATGAACTCATATGAACATGTATGTTTTTCTTACTGATAGCTACCAGTTATCAATTGATTCTATACAAAGTTATTGACAGAGAGGCACATGACTTTGATGGATCTCAGAGAATTTGAAAATGTTGTAAAATTAATGGAAACTCGCCAACTCCAGTGGGACAGGGAAGGACCAAGCGTAGGACCAAGCTAGTCTCTCTGAATGTGGTTGACAGTTGTATGGCTGGGGCAGACTGAGGGGCCACTGGCAGTGGCACTGGGATTTCTCTCTGCTGCATGTACTGGCTTTTGGGGATCCTATTCTCTTTGGATGTATACCTTGCTCAGCCTGGATGTAGTGGGGAGGGCCTTGGACCTTCCACAGGGCAAGGTGCCCTATTCTCTCTTAGGATTAGAGGGGGTGGGGTGAGAGGATGTGTGGAAGGAATGGGATGAGGGAAAGGAGTGGGAATTTGGATTTTTTTTTAAATCTAATAAAAATTGCTATCATTGAACACTATGGATTTCTCCATGTTTTGAAAAAAAAGAATAGGATAAAGTACATCATTTCATGTTTGGTGGCCGCTTTTTGTTACTTTTGTTTTGAGTTCTTCTACATAGTCTTGATACATAGCCCAAGGTGGCCCCCAAACCAAGCAACCTTCTGTCTCTGCTTTTCAATTACAAGCATGAAATACCATGCCTGACTTTAGGATGAACTCTTTAAAGAAAGAAAGTGCATTAACCATGCAAGAAAGCACCAAGTATAAACTGATTGTGTCTTGAATGCAGACTTTGAATCATTTTAATCAAAAGTAGATTTGAAGTATGGTGGTTACAAGTTTGTCTTCTCTTCAGGGCTAGTTCTGATTATTACCAGCTGGGAGGAGATTGGGGGTAATGGCAAGAATACATTGCATGAGGAAAAGTATTTTCAATAAAGGTAACTGTTAAAAAACAAAACAGTGTTATAAACCTCACATGTTGTGTTTTCTCATTGTGAAATTAAATCCTAAATTAAATTGGCAGACCTTTGTTGAAATTGATGTACTTTATTCCTAGTCACCTCCAGTCCCTCATAGCATCAAGTATTTACTGAGTACCCATTATATGTCATTGTATTTGATTTTCTAGTTCTCGTTTATAATTAGTTGGTGAACTGGGGAACTAAATATGAGAAATTCAAGCATTAATGATGAGTCAAAACAATTTGCAGAAAATCTCTTGAATCGTTCTGTTAGAAATGTCAGCTGAAACAAGAAAAAAACATACTCCAAACCAAGCATTTCCAAGGGATGTTTCTCATATGAGTAAACTGTTGTCCTTTTGCTTATTGCAAGACCATAGTGACCATAAACTGGCTGTCAGTGTTTGCGGAGATTCAGAGTACTTTGTTTGTTGGACAAGGTCCATTTCGTGTTTTTAAGAGCTTAGAAACAAACAGGGCCTTTAGGCTTAATTAGTAGATGTAATCTCTATATATTTCTGTTTATGTCATAACAAAATGTCATCTGATAGAGAAGTGTTGAAAAACATAAGGTTCCTACTGTCTTGGGATTACTTAAGATAAGAAATGAAGATCCATTTGCCCTGCAAAATAGACAATTTTAAATGCCGCTTGAAAGCAGTGTAGAAATAAGTGGACCTGAGAATTTCACATGAACACAAATGACACATTTCCCTTCATTTTAGGAAGTTACACTAATAGAATTAAACACCACTTTCTTTTGTTAATTGAATTCTCTACTACTTTGCAAAATGAATAGCAAGTTCATCAACTTGTTAGGTGTTAGCAAATTGAAAATAGAATTTTGGTATTAATAATTTGTAAAGAAGAAAGTATGCATATAATAATCATTCATGGATATGAAATAAACATTTTCTTCTGTGTTTGCTGCTCTCATTCTTTTAAATCTAATGATACTTCTTAATTATTTTTTATTATTTGATGTATCATCTTTCTTGGCACTTCCAAAATCCTAGATGCTTTTCCAAGTTGTGCTATTCTCTCTTTTATCTTATATTTCTTTAAGATTTCTGTAGTGTGTTCTATACAGGTCATCGCTTGAATCTGACTTATTGGTATGCTCCCCAGAGTGTTCAGTATGTTTTGATCACATATTAGCACTAAATAATGTATGTTATTGACAAAAAGTATGAGCGTTTGTGTGAGAAAACAAGAGCTGTATTTATCTCTTCACCTTCAAAGGGTGATTCGCTGGAAAGGTAATCCACATAGCTTAGTGGTGAAGTAAGTGCTTGGCATATGTGGAGTTTCCTGAGTTCGATTTCTATCCCTCCTCCCCACAAGTAATTCATTTAAATCGATAATGTTATCTGAGCCTGTGAGATCACGGGAGATCTCTATGCTGTCTCTGCAGAGCACGCAACAGAATGAAGAAACTGTGGCAAAGCATGCTAATCACTGACGGGAAACATGAAAATGTGCACCTTTGAAGCCTCTATGGAGCTTCTCTGGTTGAGGTGGGGATTAGCAAACTTCATGATTGTCTCCCTCTCCACCACTACACCCTGGAATACCATTCGAAAGTCATAAAGGCTGGGTTTAATGCCATGGCTCTACTATACACTGTGTGACTACTTCATTTCGAGGCTATTTAATTACTCTGAGCTCCAGTTTCCTCAGTTTTAAAAGATAAAATATCTTCTCTCTACCAAATTCTCAGATTGGCTGGGAGAACAAAACGAGATCTTGTGCATCAAGCATCAGAACTTCTCTTCCTATCCCTTCTCCTACCAAGAAGGACCTTCTTCAGAAACTTTGAGATTTTCTCTTGCTGCAGCCATCCCACCCTGAATGCACCCTGTCTAGATGCAGACTTTCCCTTTATTTGACAATGAGTTCTTTTCTCTGCTCTGCACTTTGAGTTCCCTCCTTTCTCCTCACAGTGTTAATGGAAAGGCCTGGAACTTGAAAGACTATAAACTGTGGAAAAAAAAAAAAACATCTGATCACCCCTAGTGGATTTTATATTATGAAATCTACCATTCTGAATATTGAGAAAAAAATACCCTTTAATGAAGAGCTATGCATTTTCTTTATCATGTCTCCTTTTCCTTTTTACTGTACCACTGTGTAGATATTTCACTGGCAGGAATGCAGACTTGTCTTGGCCATGCAGACCCTGTTCTGTAAATGTCTGAGTAACTTCTCTAAGCCGGTGGGAGAGGTAAGGTCTTGCCTTCCTTTCCATATGCAGTTCACTCTTTTCTGTTTGCTTCAGTTCTTTGGAATTTCTTTTGAATTGGCTGTACCAACTCTCTGGTTTCCTAAATTGACTGACAAATTAACTAATTTTAAAATATGTTTTGATTTTATATTTGTAAGAGCGTCATGGTTTTATATGATTTTGTAAATTTGCCTTTGAATATAAAATTCTCCAAACAGAGTTTATCCGTCTTTGGGAGGCTGAGGCTCAGAGCCAGGCTTTGGAAGCTTGGAGACCTACATTCTGTTCAAGACCGTTGCACTGCTAGGCAACACACCACTCTCGATTTAGCTGTCAAAAGAAATCATGAAGCACTATGCCTGCCAATGAACCGGATCTATGCTCAGATTTCTCGCTTCTGTCCCTCTGTGGCTTCCACAAATGGAGACCTGTTTTCTCCTTAGGCATCGTGCACCATTTCTCTGAGTGTGATAAGGTCACCACTGGACTGTTGGGAAAGAGGTTTTCTGTGTCAGCAGGAAATCTAAAAATAGAAGTCAGAATTCCTGATATGTGCTCTTCTCTCCTAACAACTAGGACTGACTGCTGCCTTGGAGTCACCGTGTTTACAAGTGCTCACATTTGACTAATGGGTCCCTCAGTACTTAGGGAGCACAGCACTTCCAGACCTTAGCTCATGCTACACCCTGCTTCTCTGTAATTTGGTCTAATTAAACACACATTTACTGGACTCTTATATAGAGTGGTTATTTTTCCTTAAGTCGAGGACTGAGGAAAGTCCTTCATTATGAATGTAAATAATAACCTGAATAGAAAATAAGTGAGACTGAGTAGAAAAGGCAGGCAGACAACGAAAGATGAGGTGATACGTTCATTTTTCTCTAATAGCAAATGAAGTCATTCTTTCTGTGATAACTCTAGAAGCCATTATAGACATACTCCTGGAATATTCTTCCCAAGGAAGAAGTAGTTTGGCTACTTTGCATCAATTCCCATTACTCACTGAGTGAGATGTCTCTTTAAAGTCATTAAATTCATCTTCATTTCTTGTCCAACACAAGGATGTGGCTTAGGTCAGAGAAGACCCTAGAACAGTGGCTTTCAACCTGTGGGTTGCATCCCCTTTGGTAAACCTCTATCTCCAAAAATACTTACATTACATTTTATAACAGTAACAAAATTAGTTATGAAGTAGCAATGAAAATATGTTTATGGTTAGGGGTCACCATAGCATGAGGAACTGTATTAAAGAAAGGGTCATAGCATTAGGAAAGTTGAGAACCACTGCCCTACAGCAAAGAATGGAGTTGCTACCTTTCGAACGTCAAGCTGCACATTAATGTAGTAAGGGATTAGAGACATGAATGAAATACTAAAAATGTATTCTATAAGGTTGCCAAAATAGATACAACACCTGTATTCAGTTAACTCATAATTTGTAATACGATGGCATGAATCAGACTTAAATTTAATATGATAATAAGAATGTTATTTGAAAGGAACAGATCAAAAGATCAGTGAACATGTGGTGTGAAAAAAGAGGATGTATCCCTTTCAAGAGATTAACATAGCTCTTTGTATGTAGGGGAGAAGGAAGACTATATATACCTACTTATGCACATATATGTGTATCTATATACATCTATATCTATATAGATCCAAATGTAACCAGTAACTGAACTCTGGATATGCATTGTCTATATTTCATATTATCTGTCGAATTTGAAATATCTAAATTTTGCATAGAGATGTTTAAAGTGATAAAGAATCGAAATCCTTATTTGATATACTTCTATCTCCAACACAATATGATGTGATCTGTGGTATTGAACCAAAAAAAGCATTCCCACTAATATAAAGAAGTCAAGTAACCTCTCATTCACTAGATAGTATTTACTCTTGAAGTGGAGGAAGTGATTCTCTCACTAGATGTGTTCCTATTGTGGGCTCATATAACCAGAAAAATCTTTGAACTCAAGACGTCTATAATTAGAAAGCATGAAACTTTGGATATTTTGCCAAATGAACAATATGGCGTTTTGTATCTGTGGTTCTTTCATACTGGAGACCAGATTTGTTGAGACTTTAAAAGACTATTTTGCATATTGTACCAGGCACAATAATGCATCACTGTAGAGAAGTGAATGTTCCTTTTTTTTTAAAGGCCAATTTCCTATCCCCTCAGGTGATGGTGGTAAGAAGTCTGCTCTGCCAAAATTAAATAAATGTCCCAATAAAATCTCTTTGGAGATGAGCCTGGGCTAGAACACACTTCATCAAACATTCATCTTTGGTCAAATGTGCCATGTACTTGCAAACAGCTGCCACTAGTAGCTTATCTAGGCCACTATAAAGAGCTCTATGGTGGCTGCATATGGGGCCTCCATCATCAGACTGCCTGGAGTTGACTAGTTGTTCACTGTGCCAGTCCCAACAATTCTTCAGATTAATTTCTGGATTTAGGAAGCAGGGACTGCTTAGTAACTGAACTTACTGGGTTTACAGAGGATCAGTGCAAGTAGCCACAGAACACAGCTGAGTTTGTTAACCTCAACTGGTAAGTTGACGAGGTCTAGAATGACCTTTGAGATAGACCTCTGCAACCTGTGAGGGCATGCCTGTGGGGCATTGTTTTGATTAGGTTAGCTATGTGGGAAGACTCACCCAGTGTGGGTAGAACCATTCCCTAGTCTGAGATCCTAGGCTGACTTAAAGGGAGAAAGCAAGCTGAGCATGTGCTCCTTGACTGTAACTGCAATGTGACCAGCTCTCTCCAGCTGCCACTGGTATGACTTCCTTCCCTTCCTTCCTTCCTTCCTTCCTTCCTTCCTTCCTTCCTTCCTTCCTTCCTTCCTTCCTTCCTTTCTTTCTTCTGTCCTCAAGTTGGTTTTGTTTGAGGCATTTTATCACCGCAATAGAAAAGTAACTATGACAAAAGCTATCATAATGCCCGGCATCTGTACCTCCATTCATTAGCTGAAATCCTCATCTTCTTCCTCTTCTTTATACTTCCCCTATTGCATCTTCACTCAAAATGTCTAATATCCATGATAGAATTCCACATGTAGTTGTGGTTGCATGATTCTATAGATAAAGGCTTAAATTGCTTAGTGTTTTACATCTGCTCCTTTGTTTGTTCAGGAAGGTTATACCTTTTTATAAGGACTCAGAGTATCTATTACAGTTTCCAGAAATGTTCAACAGTTTAAGTCGTTCTCCCAAATAGTTTTGTAGTCAATATGTACCTTGTTACAAGGTGTATTTAACTTTGTACACAAGCAGCAAGTAATAGAGTTGCTTAATGGAAGACTAAGTCAATTTCCAAACACAGTCTTATTAGTTCTGACAGAACAGGACTCCAACAAAATCTCAGAGCTTCCTCTACCATGTTCCCTAAGCAAGCCTGGAATTTATGCCCATGTCATAAAATAATACAAAATCAATAAATTTATAGACTTCAGACATAATTTAGAACTTCCTCTCCCACTATGTCCGAATGATTAAAAATATTAGATTAAGATATTCCCAGGGCCCAGTCAATTATTCTGTGAGATAACCCATTGGAATAGATTAAAATGCCATATTGTAAATCATGCTTCATGCCATCATCAGAATTTTACTGGAATGTTTAAGAATGATTTTTTTTCTGAAAGATGTAATAAATGATTAAAATGGCATTCTCAGAATTTTTACTGTATATATGTAAAAAGTAAATTTTACTTGTATATAGAATTTATATATAACCCATGAAGGTAGCAGCATCTGTGTGTTCCTACTCCTTTACTCAACCATGGACTGTTCCTGCCATCACCACCTCCCAACATACAAACTAGTTCTGATACTTCCCAAGGAGAAAGCTGTTGGGTATTTGGAGATAAATCAGCTTTGCTTGTTCACTTAATTATTCATCAAATATTTACAAAGGATTAATAATATGCTCAAATCTCAGGATGTAATGTTGAATAATAAACAGATCCTGAGGCAAAACCCTCCAAAGTCCTCTACAGGCCTGTAGACTTACAAGCCCTTAACATGGCTCTGTAATTAAGTAACCGAAACAAGACTCACTCATGAAGTCAATGTACAACGCACCACATCCACTAATGGTAATAAGGAAAACAGATGGTCTGGGATCAAAAGCTATTTCTGTGCTCCTATTTGCTCAGGGAGTCTGGTGGTTAATTTCTATTGCCAACATACTAGGATTGGATCACGTTCCTAGGATCTAAAATTATTTGTATGCTTGTAAATGATTGTCTGGATCAGGTTAAATGGTGTGGGAATCCTAAACATGAGCAACACCACGGCATGAGCTGGGGTCCTGAACTAAATAAACATTTAGAAAACAATTTGCAAGCCAATATTCATCTCTCTCTGCTCCTTGACCAAAGAAGGAAGGAAACCAGTCACCCTTCTCCAGCTTCTCTGCCTTGCCTGCTGTCTTATTTATGACTGTGAGGAGACACCATGGTCAGGACAACTTAAAGAAGAAAGAGTTTAGTGGGGAAGTTTACAGTTTCAGAGGGTAAGTCTATGAGCATCAGGGCACAGGGCACGACAGCAGGCAGGCAGGAATGATACTGGGGCAGGAGATGAGAGCTTATATGTGGACACAACAACCACAACAGAGAGACAATAGAATGGCATGTGCTTTTTACGCCCAAGGTAATTCTCATTCAAGCCTCAGAGCTGCCATAATTGTCAGATTGCCTCCACCAACCCATGAGCCAAATTAAATGGTTCCTTCCTTAAGATGTTTTTGTTAGGCATGTTGTCACAGCAATTGTAAAATAATACAATATAATGTGCATTCTCTTTCCTGATCTGTATAAATAATTGTCACATGTATGTATTTTACTACTGTTGTTGGGAGAACAAAATGAATTAATATGCAATACAGTAGAAGTTTAATGCATAGGAAAATTCAATAGTTATAAGCTGAAGATGTTCCTATTAAATATTTCAGACTCTTCAATGAAAATGATGTAAAATATATGGATGAGTGCAATGATGAAGGGCAAAGAATCCAGTTAAGAACTTTGATACTGAGTCCCTTCATACCCCTTTCTGCTTTTATTTGAGAATAGTGCACAATACTTTAGGCTTCATCTTCTTGGTCATCATATTTGGCACATAAAATACACAAATTACCTTCCTGATCAGTAAGACAACCTGAGAGTAACTTTAGTACAAACACAATTTATGGTGTTTCTAAACTTATAAGCACACCCTGAAAAAAGGCAGACAAGTATAAACACATGAACAGTCTCATGCTCTTTGTTGATGACAATGACTGCACCAAGAAGACATTTAAGCTATTAAGTGATGTCTCCGTGTCAAATAGCAGAGTACAGCTTCACCAAAGATAGAGAAGCCATTGGACATGAACTTCCACTGAATACTTTCCCCCCCAACTCTCAACCATTATCAGAGTAAAGAAATCTTTTCCCTCCAGTATAAGAAGGATTCTATCTACTCTATAAGACTGAGTCGTCCTGTTTCTTTGACACTCCCTTTCCAGCAGTTGTCCTCTCTCTTGTGCTGTTATTTTAAATCACCTCTTTCTGTGTTCAGCCTTCTAAGCTCACTGACAGGAAGGAGGTAAGGACAGTTACCAATAAGGAGACTCACTTCAGCAGAACTTCCTGATAATACAGACATATAAAACGTTAAGTAACAATTATTCGGGTACCATTGTATTTATTTACTAAATACTTGGGATGCTTAGGAAAGAAGTTGCCAGAGTGAGTAAATTATGCTTGGTTAAGTAAGATACCATATCCATGCAGTAAATGCTTCTTAAGCAATGTATATGGGAAATAAAACCTGTTTGCCCCCAAATGTGCTATATCTTAAAACAGTGCGGATAGTAAGGGTTCAGGCTATAATGCCAAAATGTGTGGAATATATTTAATAATTGCTCACAGATACAAGAATACACTTAGTCAGCTCAACCATTTCTTTAGTTCTTCAAAAGACACAGAAACCTGGGCTTACAAAGACAAATTAGATTAAATCTCTAATAGAAAGGTGAACAGCTGCTTTAAAAATACATTCAATAAAGTACTGTAGATAGAGACTAAGTGGCCCTGTCGTTTTTAATGACACACATCCCTCTCCATCCTAAGCTTTAAACATCTGGGAAGATAATGTCAGCTTATGTGTCATAAAAATAACTTCTTCCTGCTTCTAAACAAGAATTCAACAAAATTCTGGCTGTTTTTTACCCAAGAATATGCAGTAAAGAGCTAGATAATACATAGGAGTCGACTTCATGAATTTTAAATGAAACAAACATTGGTGGATTGAATTTTTTAGTTGAGTTGCTCATATCCAAGTTTGATCAGTCCAGAATTTGGGATTAAATATTAGTATTATCTACCTATTTATTTATTTAGAAAATGCTTATTGAATGCTCACTGACTGCCTGTGCTGGAGGTAGCATGGAGAATGAAATACATACAATTCTACCCTTCCTACTATTCTAGAGTTAGTTTATAATTGAGAGAGAGGGGGGGAAGAGAGAGAGCAAATGTGCTGGGGGCAAGGAGAGATTGGGGATTCTAGAACTTATTATGATCCCATGGGAAGAAATGGATTATGTGAATATTCCACGTATGCATTTATGTGCAACTTGAGAATAGCCTTTAATCAATAACTGACACAGAAGGAAATGAGATTGTTTGAATTTGTTTCCAACCAGGACAGCTATGGAGTGTATCTCCCATTCTAGATTTCTCTTCAAGGGTCTAACAAAGGCTGTGGATTTCTCTTAAAAGGTCCAGCAGAGGCTACTGATTTCTCGTAAAGGGTCTTAGCAGAGGCTATGGTCTATTGGACCTTATCTGAGATGATGTAGTTTCCTAGTTTCCATTCTCATTCAGTGTTTTTTCACTCTCATATCCATTGTTCTTGGTTGTTAATTCATAGTAAATCATTTGCACACAATCTTTACTCTAGGGAAAACCAGCCTCGGGCAGATAAAAAAAAAATCACAAACCTAACCATGAAGACCATTATAAACCAATGTGCAGGTATATGGAATTGGTGTGGAAGTGGGTAGAAGTCCTAGAAGAATGTCAAGAGTCACGAGAGGTCTAGGAACATGAAGGAGACTAAGATTTCGAAACTCTACACACCCCCGGCTGACAGTTCTGTTTCCTTTCTGTGTACATTCAGATGAAGATACAGCCAATCAGGCCCTCCGGAGCAGCTGCACTATGGATTTTCTAAAAAGAGTGCAAGAGCTATTTCTGGTCTTAGCTTTCCTGTAGGAGCTATTTATTATCCATTCTATAATTCTATGTCATCTTGCACCTGCCTCATCCCCCCTCAGGAGTCAATAATTCTTTACAAAGGTGTCATTCTGCAATTTATATGGCATGTTGCATAACGTCACTGATGGACACTTTTAGTTAATCCCCTCAAGTCCTTTGTCTTATCACTGAAGCAGATAATTTACTCTGGCATTTATATGAAAAGTTGGACAGTGACGGCATACCTACTCACTTGAGATTTTATGTATGCACTGTTTATTTTGGCACATATTGTTAGCACAGGGCTTCAAATTCCTAAATAATTACTATACGTTTGAACTTTTGGGAAAAGAAGGAAGGCCCCACAGTGAAGAAACAGTTCAATCAATGGGAGCCTCAACATACCTATCTACTTCCATAAAACCCCACAAAGATTTCTTAACCAAGCTGCAGTGCTTTTAACTATACATTGGTATCTCTCCAGTTAATCCAATGTAAGGATGGGGGTGATGTATAATACTCTTTGCCTGGAAGGCCTTTGTAAGCCCAGTTTCAAGAAAACACAAGAAACAAATTATATGTGTATTTGTGATAGTCACAAAATACAGTTGACAGAAGTTTAGGCATTTTTTCTGTTGGGCAAATATAAGTTTCCTGTTTAGGAAATTTGTATTTAATAGGTTCCAGGGTATTTTACCCAAGTGTCATATTCATACAGTTTTCTGGAAGCCTTGTATAAGTTACCCTGTATAAGTTATGAATTCAGTTGTCATTCAGGAGAAGTATGGAACAGGAGCTCACTTGCTGCATTTTAAATGGTAATATTTATTGAGAAAAATGAATGATTGAAGAGAAAGTGGGAAGTACTCTACAACACGTGGGCACAGGAGACCACTTCCTACGTATAACCCCAGCAGCACAACAGTAAGGGCCTCATTGAATAAATGGGACCTCCTGAGACTGAGAAGCTTCTGTAAAGCAAAGGACACTGTTGCTAAGACAGAAAGGCAACCCACTGACTGGGAGAAGATCTTCACCAACCCCACAACTGACAAAGGTCTGATCTCCAAAATATATAAAGAACTCAAGAAACTAGACCGTAAAAGGCTAATCAACCCAATTATAAAATGGGGCACTGAGTTGAACAGAGATCTCTCAACAGAAGAAGTTCAAATGGCCAAAAGACACTTAAGGTCATGCTCAACTTCCTTAGCGATCAGGGAAATGCAAATCGAGAAAAATGAATGGAATTGTGAATAAATGTGGCAGATGTGCATGAGAAATAAACCTGAATCTTGGAAATATAGATGCTGGGAGAAAGAAAAGAATTAGGTATCCCAGACTGTAAAGAATTCGTCTTATTTTTTCAAAAGCTATAGAGAAAATGTCTGCTAATAGAGTGGGATTAGTTTGCCAAGAATCTGATCCAATATATCTGTGGGACCAATCACAGAGTGGCTATTGGTTTCACGGAAATGAATAGGGATATTTCTGAGGGGAAAATACTGTATATCATAGCAACCTTGGTAATAGGAAGCTGTGACTTTAACTTTTAGAGCAACATTTAATCACTAAAACGCCTCCTAAAACGAAGAAAACTGTGGTTGTAGGGTTGCGCAGTCACTAGACACAGCCCTGGGCACACCCAGCATTTCCTTTCAGAGGAATCTCTAAAACTGTTCTACTTTGAGAAGACTTTGCTTACTTACTTCAGTTGGAAAGAAAAATATATCACAATTCTGAACAAAAATGTTACCTTTTGCTCATGTTCCATGACAACTATAAGTATGCATTTAGCCAAACTATCTCCGTCTCGTCCAGTATCTGATAGCCCCCTTGGAAATGGAGATGTAGATGTAAAATTGGAGGGAAGTGATTCCAAAAAATCTGAGTCAGGTACTCAGGCTGCACAAAACAAAAGCTGAAGACAGGGCAAACAAATGGTGTACAAGCCAAATCAATTGCTTATGGTTAATACTCATTCACTTCCAACCTTCACTCACCAAAAAACCTCCATGTCATTATCTGGTAATTGTACACCATGAAAGTAGCAATGTTAATGGTATCATTGTGGACATCTTAGGCAATGCTTTAAAAGAGGGTTAGTTTCCTTCAAAATGTGCAGAGGCATTATCGCCAATGCGTCTTTATCTACTATGTGAAATAAATAGTACAGATCAGAAGCCACGGATTAAATCTAGGTAGCTGCACTTTCTTCCCACTCCCTATATATTTGGAAGAGGGTGAGGAAAAAAAAGAAAAAAAATTTCATGCTTCCTTATTTAACAGAAAGTTTCAGAAAAGGCATGAGAAGCCAATAATCAAAAAGTAAAAGTATATTCTATTTGAAAATACATAAATCTTCTTAATATATGTTATATTTTTAAAGTATGGTATATATATCTATATATAGATATAGATATACACATATATGTATATGCATGTGTGTGTGAAAGACATCCCTTTCCGAAGACATTTAGTGACATTTTGAAGGCATTTCTCCTTCTATATCCATCCTATTGAAAACATTTTTTATAATTTTTATGAATTATATATATGGATATGAAAAATGTTATATAAGCATAGTCTTTGTGGAGGGGAGATAAGTGTTCATATCAGTGTACATACACGTGTGGGTGTGTCTTCACGTGTACATGCATGTGCGTAGAAGTCAGAGGTCAACTTGCGCGTCGTTCCACATGTACTGTCAACCCTGTTGTGACACATGGTTTCTTTTTGGTCTGGTCTTTCAACCTCTGCTGAGTTGTCTGGCAGCACATAAGGGGACCCATATGTCTCCTCCTCTGTAGTGCTGGGATTACAAGCACACACCACCATGTCTGACCTTTTGTCACATGACTTCTGAGATTGAGCTCAGGTCCTCATGCTTACATAGCAAGCACTTTATTGACTAAGTTATCTCTCCAGCTCAAACCATGATTCTTTGTAAGCAAACCAACTTAGAGTATATTTTATTTATATTCACATTTTCTGAATTAGTGGCTTACATGAGAGGACCCAACCTATTGTAAGTGGTGCCACCCCTGCTCAGGTAGCCCTGGGACCAGAAAAGAAAGCAGGCTGAGCAAGCCATGAGCAAGCTAGTAAGTAACATTACTCCACTCAGCAACCTCTACAAACCAGTCCCTCTCTCTGGGTCCCTGCCATGAGCACCTGCTCTGACTTGTCTGGATGATGGACCACAAGCAGTAAGCTGAAAATAAACCCTTTCATTCTCAAATTGATTTTGGTCATGGTGTTTATCACAGCAATGGAAGACCTAAGACAAGATCTCCTGACTAAGCTGGAAGTATGGGGGAGGGTAATGGGAGTGAAAAGAATAGAAGAGGAGGGGGCAGGAGAACAGGTGGGATCAGGAAGATCCAGTTGGTAGAAGGACACAGAGGGAGAACAAGGAAAGGGATATCTTGGTAGATGGAGCCCATTCACTATGGAGGAATTCCTTGCTCAGCCTAGATACAGGGGGAGAGCCTTGGTCCTGCCTCAAGTGATGTGACAGACTTTGTTGACTCCCCATGGAAGACTTCACCCTCTTTGAGGAATGGATGGGGGGTAGGGTGGGGGAGTGGGAGGAGGAAAGGGAGAGGGAACTGGAATTGGTATGTAAATTATGATTGTTTAAAGAAAAAGAAAGAAGCCCTAAGATAATAGAATCCCATATGGATTTTTATATCCCTTTCCTTTGGGTTAGTCCACCATTTCACTTCCTGGTTTCTGACCCACAATTACCAAGGCTCAAGGAACATTTCAACAGATAAGGCAAAAAGAATGCAAAATGGAAGAGAACACTCTGAAATGCTGCCTTCTGCCCATGACACAACTAATGGGATGATGAGAGCTCTTCACCTGGGGTTAGCTACACAAGAGCAAACCGGCCAAATGCCAGAGTAGAAGGAGTGTGTTCTCCAGATCTTACCCATAACTGAGAAGCTTTTGGCAACAGAGAGCTGTTGAAGTAGGGAGAATTATTCTTTTTGATGATGCAACCACTAATAGATTACCTATGTTCCAGTGGCTGGCCCTACACACCCATGCACACGCAAACAGCACTAACTGGACTCAGTTATAAAAGTATGACATAAAGTTGGAAGGGGGAGTGTTGGATGGAAATGAGGACAGTTGGGGTATGAAATTCTCAATAATCAAAAACTGTAAGTATAAATTGGCTAGTTACTTTTCCAAAAACAACCTTGCATATGAAGTTATTACTCCTAAGCTAAAACCAAGGTAAGAATTGTTATTGGCTGATTTGTTCAGTAATTCCAACTGTACATTTCCAGGTTTTCATGGGGAAAAAAACAACCATCTTACCAATATTGAAAGTTGAAATAAATAAAACATGGACTACTGCAAAATTTCTGCTCAGAATTAATTATTTCCCAGAGAAGAGGCCAATTCTCTAGGCAGATTGGATGTACCTAAGATCTCATGTGGGTGAATCAATACTCTACAAAAGGACACACTGAAATCTATTAATTTAGACTATCACAAATGTTGGAAGGGAACTAAAGAGACCTCTAGGTCTGTTATTTACAGATGATGACTGTGAATCAAAGGGCATGTTTCAGGCCACAGCTGTCAGAGCTGCTGGTAAAAGAATAGTACAAGAGACTCAGATTTGTTTTTCCTTCCACGGTGTTTCAATCCTTGGTTTGGTAAAGACATTATGGGCACACAATGTCTTAAGAGAAATGCTACAAAGAAAGCACCTTTGAATATTGTAGCCCTATACTTGTTAAACTTTAAAGACTGGAAGATCTGTTGAATATTTCAGGTACCTCCATCCAGAGATTCAGCAGAGACAAATCTTAAGAAGTGTGGAACACAGGATATGCATTTCAAACTTGAATTTACACACTAGAATTGCACACATTTGTGAAATTTCATGTGGCAATTCAATAGGTGGATATAATTTGCAATGTTCAAATCTGGAAAAAACATACCCATTTCCTTGATCATTGCTTTGTGTTACAAACATTTGTTTTATTGCTAATTTGTTTTACTATTAAACTCTTATTTATTTATTTATGTATTTATTTATTTATTTATTAAAAATTTCTGCCTCCTCCCCGCCACGGTCTCCCATTTCCCTCCCCCTCCCCCGATCAAGTCCTCCTCCTTCGTTAGCCAGAAGAGCAATCAGGGTTCCCTGCCCTGTGAGAAGTCCAAGGACCACCCCCCTCCTTCCAGGTCTAGTAAGGTGAGCATCCAAACTGCCTAGGCTCCCACAAAGCCAGTACATGCAGTAGATCAAAAACCCATTGCAATCCATCCATCTAGTAATATTTCCTACTAAGCCCCTGTAGTAAAATTAGTCAATTAAAGGAAAAGGTTGAATACAAGAAACCCATTGTGAATATCATGCGGTCACCTTTAAGTTATACTGGATTGTATCATCTAGCTTGAGTGGCCAAAGTGAGCTTTACCAATGAGTTGAGATACTTTACAGAGACTTTGAGGTTCTAAGCTATACAAATCAGTTCCTATTTCTCAATACCTTTGTGGGAAATGAAGACAAAAATATGCTTTCTAAGAGAATATCTGATAAAAAGAAATCTTGACTCCCTTGTTGGACATTGAGTACTTCCTAGGAATCAACACTGAGATATTTAAATAGAAACAACTTAGAAGATCAGAGATTATATTAAATTCCACGTACACTTGGGTTTTGAAAATGGAGGAAAGTTTTGGTGCTTAAGTGACTGAGGTCTCCTAGAGCAGCAGAACTGCATCTCTGGATCAAACAGAATTGTAAATAAGCAACACTTTCCAGCTTTCACTATTTCCTGGAAATCCATACTGCTTGCTCTAAACTCTTTGAATCCTGCACCCAACCATCCTCTTCCTTTAGTGATCTAGCAGATATATGTAGAACTAAGGAGCATGAACAGAAGACTATATCTTGAAAATACTCCCCTGAGTAGATCTGGCATCATATCTTGTACCCAAATATGAGTTCACAGTACATCTCATCATGGAATTGCTGCAGAGCTGCCACACTGATATTAGCAAGCCTACCAAATTTAACAGAAAGGGAACTATTCTATTACCAATAAGAACACCTTCTTCTTTCAATCTTCCATATTACTTGTCCATTCTGTATCTCCATGTTTTAGTCTTATCACTCACACATATAAAGTACACATGTGTTGGACACATAAATATAACACTTCTTTGTGTTTACTTATGTGTTCTGAAGTATTATTTATCAGGGCCATATATACAAGTAGTGTCCCATATATATTTTATATATTGTAGCATCATTAAGAATAAACCAATAACTATTCTTTCCTTACTTTAAACCTAACCACTTCAACTAGAATTGTTATACTGTACAATGAGCAATGAACAATGATTTACTAAGACACCTAGATATTTATGTCATTATCTTTTAATTTTCATTTCTTAAAATTAAACTAGATTTATTAGCAAAATAGATTAACTTGTCCTTCAGAATAAAAAAGAACAGAAATCTCTCTTGAACTTAGCATAAGATGTTTAGACTTTTTTACTTGGACTTCCCACAGGGCAGGGAACCCTGATTGCTCTTCTGGCTGACGAGGGAGGGGGACTTGATTGGGGGAGGGGGAGGGAAATGGGAGACGGTAGCTGGGAGGAGGCAAAAATCTTTAATAAATTAATTAATTAAAAAATATGTATTACTTATCATCATCTAAGGATTTATACAATGCTTTTTCAAAGACTACATGATGGGTCTATTTCTTCTGTTCTTAAACTCCTATGCTATAGAGATCAAACGCCCACTTTAAAACACTTATTGCAAAATTGGAAATCAATTACACATGCTTGTGTAATGAACCTTGCAATGACAGTAACTGGGCAAGAGGATACATCAGAACAAAAGCCATAGTAGCTCCAGTTAAATGCGGGGTCTCCTTTTCAAAGACTGAGGGAAGTTTATTATGCAGTTTTATTTGGTTTATTTTTTTACACAAATCCAACATAATAATTCTGGATGGTATTTGAAAGGATAAAGATAATGCCTTCATAAAATGGCTCCCTCTTGGCTTCATAGTTGGGCATTCCAAATAACCCTTTCACATTAAAACTGTTCCCACTGAACTAATGAAAGGAAAACTAGGTGTGATACATGGAGTCTACTTTGCAATCACTATCAGTAGAATCTAATGTGCTGAAATGATTCTAATTTGTTCTTTTTAATTAAAAAAAACCTCCAACATCCATGAGGATATAGTCATGAAGGACAAGTTCTGACAGTCACAGAAAGTGCAGGGTTAAAGAATACAAGAATTGTACTAATAACTCACATTGTAGATAATAGTCCTTTTTGTACAATTTCAACTTGTCATTTATTAATATTTTATTATAATATATTAGGTATACAAAATAACAAATCTCATCAGGACATTTCCATGCATATAAATATTGTATCTTGATAATGTGCACCACTTTTTACACTGTCATGCCTGATGATACCTTTCTTTTTATAACCAATCTGCCTTCCAATTTCATGTCTATTTGTTGTTATTGCTGACTAATAAGTTTCATTAATATTGCATGGGTGAGAGGTCAGTCATAGAAGCATAAGCATATTAACAGTGGCTATACCACTGAAGAAAATGTTTCTTCCTATTCCACCAACTATTAACTACCAGTAGATCCTCAGGCAGAGGTGAGGCCCCATGGCCTCAAAAACCCCTCCTCCATCCATGACTGAATTTTTTTTCATTATTGGTGTGTGTGTGTGTGTGTGTGTACATGTGTGCACATCCACCCACTCATACCAGTCAATATGGCTCAAGTTTCTGAGCATGTGCATGGCACAATGCATCTGTGGAGATCAAAGGGTAACTTTTAGAAGTCTGTTATTTCCTTCTACCATAGCTTCTGAGGCTCTTACTGACTCCATGATGGAAAGTTGAAAGGATCAATCTCATGCAGATCTTATGGCAGTAATCAGAACTACGTGTTTGCAGACAATTAAAATCATGACACTATTTGACTCATTTGACTCTCAGAATAACCCAAATGAGGCAATTAAAGATATAAGAATATACAATATATTGATAATTATGAAGAGACCTTTTCTTAAAAGTGACTAAACCACAACATAAATGCTAATATTTGAGAACCAAGTCTACCACCCTGTCTACAATGCTAACTTATATACTGCTAAAACTTTTGGCATGTACTTTGTCAGAAATCATTACAATGTTCTGGGTGCTTTCTTTTTTGATGGCAGCTAAAATCACTGACAACTATCTGTGGGCCTAAGGAAAGTGTTAGAAGCTGGTGTATATATAGATATGCTTTAATATCCATACATCACACAAAAAATTTAGTATATTTTGACACAATCAGTGGACTCTATATGTTCAAATCTTCATTAACATCATTCTTTTTATTTATTTATTTATTTATTTATTTATTTAAGATTTCTGCCTCCTCCCCACCACTGCCTCCCATTTCCCTCCCCCTCCCCCGAGCAAGTCCCCCTCCCTCATCAGCCCGAAGAGCACCCACCTCCATCCAGGTCTAGTAAGGTGAGCATCCAAACTGCCTAGGCTCCCCCAAAGCCAGTATGTGCAGTAGGATCAGAAACCCACTGCCATTTTAACATCATTCTTGAACAAAACAGCTACATACATATTTCCTTTGGTTACCCAAATATTTGCCTCCAATTATCCTTTTTTTTTCTTTTTAGTTCTTTGAGTCAAGGTTTCTCTATGTAACCGAGGCTGTCCTGGACCTTGTTGTGTAGAGCAAGCTGGTCTTGAACTCACAGAGATCTGATGTGGGATTCCCCTCTGTATGTTGTGAATACCATTGGTTAAAAAAGAAACTGCTTTGAACCTATAGCTGAGCATGGAAGAACAGAGCTAGGCAGGGAAAACTAAACTGAATTCTGGGAGAAAGAAGGCGGAGTCAAGAAGAAGCCATGGAGTTGCTGCCTGGGACAGACATGCTGAAGTTTTGCTGGTAGGCCATGACTTCATGGTGATACACAGATTAATAGAGATGGGTTAAATTAAGATATAAGACTTATTCAGAAATACATCTAAGCTATTGGCCAAACAGTATTGCAAATAATACGGTTTCTGAGTGATTATTTCAGGGCTGAGCAGCCAAGAACAAACTAGTAGCCTCCTACTTCAGAGATCCACTTGCCCTTGCCTCTCAATTAAAGGCAATTAATTGCCTGGAATTAAAGGAATGCACCACCATTGGCCAATTTTCTTGATCTTATAAACTTATTCAGTGGGTAGTAAAACAAAATGAAAAAATGTCATAAATGTGGAAAATGAATTGTAGGTGGGAGTGAGTGGTTGACAGGGTGGGACATGAGAGTAATTAGAATGATTTTTATACATGTATTAAAACATCAAAGAAAATTGAATTACAAGAAACTCCAAAATCCAGGATCTACATTTTCCTTCCTAATTCCAGATTAGAAACAATATTCTCAAATAATTTTTAGAGAAAGTAACTGATTAGCCTTACTGAAAGTTCTATCATGTGTTTTCATATGTGATGAAAAATTAATACAAAAACAAAATCAACAGTACTGTAATATGAGGCATGATAGTAGAAAGCTAATTTAAGAAGGACATTAGTCATAGAATTCTAGATAGGATATTTGAGTATTATTCATGTTACAGAACCTAAAGTGACAATTGGTCAAATCTGGGAGGAAGAAAGCAGAGACAGGCAGACGCCATGGTTCTCCTGCCCGAGATGGACACTGGTTAGACTCATGCCAGTAAGCCACAGTCAAGTGGCGGTACACGTTAATGGAGATGGGTTAAACTAATATGTGAGAGTTAGCCAATAACAGGCTAGAGATAATGGGCCAGGAAGTGTTTTAATTAATATAATTTCTGTATGGTTTTTTTCGGGGGTTAAGCTAGCGGGGCGGCAAGACGCATCCCAATTGCCTCTTACTACATAATCTAATATATTCCAATATTGACATTATTCCATTGGGCCTTTTTTTTTTACCATCTAAACGAGTTACAATGGATTTTCTACAATCCCGTTGCTTAATTCTGAGAAATCTCAAATTAAAGCACAATCAGAATATTCTATGAAGAAAATAATTGCACCAAGGTAACTGAGTCAATGTTTTATGTAGTTCCTATTAAACACAGATCTCAGAATAACCAAGATTTTAGTACTTCTTAGGATGCCTGAGGGCTTTTGCTACTTTCTGCAGACTCATGCCTTATACTTAGAAGCATCATGTCCCTTGTTTTTAGAATTCACAGTAATGTCCAATGTCCATGGGATCAAAGAAATAGTCATGCTTGGCTACCTTACCCCTAACTGAGAGAGAGATCATTTTCAACTGTCCCAGGTGGATAGGATTGAAATTCATATTTGAACTTCAATTGTACTGAGTTACAGAGTCTCCAAAGGACAAAGCTTGAAAACCTTTGGCTTCATGGAAGAGGATCAGTCTAGCTCTAACTATATATGAAGCATTTCTTTAGCTACTAACTCATTGGAAATTGCAGAAAGCTATGTTGAATGCAAATGTAGGTGTTAATGTCACACATCACACTTTTAAACATAGATCTCTAGACATGAGAAATATCAGTTTGCATGGCAAGCACAAGGATGAGGAATGAACATTCCCCCCTAATATTACAGAGAAATGTGTTTGTTCCCACTGGCTTAAGATTCAGCATTTAACTTGAAGTTAATTTAATTTCAAAGAAAATTGTATTAAATTACTTCAAAAACAGTGAAACTGAACTAATGCATTTTATCCATGTTTGAGTGTTTCATTAAAAGCTTAATGTTTAACGTGACATTTTCAAGGTACAATAAGAGTGACAAAGGCAAATGTAATAGGGTGATGGAATAGCACCATGATAAATCAACTAAAATGAGGCAGATTACCCAAGTGGAGGAAAGAAGCATCTCTATTGGTATAGAATCAACATTTGTCATGGTCTTAGGACAAGGTAATTGTGAATGGGCATACTTGTGTTTTCATCAATACAGGGAAATTTGAAAATTTTAGTTTTGACAGGATCTGATTCGCATTTCTATGGATCTTACAGATATAATCCAATTGGCAACTCTGACTCATGGTTTTGTTTATACACTTGTGCCTCAGCACATCAGAAAAGTTATTTTTTCCTATAGTTTCTAAGAATGTCTCTCAATTACAGGACCCAAGACTGAATCATTCCTGGTTTCATTTCCTAGTTTACATCTATCTTCTTTTGTATATGTCTGTGAATTATGACATCTTTCAGAGTCCATCGGGGACATGGAATGGACATGCAATATTTTACTGACTTGAAAGTACACTGGGGAAAAAAAACTTTCCAGTAGGGAAAAATTATACATTTGCATTTGATTTTCCTCTTTCCAATGCAGAGCAGCAAGTAAAGCAGAGAAATCTAAGATTTCCTAGGCCTCATAGAGTAGCCATTCTCCATGCCATAGTAGCCCATATTTAACTTTGGCATTTGTTCTTTTGTGGTAAAAAAAATGTCTTTCTACTTCCTAATTACTATTGTTGTCAATGTCATCCTCGTCATAATGTTTATTATTATCATAACTAATTTTCTTTACAAGGAGACTCACTATTCTAGATGCATTTTTTTGTCTTAATTGATCCTCATTTCTACATATTATATAAAATTTTTCACTCATACATTACCAACCAAATATAAGTACTGTGATTTTCTTCTTAGGTTCTTGATTCTCCAAGTTCCCCACTATATCTTGATTTTAATTTCTTTTTATCTGCTAAGCTAAGATCTTTTTTATTTGTCACTGTGTCTACTGATATCCTAAGTTCTACACTCAAGATCTACTAAGTTAATTAGAAGCATTAATTTGCACAATTTAATCTGCATTTCCTTCTTCCATTCCTTATTTCCTTATTGGACTAAAAAGGATGAGTTCTTTGCCTTACATTGTCAAAAGGCCATGTATGCCTATGTGAAACAAGATACCATTCTGCCCTCTTAAGTGCTGTTTAAGGTAGATTAACAATCCATAAGTATGCATACTCATCTTATTAGACATATGCTGTTCCATTAGAGTGCCAAGGATAGGAAGTTGTTTTATTTTGAAATATTAGAGAATCATTCACATTGAAAGACCAAGCTCTCTAGAGCACCTTGGGAGATGCCAAGTATTTGGCCTTGTCTGATATAAATGGTCTTTGTAAATAAGGTTGTGAAGGAATAATAGTGTTTACTGTCGTGGAGAATTAAAGGGAAATAAAAAGCTAAGTGACATTCATTTGCTTTAGATTCAAAAGTGATATTCTCATCATTTATTTTGTATAAATCCTTTTCAAATACTATATTTTTCCTTTACATATTTGCCAAATCACAAAGGGGTAGTTTTATACAGATAATCTCAACCTCCTCATTCATTTATCTTTTAGAATCATAAATGTCATTTATAAAAAGTGGCATCCACAGCAGAAACAGAAGAGGAAAAAAACTCATGAAAATGATAGTTTATTCTATGTGCATATTAAAATAGTAAGTGGTCACGTGAATGCTTTCTTTACTACTATTATAGTGATAAGAAATTACTGTTATCAGGCAAAGATAACAAGTTTCCTTTTCTGGATGAAATGAAGCTTTTATGAACAGTTTAGTAGGAAATTATCTCTCCACTTTAAGGGACCCTCTGGTATTTTATCCATACTACCCAATGGTGCTTAATTTATTTCAAATACTATAATTATTCATGTAGCATCTTCTTTTCCCATTGAATTTTTTTTTGCATATACACATTTCATCTCTCAGTTTTCCAAAGTATCTCCCAGTGCTCAGTATTCTGCATATGGTTTAGTGTAGTAAGAAGCCCACTTGTTTGTTTCTGGCTGCCCAGACTTGAAATAACCACACAGAACCTGTATTCATTAAATCACTGCTTGGCCTATTAACTCTAGCTTCTTATTGGCTAGTTCTTACATCTTAATTTAACCCCTTTTAATTAATCTATGTTCCACCATGTGGCTGTGACTTACTGGCAAGGTTCCAGCTCATCTGGCAATGGCTATATGGCATCTCTTTGACTCCACCTTCTTTCTCTCAGCATTTAGTTTATTTTTCCCCACCTAGCTCTGTTCTGCCCTGCTACAGGCTCAAATCAGTTTCTTTATTCACTAAGCAATAAAAGCAACACATATACAGAAGGACTTCCCATATAAATTTAGACTCTAAATATGTGAGTGACCAATCCTATTGAAAGTTGACTCTTGTCTTGTTACTCATATACCTTTGTTTTAAATATTGAGTTCCCGAAGAGTGGCCAGCAAATTGTAGATAATTTAATGAACTTAAAAAGTTTTCTTTAGAAAGACTAAACTTAGCTGTCCTTTTATCAACATTTTCAATTAAAAAGATATTTGTTTTGCCAGAATTATGATATACAATTTACAGAATATGCTCTAACCTGGGTATATTCAGAGGCACTACATTTAAGGAAGAAGTAAATTTGGAACTTAGTTTTGATGCACATGCTTGCAAATGATAGGAATCAAAACTCAAGGAAAGTAATGTAATTAAATTATTGATGATCAAAACCAAACTGATGCATGAATTACTACATAATAGTTAGATTAAAAGTCTCCCCTTTTATAAAATATCATAAACAATTCACAGTGCATTAGGTTACACTCAATACTTTGAAAGAACATTTGACATTTAAAATATGTATTAAAAATAAAAGCACTAGAACAATTCAGTTCTAACAACAGTTGTTTTTTCCTTAATATAGCTTTTTTCCTAAAATGAAAATGGATAAATCTATCAGTTCTACAAACTATTAACTATATTTTGCAATGTTAAACAAACAAGAGAAAAATTAATCTTCTGTTCTCTCTCAATTGAACAAATAAAGTATCTATCATCTCTGACAGATGTACATTAGATTCCTATAATTTTTGTTAATTTCAGATAATTAATTTCAAATCAGCAATTGGGATATTTAAGTAACTTAGAATTGAAAATATATGATATATTAAATGAAAGCCTCTTCTTACAGAGTCTAAAAGTTAGAGGCCTGATAGTATGCAAAATATCATGTATTATATTGAAATGTAAACTTTAATATAGATATTTAAAACAACTGTGTGTTTTTGTGTAACCTTTGAACTTGGTGTGTTTCCTCATAGATGTTCATGCAGGCAAACTCTATCATTTGCTCTTGAACGTGCTTTCAGCCACAGTCCCACTTAAACCAAATAGAAATTGTGACAATAATCTCTGCCACTAGCGTAACTTGTAGAATAGAATAAAAGCAAGGAAAGTTTTTGAACATGCCAAGTGCTAAGTATAATTTAAGATCCTTAAATCAAGAGATAATTTTAAAAAATGCCAAAGTAAAACAAATCACATACTTGGCAATTCTCTTTTATAAAAGGCCTGAAAATGTCCCTCGGTGTAAAGTATTGTGACACTTGGAAAATTTCACCAAGCTGTAGCATTCAGTTTTCACTGAAACCTACCTTTAAAATTTGGCCTGATTCTTGCATCATATCCTGATGTCCTTCCCATTAATTTATCCAAGAAATCTGAAGGAGAGAGGGTCTGCGAGGGATGTTTTCCAGACCTGGAGTCATAGTCTTTGCAGACACCTTCCCTAAACACATTTTAGCAAGAATTACACCTTTAACCTCTGAGAACTAATTCAGAACATTTGAAACCATATTTTCACAAAAAAATGTTTGATATACTAACAAGAAGAAAGATCTGAAATCTTTGATCAACTTCTGAACTGTACATTCTCTGAAGTTAACTTCAGCTGATGAAAAGGATAAATCCTGAGTAATGTCACCCATGCTTCTGAACTTTATTTCTGCTTTGCTTAAGGTGAGATAATGTATATAGACTCAGGTTCCATATTTTATGGCTATACAAAGTTTTTTTTTTCAGAAATTATCAGAAAACTAAAGGCAGGCTGTGAAATTCATGTGATAATGTAAAATAATTTCCTATGATTATAAACATTGTTGCATTTCACCTTTAAATGTATTTTATATCCCATATGAGAAACATATGATAATAAGATGGACTGAATAATAAAATTAATTATTGCATGCATATTTTTTCACTTGCTACCATTCTATTGCAGCTAACAGGCATTAGTCTTTTCCAATGTGTCGTCTAAAAAAGCAACCTCCACTTGGAATTTCACCACCATTTTAAAATAGATCAATAATGAGTATGTTAGTTTCATTATTTTATCAGTTCTCACCATATATGAATATATATAAATTGTTGAGCCTCCAATAAAGGATTAATGGGAGATCATTTTTACACCAGTCTACCTCTTACATTATCAAAACCAGTAAAGGGTAATTGAAAATTTCTCAGATATTCATATCTATATTAGAAGTCATAAAAAGCATATAAAATGCCATATTTGTTTTGTAGCAAATTGAATTCTCCTACAATACATCGGTAGTTGATTGAATGTCACTAACGTGTGCACATATTGTCTACATATACAAGTGTGTCTGAATGTGTTTTAAATAAGTTATTAATCCTGCCATTAAGATAACACCACATTTCATGCCAGCAAATCAGAGGCATTAATTACAAGTGCGAAGATGATATGAACATTTGGTAGGAGTTAAAAATTGGTACAGTCATCCAGAAATACTCACATTCTCATCTGCAGATTCATCTGATTAATCAAGTATTATTTTATTATGATGGTGGTTGGAGTGAGGCCAATGATGATGATGGTAATGATGGTGATGATGATGGTGATGACTTTAATAAAAACACAGCCTACACGCTTTCTTAATGACAGTAAGAGGTGTAAATCTGAAAGGAACATAGTGGGGTTTCCCAGTACTCATAGCATTATTTCTATGTGCTCAATTTCACTTGGTTCTGTGGAAAAAATACCATAAAATCTTGTAAAACATTAAATGTCCCACATTTTTGTTTTAATAAATTTTTCTTATGACTAAGCTGTCCTACTCTATGCCATTAACTGGCTATTTCATTCAGTGGCAATAAAATTGATATTTCAAAGTATCAATTGATTTCACAATTAGCAAATTATTTGAAAATGCAAGCATGCAAATAATGACTTCTCACTTGTTTTAATTATGTACACCCCATTTCTCATACAGGCATAAATACAAAGATGTCATTTTAATTAAATTTTGGTATGCAATCAATTCTCAAATAGACTGAACAGTAGGAGGGAGTTGTATAAAGATCTTTACTACTTGAAAATTTTTCTCAATCATAGATTTCATAGTATGCTCCTAGTTGGTGAAATATAACAGAAGTCTCAAGTTGGCTGAGATTCAGGATTCTTATTTATTTTACATAAAATGAGCATACTCTTGGGAAATCAATCCAATCACTTCCACCATATAAAAAATGAACATTGCACCCAAAAATCCCTTTAAATGACTTCCAGAAGAATTTGAAAGCAAAAGACATCAACCATATATAGAAATGTAAAGAGCACACAACTCACTAGTCTAATCTTAATATCACACTTACTCTAAAATGTGCGTTGAAATGCACAAAGTGCAGCTATGCAACATAAAACTTGCTTTTGTGAATATTTGCCTCCCTCCCACCATAATTAAGCTTTTTTTTAAATGAACAAAAGACACCAAACTCTCCTCTACAACATTAAAATAGTATGATGCAGGGACCAAACGAACAGAACACTGCATACTTTCTCTTTCAAACAGTTTTCATGTGCAAAATATCAGCATGCAAAATCATTTCACCTACCTGAAGTGGTGTGTCCCTAAGAGAAATGCAAACAAGGCTGTCAAAATGTTCACTAGCTGCCGGTTCATTCCTGCTTCTGTGATGCTTGTGGAAAATATCCCGAAATGATTCCAGAGAGAAGACTGGGACAAAGTGTCTATTTATTGTCCAGATGAAAATCTGGCAGGAATCTAGTTTCCTTGAAAATCAAAAAGAGATTTGGGGTTGTACAGTTTGCTGAGAAAAAACAAAAAGTGCCAGTCCTGGGCAACATGGTCAGGTCAAACCGAGGTTCGGGACCATCAGTTAGCTCAGGAGAGACAAAGCCTCAGAACTGATGAATCCCCTAGCTGATTTTCCTGAATAATAAAAATGCTGCTCTACCTTAATCGCATCACCACGCAAAGGGGGCTGGTGACAATGCCATGCTGGAAGTCGGGCTGCTGTAGCTTTTGTTTTATATCTTTTCTATTCAGCAAAGCCCCTTTCTATAGGAAATGTTCTCTTTTGAAAAGAAGTTGTAAATGAGGGAGAAGAAAGGACTCTCTGTGTTGGAGTGTTTGGGGGAAAGAGGGAAAAATTACTAAGATCCTGTGCTGGAATGAGGGCTACAGAAAGAGACGGAGACGTGATCTTACCCAGCCTATAAATTTCAGCACTCGGACAGCTCCTAGCTCTGAAGTGCAAGTGCGCATGTTTCCTTTTTCAGTAGCTTGGGGCGGGGGTCGGAGAGAGGCATTCAAGAGGAGATGCGCCCGCTGTTGAAATGCAGAGAGTGACTGATTCTTTGTTGAGGGGACTACTGAAAAGGGGTGCGAAGACGACCAGGGTCCGAGTAGAGGGAAAAGGTGAGAGGGGCAAGGGTTTGAGCTCCTAGAAATGCTAGGCTGCCTCTAGGTAGGCGGGATAGGAGTTTGAATCAGAAGAGACCTGAATGAGGCTTCGGCGTCGGAAAAGTAACTAGGAAAGCAGAGAACAAGATTTGGAGGACTGAAATTATAATTGGGTGCAGGAAATCAACATCTGGTCAGTGGAAGCCAGCAGGAAAGAGAAGTCCTGTGCTGACATGGAGGGTGCATTTCCTCGGCAAAGAGAAGCTTTCGTTTAAGAAAAAAGAAGAGAAAGAGAGAGAGAGAGAGAGAGAGAGAGAGAGAGAGAGAGAGAGAGAGAGAGAGAGAGAGAGAGAGAGATATTCACGGGGATCAACAATTGAATTTAGAATAACGTTATGCCTTTCTGGGCTTTGGGGTATTTTGTTTTGAGTTTAGTCTCTTTTTCCCAAAAGATCTATCTCCCTACGTGGGAAAGTTCGTTCTACAGTTCAGTGACTCAAAATCCTTAAGACACAGATAAAATACAAAAGGGGAGAGAATGAGCCAGCAGGGGGCAGTAGCAATCTTTTCCTGCCCTGGTTAAGGTTTGAACAATGCTTCATGATAGAAATGATGCAAAGAAAAGTGAGACTTGGCGTTTAGTTTCTTCTCCCCATGACAGGTATTAATCATCAAGAAGGGTCGACTAATGAAATGTTGCTCTTCTTCTCCCATATTGGCTAAAGAGACTGAAAATAATGAAAGTTTCTAAGTCCGGTACAAAAGCATATCAGGTAACCTGCTATCTCCAACCGAATTTACTGAGGCTATTGATAAATAAAGGAAGGGGAGACGTTAAACAATAGTAACTGGTGGCACTTGGAAATGTGTGTCCTACCATGAACTGGGTGAGGAACTTGCTTTTTATCCATGAAATACAGTAACTGAAGCACTTTGGCACTCCACCACGGGGCTTGATTTGAGAATACACTGCAGTCATTACATTTATTTCATAAATGACAAGTTTCTCCTTGGATTGACTTAAATATAAAAGTAAAGTAACAAAGATTCCTATGCTTTTTTGGAAGGTAGGTTCTAATTTTAAAATATCCAAGTTTTTTTTTTCTTTTTAACCTAAAACACAGGAAGATCCCACTGAAGTGTGGATTCTAACACTGCAGGCTTGCCTCAGGACCTGAGATTCTGCATTTCTAACAAGTTCTTATTAGCTAAGGGTGATTACCTTCGGTCCACAGTCACACACTGAGTAGCAAGGCTACAAATGAACTTTCACCAGATTTTTATGCCACTCAGACAATGAAACTTTCTAGGCTTCTTCTGAGATAAAATGCAACAGTGTCGATGCCTTCTGCTTACATTCAAAATCAATTCCACCACATTTGTTTTCATAATCCTTAATCCTAGAAAAAAAAGTGACTCATTTTAAACAAAACAAAACAAAACAAAAAACTGTGTGGTGTGTGTTTTGATGAGACATCCCTGTACTCCAGCTTCAAATCTAGACCCTTCGAAGTTCATCCACATAGAAACTCTAGACATGACTGTGTCTCTGCAGGCCTGGTACTTCTGTCAAAAAAAAAATCCCAGATATGTATCTTTTCAGCTTATTCTATATGGAAAAATTATATATGATGTTTGTATGTGCTTAAGAATATTTCCAAAATAAAGTAGAGATAAAAGTAGAAGAAATTGATTTGTCACAAATAGAAGATTGTAATGATGCCCAGAGTAAACATTTTTTAATTCCTTCTTTCTAAACACAGAGCCATGCCATGCACCAGGAGGGGGTAGACATTGTGAGTTGTAACACACAGACACTCAGCTCCTAGCACACAATTGTGACACTGCACTATTTTAGATCTGAACGGTAATTTAGAAAGGATCAAGTTTACCCTCTTTATATTACTTCTCAGCTTTCCTCAATTTGGATCCCACCCCTTTCAAGTCACAGAAAGAACTCTCATCAAGTTTGCCAATGAATTATCTGCATCTGAGGTCAAAGAACAACATTTACCTACCTTTATTTTTTTCCTGACATTTCCATAGTATATAATATCATTGGTCTCTTGTTTTGCAAAGTTTGTCCCATTGTGACACAGTGAACTCCCAGATATCTCCTTTTCCATCTTATTGTCAGGCATACCGTCTAACATATGGCCTACGGAAGTTTGATTTCTTAAAAACTATATTCTAGGACCTCACTTCTTCTCATACTCTACTATATTAGCCAATATTTTGATACTATAACTACCATTGTCTTTCTCTGTAAATTATACACAAACACAAAAAATATAGTCATCCATCTGTTTCTTTGGTAATTTTTTCATATCTCTAAATGTCTTCAAATTTCTCTCATGCTAAAATAAACTGTTTAAAAATTTCCCCGATTTTCCACAGCATCTACTCCACTGTCACCAACCAATGGACAAAGCAACTCTCTGTGATGCCCTTCCCATCAGTTTCCAAATGAAGTCTTCACAAAGCCCCACTGATTTGTCTTCCAACTATTTCTCAAGTCTACCCATTTTTCTGTATCTTATTTTCTCTGATCTCATTTGGGAGATCCTTATGGTGCTGTCTTAGTCTTCTTACTGGCTCACTAGAACCAACAAACTCTTGCAACATGCTGCAACAAAAATGAAGAATCAAAATTAGAATCTGATCACACATAGCATCTAATTAATGATATGGTTCCTCACTAACCTTTGGGAAAAACAAGAAAATAGCCGGGAGGTGGTGGCGCACGCCTTTAATCCCAGCACTCGGGAGGCAGAGGCAGGCAGATCTCTGGGAGTTCAAGGCCAGCCTGGTCTATAAGAGCTAGTGCCAGGACAGGCTTTAAAGCTACAGAGAAACCCCATCTCGAAAAAAAAAATTGCTTAATATGGTCTAAAGATCACTCATAAATCTGGCTAAACTTAGTTTGTCCCTAATCTTGTCCCTTTTTCGGCCTGTCCCCTCAAACCATGTTTAGTTTCTTATGCTTGCTATAATAAGATTTATCTCCTGGAATGCTCAACTACATTTAGAGATTCCTTCCTTAAGAAGGTCTTCCCTAACCTGCACAACTCTATCAGCTCTACCTACTGTAGCGAATCTTTATACTTCCAAAGTTTGATTTATAAGCATGTTACCATTTCATGAATATAAGAGTTTGATTACCTAGTGTTAGGCATTGATGTGGAAAGGCAATCAAATTTTTAAAAAATGATATGAGTATGGTTTTCAGTGTGCTGTTCAAAGATAGAATTTGGGAAACTCTATAATGAGGATCATGTGATCTTAAATTGGAATTTAAATCATGAGGGGATCATCTCATCAATAAATTAACCTAGTAATGTACTCATAATTGAATGTCTTATCAAAAGGTCATCAAAACTGTAAGAAATGGGTCCTAGTTGGAGGAAATAGGTCATTGGGAATGTGTCCATGAAGGCTATACCTTGTATCCTGTTCTTCTTTTCTTATTGTGGCTGCCATGGTGTGAGAATATTTACTGTATCATATCTTCTACACTAAGATGTTTTACCTCTACATGAGCTCAGAGATAGAACCAAAAATCATTGGCTGAAATTTCTGAAACAATGAATCAAGAAGAATCCCTTTTCTTCTTTGAGTTGACTCTTCCAAGAATTTTTTCACAGTGACTAATACACTTATATAAGCTTTAAGATGAACAGAGATGGCAGATTCAATCTGTTATTACACTCCTATACATTTAGTGCTAATGACAATAGGTATAATAATAATACTGGTGGCAAATAAGGTACAACTTTAAATGTATACACAAAAATTCCAATTAAATGAAACCATATACATAATTATATATGAACCATAAATAATTATACAAAATTACTTATTACAAAGTTTGAGTTGTAAAAGAATATTTTCATTTACAATTGATACACACTGAGTAGTTGAGGAAAACTTGAACTAATAAATCACCAAGTTGTTTCATAAAATCTTTAATTGATGGATGTTGCTTCTTCACAAAGAATAGTAAAGCTAACTTTAGTTTAATAAAATGATCCTCTTGAAATGTGGGAAAGATTCACATGCCTTAACATATTCTTATCATATAGCTCTAAATTAGAATAGATTTTACAGTGAAAATAATCTGAGATAGTATTAATGGATTGATATATTTATTAAATCATGAGATTAAAGTCATTAGATACCTATGAGGGATTGCCATTGCTTAACCATGTATAATTTTGTATGTAAATGGTTACATAGGTGATTTATTGGTGAGATGACTTATTATGATGATAGGAGCTTAAAGGCTTAAAACAGGTAGCAAGTCATCTTGGCGATCCTAAGATACCAGATACTTTGTTAAAGTCAGAAAGCTATAGAATGAGAAAAGCCAATGGTTTAATATTTCGGTCAAGACCAAAGGTTTGAAAACCCAGAGGACCGCTCACTAAGTGCTGGATTTTAAGACTTGGGACTTTGGAGTTCTGATATCTCAAAGCAAGACAATACCCAGCCAAGTAGACATTGTTTCCCTGTATCCAGGGGAGATGGCCCCCACTCATTCTACTGAATAGCACCAATTTCCTCCAGAAATACACTTACAGCACACCAGAAATCATGTTTGATCAGTTCCAAGGAATTTCCTACCAATCAGGATGACACAAAAAATTAACTGTCCCAAATGCATTATTGTGGGTCTGTCTCTCAGACCCAGATACCCCATGCAGAGTTCATGGCAACTCTTGTCTTACATGGTGACTCACATACTCTTATGTCCTGCATTTCCTTACATAATTGTATTGGAAATGAAAGGTATTCTGGAAGCCCCATTATTTCATTTGCTGAGAAGACAGGAATGACAGCAGGAAGGTGAGGAAGGAAGTATAGTCTTTGCATGTTTATTTGTGTAGGCTGCTGCAAACTTTAGTTTTGAAACACTAAGGTGGTCTTCAATGGCTAGCATCGCCCACTGGGCAAGAATGCCAAGGACTGATGTCACTCTGCGTTCATGCTCTTTTGTGTTCAGAAATACTGTTTGCTTCTCTCCCCTGTGGTTTGGGGAATGCACAGAGACACCCAGCATGCAGAACCACGAGTATCAAAGCTGGGAGGCCTAAATGTAAAATTATAGCTTTCGTAGGTTCCAAAGAGACAACTGACTAACTGTCCAGAGTATTTCTGGATTAAATTACTTGGAAGCCATTTTAGAACTGGAACTCATCAACTTATTAGTGTTCAGTGTTCACAGACCACAAATGTGCTCAACTTGAAATGATTTCTATTTCCAGCCATGTTTCATGGCAAATGATCCCTATTCTATTGGCTAAAGTGAGAAATGCAGATAATAAGAAGGCAGAGAATAAATTAGAGGATAAATTCAAGGCAATAACAATTTACTATGTTAGGAAAGTTCCTCGTTTGCTGTATTGTAAAGATGAAAATAATGAATAACAAGAAAATGGACTGCTTCAAAATCACATGCCTTATATTCTCTGATTTGAAACTACCTTTCATGTTACTATCTTATTTGTAATGTCCGAGCAAAATTTTCTTCTGGAGTGATCGCAGAGTTTAATTCATGTCACTAATATCTAGTTTCACTTCAGGAAATGTCTATTCTGGATTTGTATCCACAAATTTAAAAAAAAAGTGATTTTGGATTAAGTAAAAGGTTCAAACTAAAATAATAGCAAGACTTTTGTATTAAAAATTAGTTGTAGCTGGAGAGGTGTTAGGATCAGTGATGGCATTCATATAACTAATTAATACATTTGTAGCCAGCCAACAAATGTGGATGAACACTTATAATAAGTGAAGTGCTGGATATGCTTTGAAGACAATGAGGTAAAGTATTGCTTGTGATGTTTAAGGACTTACATATGCAAAGATGAAAATAATATGATGGGAATATACTTTTACAGTATCCCATGGAGAGATTAAATTGCTGACACCCAAAAGTTTTACAAGCGAATATTCTTTTATGTATTCTTCAGTCTACATTTTAATTATTACTTTGACAGGTTCACAAAAATAATCTTGCCAGTGTCCCAAATATTTTACTAATTAGGCATATGACATAGTAACTCTATAATACCAAAGAGCATGACATACAGTCTGGAATGGAAATATAGCAAGTAACCCAGTGCATAAACTTCCTGGTTATATGCTGAAGTGCTTTATGACAAACACTACATTAGAACAATAGACTGTGACTTTATGATTAAAATGTGAAAACACTGAGTAAGTACAAATCAAATGAACTGATGGAGTCATCCCATCCCTAGCTTCATAATAGTGAGTATTAAAGTCATTTGTGTCCATGACTCATTCATTGCACGGCAATTTGCTTTATCTCTCAGACTTCTTTTTTCTTCTTCTGTGCTCTATTTCTTGTTAGCTCTGTTGCTCACTGGTATTCTCCTTGCATTTTGAAAATGGTACATTATGGAATAGTATATACTTTTAAAAATATATGAAGTGTAGGTAACCTATATATAAGAATAACAAAACAAATACTTTTTGTGTAACCACAGATGGCGTACGGCAAAGAAAGTCATGACTGACAAGACGGCTCAGGTGCTGAAAATATTTGCATGCCAGCCTGACTACCTAAGTTTCATCCCCGGAACTCATGGTGCAGGGAGAAAGCCAGTTTCTCCAAAGTCAGCCTTTGACCTCTACAATGCACTATAGCACATGCACACACACACTCATACACACAAACAAAAATCTAAAAGACAAAGAAAAGTACCAATACCTCTTTAAACCACCGAGTGCTAATCCACTGTTCTCTCTCATTAATTTATGCACTAAATACTTTCCTATTATCCTCTCTCTACTTTGTTATTTTAGCACAGGCAGAAATCTTATACAGTTACTCATATTGTAAAGTGTTCATAAATTGTGTTCTTCAGTGTTTTTCTTTATTTAGTCAGTATAATGTTATTATACCTGGCAAGAATTCATTCGTTTTCATGCTTTGCTGTTCCATTCAATGAGAACTCCACAATTTATTTATATGTTCCACTGCAGGTGGGATTTGGAGTTGCTTCTCGTTTGAATTTTTTGCTACAATAAATAATGCTGCATAATGTTCTTGAGCCTTTCTTCTGGTGCACATGTGCAATGTTTCCCTAGGGTGCGTATTTGGAAGAAATGTTAAATCTCAGTGTATGCATAGCTCTAGTTCAGTTAGATGCTACCAAGTTGTGACCTAATATGCAATTTTACATATTTACAGTCTTCCCATAGTACGGAAAAGGTCTAATTACATTTTATCCTTACAGATACTTGGCATTTTCAGATTTCTTAATTGTTTCCCATCTGGAGACTGTTAAATACCATCACATACTGATTTTAGTTTGCATTTATCTGATTACTAATAATGGTAAATGTCAGTGCAATAAATTTACTGACTGGATTTTGCTTTCCAAATACCTATTTATTGATTTAAAAAAAAAACTTTCATTTCACTTGTTTCTTTTCCCTGATTCTTATGGGTAAGTTATTTTATAGTCATAGCTTGTCCATTATCTTATACATCTTTTCCCAATTGTTAATTTTTTTATTTGTTTCTTTTTGTTGTTGTTTTACTTTATGTCACATATTTTCATTTTTTTCTTATAATAAAATAATTGCTATGTATAGAATGTTACTAGTAAATTTAATGAATCTTTTCTAAGTTTAACTGTTTTAAAGTTTGTAATAGAATTACAACAATAGCCAAGTGTTTCTTTTTTGTCACATCATGCTAATAAACATACTTCATTCAGATATTATGTGTCCCTATATTTTTGGTCATGTCTGTTTATTTTCTGTCATTGTTTTAGGATTAACATCTAAAACAACTCATTTGTTCTAATTATCAAAGCAACTGCTATATGCACATAGTGGCTGACAGGTGTGTGTATGTCATAAATGAATAGAAAATTTAAGTTATTCTCTTCTGAGAGTTGAAAAATCAAGGTGACCTATAATATTAGGACAGCATCATACAATATATATTGGCAAATTTAAAAGACACAAAATGTCTGCCCTTGTTATAGTAACACATTGTTTTGTAGTAAACTGCCTTTCAACATACTAGTTTAAGACAATGATTTTCCTTTTTTTTATTTAAGGATTTTATATATCAGTATACTTCATTTGTATCATTTACACTACTCCAAATCTTCCTGTGTCTCCCAAATGCCTCCTCTTGAATTCATGACTTACTTATACACAAAGTTGTCAGTTCCATTATGATAAGGCATATTGACAAGGCATTTTAATCACATCCCACAATTATTCTCCTTTGTTTTTCTCTCCTTTCCCCAATGCCCTTCCTCCTCTCTTACTATCTCCTTTCTACCTTCATGTTCTCGATCTCTTTTTCCTCCCTCTCATATCTCCCATCTCTGTTTTATTAACATTCCACATATGAAACAAAACATATATTTGTCTTTAAAAATATGTGGATTATTTCATTTAATATGATACTCTTTGATTTGATTCATTATGTGCAAATAATGTGATTTCTTTCCTATTTGTGGTTGATTTTCGTCTACTATGCATATGGCAAATTCTCTTTATCCATTCATCTGCTAGCAGGCAATTAGACTGACTTCATAATTTTGCTAGTATGAATAATGCTGAGATACACAAGAGGATGAGGGTTTCTATTGTATTCTGAATTTGATTCCTTTCAGTATACACTCAGGAGTACTAAAACAGAATAATGACAATTCGATAGTTTCTTCACACTTCTCATTTAGTAGTTGTTATAGTTGTTTTTACATTTTAGCTTATCACAATTTAGACTCACCTAAATGAGGAAGTGAGGATCATCAATTGAGGAATTGTCTTGTTTCCCTTAATTGATGTGGAAAAACCCATCCCAAATTTGGGCAGCACCTTCTGATAGTAGGGCAGGTAAAAGGAATATAAAAGAAAGAATAATACTCACCTCTTTTTGTCTTGGCCTTTCTTCTCATAACCAAATTATTTTGCCCTGTTGTTGCTATTCTTGTTATTTCAGTTGATATTAAGAACAGCTAAGGCTTTTGTAAATGGAAGCTTCTGTCCTGCCTGGTCCTGTAGATGATCAATCCCATCAAAACACACAGAGGCTTATATTAATTATAAACTGTTTGACCTATTAGCTCGAGCTTATTATTAAATAGCTCTTACAACTTAAATTAACCCATAATTCTTATATGTTTAGCCATGTGGCTTGGTTCTTTACTCAGTGAGGCATTCTCATCTTGCTTTCTCTACATCTGGCTGGTGACTGTAGACTGAGCCTTTCCTCTTCCCAGCATTCTTGTAGACTGATCACCCCGCCTATACTTCCTGTCTGGCTCCTGGTCAATCAACATTTTATTAAACCAATATGAGTGACAAATCTTTACAGGGCATAAAAACATTGTTGCACAGCAGGCTTTAATAATCTGGAGGTTCAACTGGGCCAGACTTCCAAGATGGCTTGCTTACATCATGGGAATGTTACACTGGCTGAAGAGTTCTGAGTAAGAAAGTTCAGGCAGGATAGTTAGCAAGAAGACACATGTGTGTTTCTGTCCTAAAGTTTAGAATTCTTACACCATAATGGCTGGGTTCTGAGAAAAATAGGTCCCTACAAGGCACACTGCAAAATGATTCTAGAGAGGTGGTGATATAAGAGTTTTTATAATCTACCCCTGGGAGTCACACAGCCTCAATTTTTCTGCATTCTATTAGTTGTGTGTAACGTACTGGGTTTCAGTATAGAAGGTAGCATTGCTAAAAATGGAAGAGAGCATGGTTCAATGGGAAGCAGTCGTTGATTAGTGCGTCAGCCCTTTTACTGAGTAATAAAGATTAAATGGATTGCAAAGACTCTCACTATAAAATGTCTCAAATTTATGGATGAAGTGTGTGGTTCTTTTTTTTTTCAATAAGAAAAGATAAATGGCCATGAACTAAGGGAAATTCTCAGAGCCCTAAAACATCAAAGCATGAGGTCATAGTAGCATCCATACGCTTTTAGCACAGAGCCTTGGAGTCTTTTGATTTCAGAGACCTGTGACTGAAGTTTTAGTGGCACCTTGGGGAGATGGGAAAATGAAAGACAGTCTAGAACCCAAGAAAAGTGAAAGTCTATTTAAGAGGTGAACCACACAGTGTAGTACAAAAATACAGCTCGAAAACAAAACACACTTACCTGAATCTGGAAATTAACTATAACATAAAATTGTACAACTTGTACTCGTAGGAAAACATCGTGAATGTTTATGATCCTAATTAAAACTAAGTCTATCAAAACACTTCAAGCCAAACATTCATTTAAAATTGCTCAAAGTTAGCTATCTCAAGTATCTCTGTATAAGGAATGATCATGAACTTAGGGAAAACAAACACATATGTCAAGGTTGTCCTCCAACTAAAACTATTGTGGAGATCATATGCCAATACAAATCACAGAACACGTATTAGTGAACTCATAAGTATGGGCCAGGGGAAGCAATGAGTAGTGTAAGATACAACAGATGAAGATTGTCAGAACTCAAATAAATGTATTAAAGCTGCTCAGCAATTACAAAGAGAAGTGATGAGTAAGAAATAACAGGTCCAAAACACAATCAAATAAGAAGATAGCAATTAACTTTTAAAAGATAGTGAATCATCTGAATGTCATATTAGATACAAAAAAATGAGACAATTATTGAACTAGAATAGACAAAACCTCACCAAGAACACAAGACAGAGACAAAGTATTCAAAGATATTAAAAAGAGATGGAGATACATCAAAGATAGAGGGGGACTGGATATCTCACACATTTTAAATATGACTTTTAAAGAAATAGAATTCTGAAGAAGTGGCTTCTAAGATGCAATAAATGACTAAAACTTTTTCAGAATTTATGAAAAGTTTGAACCATCAGAATTAGCGATTTTAGTGAAATTCAGGAAGAATGAAATATTGTCACATTTAAAAACCTTGAGATGAGTTGACTTTTCAAACAACAGTATGCAACAACAACTGGAAAGATGAGTTATCAGCAACACCACCAAGACAAAAATTGTAAAAGCAAAATGCTTCTTTAATATACTGAAGGAACATAGCTTCTGATTTAGGGTATGAATATGCCAAGTTCTGTTACAAAATGTAAAAAGAAAAAAAGAATGAAAGAAACATTTACAGAAATAAAAACTGAAAATATTTACTAGCAATACTATCTCAAGAAAGAAAAAGAGTAAAGGATGATTTCATGGAGAAAAAAAAAAGACACCCTGAAGAAAAAGCAGTGAAGATAAAAGTATGAATTTTAGAAGCAATAGGTTTCAAGGCAAAACCAACAATAAAATCTTCTTAGGAAGGGCCAGAAATTGCACTCAAGTCAATGCAATTCTAGCTTCTTTGTGATGCTACATTAAAACAAAAGCAGGGACTGAACTAAAGAAGATGTGAAGGTAGAAAAGTTAAGGAAGAAAGCCTAGAAGGGAATCCTGCAAAATTTTTAAATGACAAAGAGAGGCTGAATAGGATTACCATTTTCAAATGGAAAAGCAGAGTCTTTGCCTCTGCCTTCACCTCTGCCCTCCCCAGTGTTGATCCAACTCAGATGCTCTCTGTGGCTAGATATGGGGCAAAAGAAGGGAGAGCAGATTCCTGGAGAGAAGGTCCTGTTACAAGGCATGATTTTGAGTACGCATTGTTCTCTGCTCTGTTATGGCTTTGTACCATGTCTTAAACTCACCTATAGCTATTAATTTAGATGTAAGAGTTCTTTCACTTAAATATTATGCAGAAACCTTCCTCAACATTTCCTACAGCTTTTAAGCCAATGAGAGAGATAGTGAATGCTAAATTTGAAATTTTAAAATCCATCTTCTCTTCCCTTAGTGTTCTTCATTTCTTTCTACACTTACCTCTATCCTTATTTTTCTGCTAGTCTCAATACCTACAACCCATCAGGTTCAAAGAACCCCCCTTTATATAAAACAAGTAAATTAGATTATTAATGATAAATAAAAGTACTCTGAACACTCTTTGCTTCCTCAATATGACAAAGTCTGGATGTTCCCCCTAACTGTTAAAGGGTATAGCACAGAATTTATATAATTTATCATCTATCTATCTATCTATCTATCTATCAACTTATCACAACAAGTAGGTCAATTTATTTGGAAACACTGTCATGTTTATTTAACTAAACAATGTTAATTCTATGCCGTATATGTTAGTTCATATGCCAAAATATGCAACTGATGGTTGCTTAAGGATGATATAGTAGACAAGACTGTGGGAAACAAGATAAAGGTAAGATTAAATAGGTTTCTAAAGTCAGATTAATTTTTTGATTTAAGCTACAATCTTTTGAACTTCCAAGAGTCAACTTGGTTTTTGAAGGCAAAGCCAGAATACATCCAATATACAAAATAAAGAAAATGAGGACATCTTTGCCCACAGGAAAAGGATCTAGTGTTATTTTCCTAGTAAGAGTGCAAAAAGCAAAATTACATATCCCCCTTTAAGAAATAGAGAGAAAAGTGATGGGTAACAGCTCCAGTGAGGCCTGAGAGACAGGAAACCAAATCAGAAATTGTGAGACCATTTCAGTTATGAAGATCATGGCATTTGTTTATCATGTCAATTTTGCAACAGACTATAATAAGCATGAACTCTAGAATTGAAAAGCTTTGCATTTAAATAATGGTTTTGTCATTTGCTAGGATCAGGTATCCTGAACTGAACTAGTGACACCATCCACTTTCAAGAAGTATTATAAATTTGCTAACCTTAAAGCTCATTTATAATCTTAACAGATACTTTACTCAGTTTTCAATGCCCTATTCAACAAATGAAGGGTATTAAAAATAGAAGCATTAGGAAGTTCCTAATCTCATAGGACTTAGCATGACTCTGTAAGCTGGCATCCTCTCTAGCCATCAACTGACCCTAAAAGGGCCAAATGGCACATTGCTCCTCCTGTGTCCATAGGCAATCATGCAAAATGCACTAATTAAATGTCTCCATAATGACTGTGTGCTTCAGGAATGGCCTAATGCCAAAGCCTTGAAAAGTCAACTCCAAATGCCACTCTTGTCCAGCAGCTAATGGATAAAGTGACCACACCATACGCTTAGAATTGATTGTTTGCTTTAGATTTAATCGAGCACTTCTCTCCTCCTCCTCTGAAAATGGTAATGTTCTCTTTTTACTACAGGCACTATACCTTAACAGAAAAGAATTACATTTTCCCCTCTGGCTATTAATTATCCTTGGGCAGCCTCAAGAAATGGCATGAGTCACACAAATCAAAAATCCCAGTTGGCTTTGGAATACATCCCAATTTGCCTTGGAAACAGATTTTTTGAGCTCTTTTCTGAACAAATGTTACATTGATTTGTGTTTCTTTAATAAATACCAATGGATAACATTGGTGTGGGACCATGGTCTGTATTCTGTCAATTATATTTTAAATAAATGCTGATTGTCCAGTAGCCAGGAGGGAAGTATAGGTGGGACAACCAGACAGGAAATAGAGGCCGGTCAATGAGAACAGAAGAATTCTAAGAAGGAGGAAGCCCCTTCCTCTGCAGTCCTGGCCCATCCACAGAAGAAGCAAGATGTGACTGCTTTGCTGATAAAGGTACTGAGCCACATGGCTAACCTAGACAAAAATAATGGGCTAATATACGTTATAAGAGTTAATAAGAAGCCTGAGCTAATGGGCCAATCAGTTTATAACTAATGTAGACCTCTGTGTGATTTCTTTGGAACTTAACGTTTACGGGAATTGGGCAGGACAGAAACCCCTACAACAAATGGTGCCCAGCATGGGGCAACTACATCCACATAAAGACTGACAGAGCTTGGAAAGTAATTCTAGACGAAAAAAAATAGAGTTAGGCATGTCTTGACAGAGGCATTTTCTTAGGTGGCCTCTGCTTGCTAGAGGCAAGTGCTCTCATTTAAGAGAGACTTCTTGACTCAGCTTTAGCTGTAAAACCTTACAGCTCTTTAAAGAGGTTCTGCCACAAAACACTTAAATGGTGTTGATAAAAAGCTGACTGCATGTTTTCTGTTGGTGGCAGGGACCTTGAAATGCCATAGAATTGTAGCAATAAACATGGCTCCAGCAAGTACCTCAGCCATGAGGCTGGAATCTTAATAGCTAAGAAATGGGCTTTATCCAGCTGTCAAAGCCACGGCTTTAAGCCTCCCCAAATTGCTTAGTAAATTAAAGGCTTATGTGGTCAAAAAAAGGTACTATCTATATCATTGCTTGTCAAAGTATCTGTGAATATGAGCTGTTTTTCAAAAAAAAATGTCAAATCTAAAGATTTCTAATTGCTAGCTCTTAATTTTCTGACACTTCTATCCTCATTAAAAGCAATAACAAACAACCAGTTGTCATGAAACTCATGTTGAGAAGACCCAGTCTACATGAAAACAATAGCATTTAAAGTAACAAATAAAATAACAAGCATTTGGCAAACACAAGAATTGGCTATTCATAATCATCATAAGAGGGCAAAAATGTTTTATATATGAAGACACAAGGTTTAGATAGTTAAGATAATTTGCTGAGAGTCACTGAATTAGGTAGTCATAGACCTGTGCCTCTGGACTCATATCTTTTCATTATCATGTGTTAGGGCTCAACAAGCATCAAGATTGGATAGAGTTTAAAATATATAGATTTTTGACAAAAGAATGACACTGGACAGAATCTCATAGATCAAAGTTACAAACTATGCCAGAAATAAAATGCCAGAAGAACTTAATTTTGTATGGGTCAGGTACTAAGAAGTTGAAGATAACAGTGGTCGAAACTGGTTCAGCTGCTGCCCATAAAGAATGCCTCATGAACTACCACAACATGAATGTTGATTTCTTCTCAAGACAACTGACATATCCAGAGCAGTCATATGATTCTTCCTTCAGTTTCCAATGTAACTTGATGATTCTGATCTGTCTATAGTCACCAATACCTATCTATTGTACTAAGAAAACTAAAGGATACATTTTTGGCATAAACTGAACTTCATTTGCAGGGCTATGATTCCAGAGAGTTAAAATTGTGTACCACCCAGGGTTGCGTAATTAAAGTACTTGATTTCTCTTTATCATAAGAACATCATTCTATGGGAAAGTCAATAGAATCTACTAACCTCAAATGTAGTTAATGAGGCCCAAGGATGCCCAAATTCAAGGTTAGACCAAATACATTATGTGTTCAAATGCATAGAACAAAGAGACACATACCAACATACACACTTACACTCTCACATGTACAACACACACAATTATCCTTTCGTATTTATACCACCTATAGTGATCATTTGAATATGTTTTATGTACATTATTCAAAGGAGGTGGCATTGAATCTATAGATTGCTTTTGGTAGGATGGCCATTTTTACAATATTAGTCCTACCAATCCAAGAGCATGAAAGATCTTTATATTTTCTGATATTTTCTTTACTTTCGTTTTTCAAAGACTTGAACTTTTATCATGCAAATTTTGCACTTGCTAATTAGTTACTCCCAGGTAATTTATATTCTTTGAAGCTATTGTGAAAGGTGTTGTGCAGTGGTTTGAAAGAAAATAGCCCCATAGGACAATAGGGAGTGTCTTTATTAGGAGTTGTGGCCACGGAGTAGGTGTAACCTTCTTGGAGGATGTGCATCAGTAGGGGGTTGGCTTTAAGGTCTCAGAAGCTCAAGCCTGCTGATCGGGATGTAGAACTCTCAACTCTCTCTCCAGCATCATGTCTGCCTGCATGCAGTAATGTTCCCCACCATGACTATAACAAATGGACTAATCTTCCAATACTGTAAGCCAGATCCAAATAAATGTTTTACTTCATAAGAGTTGTCGTGGTCAGTTGGTGACTATCCTAATTGTCATCAGAGAGCATTCATCCAGTAACTGATGGAAGCAAGTACAGAAATCCATAGCCTAGCACTGGGCAGAACTCGGGGATTTCTGTTGAAGAGAGAGAAAGGACTACACAAGCAGGGTGTGGGTGGGGAAGGAGAGATCAAGGTCTTGATGGGAGAACTCATAGAAACAGATGGCCTGAGCTTGTGGGAGCTCACTGACTCTGGACCCACAGCTACGGAGTCTGCATGGAACTGACCTGGGCCCTCTGCATGTGTGTGATAGTTCTGTAGTTTGGTCTCTTTGTGGGTCTCTTAGCAGTGGATTGTTTTAACTGTCTGGGTTTTTTGTTTGTTTGTTTGTTTTACTTTTCCATAGGCAGTTGAGTATTGTTCTTTCAAGATCTGTGAAGAATTTTTCTGGGCAATGCATTACATCTGTAGACTGTTTTTGGTAAGAGTGCCATTTTTACTCTGTTAACTCGACCTACCTAAGAGCATGGGAGATATTTAAACTTTCTGGTGTCTTCTTCAATTTCTTTCTTCAAAGATTTAAAGCTCTTGTCATAGAGGTCTTCCTCTCATTTGATTAGAGTTACTCCAAGATATTTTATGTGATTTCTGGCTATTGTGAAGGGTGATGTTTCTCTGATTTCTTTCTCAGTCCGTTTGTTGTCTGTATAAAAGAGGACTATGATCTTTTTTTTTTTTTTTTTTTTTTTTTTTTTAGTTAATTTTGTATCCTGCTACATTACTGATGGTGTTTATGAGTTGTAAAAGTTTTCTGGTAGAATTTTTGGGGTCACTTATATAAACTATCATATCATCAGCAAATAGTGAGAGTTTGACTTCTTTTCTGATTTGTAGCCTTTTGATCTCAAGTACTATATTAAATAGATATGGAGAGAGTGGATAACATTGTATTGTCCCTCTTTTCAGTGGGCTCACTTTGGGTTTCTCTCCATTTAGTTTGATGTCAGCTATTGGCTTGCTGTATAGTGCCTTTATATTATGTTCAGGTGTGCTCCTTGTATCCCTTATCTCTTCAAGACCTTTATTATGAAAGGATATTGTATTTTGGCAAAGACGTTTTCAGGATCTGATGAGATGGTCATGTGCGTATTTTATTCAGTTTGTTTATATGGTAGATTATGTTTACAGATTTTGGTATGTTGAACCAAACCTGCATCTCTGGGATGAAGCCTACTTGATCATGATGGATAATTTTTGTAATGTGTTCTTGAACTTGGTTTGCCAGTATTTTATTGACTATTTTTGCATAAAGGTTCATGAATGATATTGGTTTGTAATTCTCTTTCTTAGTAATGTCTTTCTTTGGTTTAAGTATCAGGGTAACTGTAGCCTCATAAAAAGAGTTTGACAATGCTCCTTCTGTTTCTATTGTGTGGCACAATTTGAGGAGTATTGGTATTAGTTCTTCTTTGAAAATCTTGTAGAATTCTGAGCTGAAACCATCTGGTCCTGGGCTTTTTTGTTGTTGTTGCTGTTTGGAAGACTCTTGATGACTATTTCTATTTCTTTAGCAGTTATAGGTCTATTTAACTTGCTTATCTAGTCTTGATTTAATTTTGATAAGTGGTATTTATCCAGAAAATTGTTCATTTCCATTAAGCTTTTCAATTTTATAGAGTACAGGTTTTTGAAGCATGACCTGATTAATTCTCTGGATTTCCTCTGTGTCTGTTGTTATGGCCCACTTTTCATTTCTGGTTTTATTAATTTGGATATTCTCTTTCTGCCTTTTTGTTAATTTGGATAAGGGTTTGTCTATCTTGTTGATTTTCTCAAAGTTGTGAGTTAATTTTGTATCCTGCTACTTTGCTGAAAGTGTTTATCAGCTTTATGAGTTACCTGATGAGACATTTAGGGTTACTTATGGCTACTATCATATCATCTGCAAATAAAGAAACTCCTTTTCCAATTCATATAGCCTTGATCTCCTTCAGTTGTCTTACTGCTCTAGCTAAGACTTCAAGTACCATATTGAACAGATATGGAGAGGGTGGGCAACCTCATCTTATTACTGATTTTAGCAAAATTGCTTTTAATTTCTCTACATGTAAATTATTGTTGGCTATGAGCTTGCTGTAAACTATCTTAATCATGTTTAGGTATGTCTCTTGTATTCCTAATCTCTCCAGGACTTTTATCACGAAAGGTATTAAACTGTGTCAAAGGCATTTTCTGATTCTAGTGAGATGATCATGTGGGTGTTTTTTTTTCTTTCAGTTTATTTGTGTTGTGGATTACATTTATCAATTTGTGTATGTTGAATCATCCCTGAATCTCTGGCCTGAGGCCTGCTTAATCATGTAGCTATTCTTTTGAATGTGTTCTTGGATTCAGTTTGCAAGCATTTTATTGAGAATTTTTGCATCTATGTTCATAAGCGAAATTGGTCTGTAATTTTCTTTTTTGGGTCTCTTTGTGATTTAGGTACCAGGGTAACTGTGGCCTCATAAACAAATTGGGCCTATTCTTTCTGCTTCTATTTTGTGGAATTATATGAGGAATATTGATTTTAACTCTTGCTTGAAAATCTTTATGATACTCTGTTTTTCCTCAGTATATGTTATCTTATTTTCATCTCTAATTTTATTAATTATATCTTCTCTCTCTACCTTTTTGTTAATTTGAATACAGGTTTGTCAATCTTGTTGATTTTCTAAAAGAACCAACTCTCTGTTTCATTGATTCTTTGTATTGGTTTGTTTATTTGTTTCTATTTTATTGATTTCAGCCCCGACTTCAATTATTTCACGCCATATATTTCTTTTGAGTGTGGTTTCTTCCTTTTTTGGTTTTTCGAGACAGGGTTTCTCCGTAGCTTTTGGCTCCTGTCCTGGAACTAGCTCTTGTAGACCAGGCTGGCCTTGAACTCACACAGATCCACCTGTCTCTGCCTCCCAAGTGCTGGGATTAAAGGCATGCGCCACCACCACCTGGAGGTTTCTTCTTTTTATTTTAGATCTTTCAGGTGTGCTTTTACTTACTAGTAGGCACTTTCTCCAATTTATTTATGTAAGCACTTGGTGTTCTGGACTTGGGACTTTGAACAACCTTCATTGTATGCCATATGTTTGCATATGTTGTGTATTCATTTTCACTCATTTCTAGAAAGGTCTTAATTTTTTTCTTTTCTTTTTTTTTCTTTTTTTGTTTTTATAAGACAGTGTTTCTCTGTAGCTTTGGAGTCTGTCCTGGAACTAGCTCTTGTAGCCCAGGCTAGCCTTGGCCTAACAGAGATTCACCTGTCACTGCCTCCAGAGAGCTGGGATTAAAGGTGTGTGCCACCACCACCCAGCTAAATTTTTATCTTAATTTCTGACTTAACCCACTTTTCATTTAGTAGGGAGTCATTCAGTTTCCATGAGTTTGTAAACTTTCGGTTGTTTATGCTGTTGTTGAAATCCATCTTCAATCCATGGTGGTCTGATAGGATGCAGGTTGTTATTTTGATTTTCTTGTATCTATTGAGACCTTCTTTGTGTCTTAGTATGTTGTCAATTTTGGAGAAAGTTCCTGAGAAGAAGGTATGTTATTTGGTGCTTGGGTGAAAGGTTCTATCAATATCTGTTAGACCATTTGGTTTATAATGTCAGTTAGCTCCACCATTTCTTTGTTTAATTCTTCTCTAAATGACCTGTCCATCTGAGAGAGTGGGATACTGATGTCTGCCATTATCAGTATGTGAGGGTCAAGATGTAATGTAAGCTGCAATAGTGCATCTTTTATGAACTTGGGTGCCCTTGTGTTTGTTGCATACATGTTAAAATTTGCAATATCTTCTGGGAAGACGTTTTCTTTGATGAGTATGTAATGTCCTTCCCTATTTCTTCTGACTAGTTTTGGTTTAAAATCTATTTTGCCAGAAATTAAAATGGCTGCACCAGCTTCCTTCTTAGGCCCATTTGTTTAAATATCTTTTTCCATTTCTTTATTCCCTGATGTAGTGTTTTTATGAGATATCTGAATGTGTGAATAAGTGAATCTTTGTTTTTGTCTATTTGCTTTCTTTGGGGCTCTTTCCTTCTGTTTATTTTTGTCCTATTCTAATGGGTTAGTTTTTGTCTTATTATACTTTATTTTATTATTATCCCCTGGGAGTCTGCTTGCTTTCTATTGAGAGATGGAAGGGGATGTGGAGTGGAACTTGGAGGAGCAGCGGGAGGAAGGTATAATCAGAGTCTATTATGTGAAAAAAAATCGATCTTCAATAAAAAAATTAAAAAATAAACACTTACTAAAAAAAGAGAGCAAAGAAAGAAAAAGAAAAGAAAGTAATTTTTTAAGAAAGTAATTTTTAGAGTACCATGTAATCATTTGGCAGATGTAGAAACCAAGTTTCAAGAGATGGCAGATATCCAGAAGATACCAAGGCCATTGTGCAAGCTTTAATAAATATTCTTAGTTCCTTAGTCTTTCTACTCCTTTAACAGTCTTCTTTACATTATTCTTTAACTCAGAAAGTGCATCATCTTAGCTCAAGACTAACTAGGATTAAGATAATCAACCACTCCCATTTTTCAACTAAGAGATTTTATAGGTCTTTGAGTTTTTTTTAACTTTAAAAGTTCCAAAAAAAAAATAAAATCAGGAGTTTTAGTTATTCTACCAGGTGGTACCCAGCTGCCAGACCATTCCTTGATGACAATTCTGTTTTAGTAAATGGAATACTAAGAAATCTTGTGTCTCCTTTTACATTTTTGATTCACAGAGTCATTTAATCTTGAGTCCAATAGTTAAAACTGGCTTTCTGGTTTCTACCTTTAGTCCCACGATTTGTGATTCACTTTTGTGTAGACCCATCCTATCTGCTTTCTTTTCTGTGTCATGAGCAATAAACAAACCCTCTGATCATCCAGCCTTCATTTCCTTACCTCTGGGAACTGATCACATCTAGTCTTTACAGATATCGTTGAATTTTACTTGTCATCCATGTGAGTTTGAGATATCTGCTAGTTATCTTACTAATCTATCCTGATCTCAACTTCTAATCCATTCTGGAAGCTCCTAGGTTATAATTCAAATTTATATGTGAGTTTCTTCACATCATCAGTTCTTTTACTGTCAAAAGTTTCAAACCGCATCACATCTTGGATCTGGAAGTTGGCTACATATCTTATTTTTTGTGAGGCCCATGGACTGAGTATCCCAACCAAATAGAACAGCAGAAGATAACAACAAACTCTCTTTATCAAATAAAAAAAAAAGATACCTTTGGACCACTGTTTGTAAGTAGCATCTCTAAATTATTCTTGAAATTTCATACATCTTAAGAAGACCTTTGCTGGGTGATGTAAGTACAGGACTTCAATATACCATCTGAGAAGAACTTAAAGTGCTCTTTGCATTTGACTCAGCATTAGGTCATGTAGAGAGAGCCTTGTGGCCTTTACTCTGGCCATCTGCCCACTCAAATCTATTTTAGGCTTACCTCGTAGAGTCTGATCTGAACTCTTTTTTTTTCCCCCCAAAGATCCTGACATGTTCCTTTGTTCAAAAACAAAATGAACAATAAAAGAAAAAATTCTGTTTGGCTCAAATCTATATCTCTTTTGCTCTTTTTAGCCATAGACCAACGCACTCAAGGGATGTGATTAGAGACATAAAATGGCATTGAAATTCTTGTCACGAAGTATTCAAGTCCAACTATCATGTGAGAGATCATACTGCTTTTTATTTTATTTAGTAAACAGTGAATTGGTTTTTTCTTTGTGGTTTTGTTTTGTTTTGCCTCTTTTTTTTGCTTCTTTGGAGGGAAAAACATCATTTTTATTTCTTCCAAATTTGTAAATACTTAGATATCAATGATATTGTGGGAAAGAAAAACCTATTAAATTTCATATTTATTTTCTGGAAAAGGCAAAACTTTACTCTTGATCAAGAGGGTATGCTTGGAAGAGGTAACACACAGAAACAAGAAATGCACTTGGTTTTTATTCTAACTCAGATGGTGACTGTACCTTTCCCCAAATGGCTGGGTTCAACCTCACAGTCTTATTTAAATAGATAATCTGAAAACAATTGATATGTAGGAAATGAAGGAGGAAAAGGCAAAAAGCATCACTGGTTTAGGCCATTGAATTCCTGGAATGTATCAGGGGCCTTTGTGTAAATAAAGATTTTCTTGGGCATGGAGGGGAATTAAAACATTTGCATAAAAGTCTTACAATGTGAAAATATAAAAGTATTTGAATTCATTATTCTAAACATGTTTTATAGTTTGTGATAGAACAGACTTGTACTTAATATTTCTTACAAATCTCTCCTCCTATCAAAGGGCATGACAGCCAATTGTGGGTTCATCATTCTGGAGATCAGCTTTAGATCTTAGTAAATCAAAAAAGCTCAATAAATAGAGTCTCTTGTGAGTTCATTAAGAGTTTCCAGTGAACTTTGACTTGAATATTTCCAAATCTCTTTCCAGTCATTTATTTTCCCAACCCTTGACAATTGGGGGCTCTTAAATCTATGATCAGATTTGTAAGTGATTCTAGGTTCTTTTTGTTGTTGTTGTTGTTATTGTTTATTTGTTTGTTTTTTCAAGACAAGATTTTACTTTGAAACAGTCCTGGCTATCCTGAAACTCACTCTGTAGATCAGACTGGCCTTGAACTCACAGAGATCCACCTGCCTCTGCCTCCCAAGTGCTGGGACTAAAGGCGTGTGCCACCACCTCCTGGCCTGATTCTAGGATCTTTAGAGAGGCAGAATGTAGCAGTGAAGGCCTCTTAATAGACAACTTTTCCTGTTCAAGAGAACAGAATTTCTAGCCCAGATGCAGACCTAACATTCCAATGGGGCCAGACCAATCTTCTGGCCAACTGAGGAATGTAGGTTCATCTTAAACCATGGTAATGAAGTTGAAGTTTGTCTTAGGGGCTTAACTTAGATTTATTGTATCAATTATTACTAAACAGATATTCCCTCCTTATTGCATTTTCTTACTCCAAGATAGGACAGGCAGACAGAGCCTACATCTTATTGAGTCATATGATTAGCATATTTATTATAGAATAAATATTAATTGAAGAAATGTTTTAAGAGAGATGGTACTGCTGGTTTTAGACTAAATTTAGGATTGTCATTTATAACATGATGTCTTGGAACACATCAGACACCAATATCCTTTTTTGCATGTGATGTAACTGAAAGGTGAAAAACTCAAAGTGGTGCTTCTTTACTCAGGAAACGTTAGAGAACCTGCCACCAAAGCCTGTCAGATTGCTCTGGGATATAAGCTGACTTTGGTGGTTGTTTAAACCCTATCTAGTGGTTCTCAAGTACAGCTGAAATTCAGAATCTTTGTTTGTGTTGCTGTTTGTTATTTTTTTAATTAATTTTTAAAAGTTAGAATACAATGTAATGGATTTTATTATGATATTTTCATATATGTCATTATACTTTGTTATTTGTTCTCCCATCCCTCTTCTGTTCGAGTCCCTACCTCTTTTCCATTATGCTCTTGCGTCACTTTGTGTCTCTTCTCCTCCCAGCCCTTCTCCCTTTATGCCTACACACACACACACACACACCCTTCTACATTCTACACATGAGATAAAACATGTGAAATATCTATCTATTTATCTATCTATCTATCTATCTATCTATCTATCTATCTATCTATCTATCTTGGAAGGGAATGATATATATGCCACAGTAGCTAGTTCTCCATTCCACTGAGATTGAACTCAGATTAGCAGGCTTAATAGCAAGTACCTTTACCCACTGACTCATCTTGCTAGTCCTCAACAATCAGTTTTTAAAGATTGGCTTATTTCTTTTAATATAGTTATTTCTAGTTCCATCCATTTTCTTTCTTTATTTATTTATTAAAGATTTCTGTCTCTTCCCCACCGCCGCCTCCCCTTTCCCTCCCCGTCCCCCAATCAAGTCCCCCTCCCTCGTCAGCCCAAAGAGCAATCAGGGTTCCCTGCCCTGTGGGAAGTCCAAGGACCACCCACCTCCATCCAGGTCTAGTAAGGTGAGCATCCACGAAACTGCCTAGGCTCCCACGAAACCAATAGGTACAGTAGGATCAAAAACCCATTGCCATTGTTCTTGAGGTCTCAGTAGTCCTCATTGTCCACTATGTTCAGCGAGACCGGTTTTAACCCAGGCTTTTTCAGACCCAGGCCAGCTGGCCTTGGTGAGTTCCCGATAGAACATCCCCATTGTCTCAGTGTATGGGTGCACCCCTCGCGGTCCTGAGTTCCTTGCTTGTGCTCTCTCTCCTTCTGCTCCTGATTTGGACCTTGAGATTTCAGTCCGGTGCTCCAATGTGGGTCTCTGTCTCTGTCTCCTTTCATCGCCTGATGAAGGTTAATATTCAGGAGGATGCCTATATGATTTTCTTTGGGTTCTCCTTCTTATTTAGCTTCTCTAAGAACCCGAATTATAGGCTCAATGTCCTTTATTTATGGCTAGAAACCAAATATGAGTGAGTACATCCCATGTTCCTCTTTTTGGGTCTGGCTTACCTCACTCAGGATGGTGTTTTCTATTTCCATCCATTTGCCTGCAAACTTCAAGAAGTCCTTGTTTTTTACTGCTGAGTAGTACTCTAATATGTATATATTCCATACTTTCTTCATCCATTCTTCAATTGAAGGGCATCTAGGTTGTTTCCAGGTTCTGGCTATTACAAACAATGCTGCTATAAACATAGTAGAGCATATACTTTTGTTGTGTGATAAGGCCTCTCTTGGGTATATTCCCAAGAGTGGTATTGCTGGGTCCATGGGTAGGTTGATCCCGAATTTCCTGAGAAACCTCCACACTGCTTTCCAGAGTGGTTGCACAAGTTTGCATTCCCACCAGCAATGGATGAGTGTACCCCTTTCTCCACAACCTCTCCAGCAAAGGCTATCATTGGTGTTTTTGATTTTCGCCATTCTGACAGGTGTAAGATGGTATCTTAAAGTTGTCTTGATTTGCATTTCCCTGATCGCTAAGGAAGTTGAGCATGACCTTAGGTGTCTTTTGGCCATTTGAACTTCTTCTGTTGAGAGATCTCTGTTCAACTCAGTGCCCCATTTTATAATTGGGTTGATTAGCCTTTTACGGTCTAGTTTCTTGAGTTCTTTATATATTTTGGAGATCAGACCTTTGTCAGTTGTGGGGTTGGTGAAGATCTTTTCCCAGTCAGTGGGTTGCCTTTCTGTCTTAGCAACAGTGTCCTTTGCTTTACAGAAGATTTTCTTCAAATCTCATTATTCATTCTTCTTTACAGCTGAATAAAATTCTACTGCATATATGTAGCATACTTTTTTATTCAACCAACTATTGATGAACATCAAGGCTGGTTCTATACCTTGGCTAATGTGAATAGTGAAATAATTATGGGTATACAAGCATCCTGGTGGCATGTTGACATTAAGTACCTAGAACTGGTATATTGGTATGTGTAGGCCTTGTGGTAGTTTTAGTTTTAATTTTTTTGGGAGGGTTTCAAGACAAGGTTTCTCTGTAACTTTGGAGCCCTAATTTTTTGAGGAACCTCTATTCCAAATTCCATAGTAGCCCCATGAGTTTAATTCCTCACAAATCGTCTAAGTGTTCCACTTTCTCCACATTCTCATCAGCACAGAATCCCTGTTTTAAAATTTAGCGGCAGGATAGGGAATAGAAGAAGATCATATGGGCCTAGAAAAAGGTATAGGTTCCTTTCTTGAAGAACTCCAGTCATTTGTATTGAAGACCGTACTGAAAGGTGAGTTAGCACTACGTTGAAGAGGAGAAATATCATTTGCAGAATCCACTTGAGTTAAGGGAGAATGCTAGTTCTATCTCAGTCACATGAAAGCACTTCCTATAAGCTAGAGGACTCATGTCAGGATGCTGACCAACTACAATATTCAGCTTAGACCCCACTAGAATTTTCCCTGATGGTGGTAATACCCGCCCCAGTCCAGAAAGAGAACGTAATGATTCAGCAAGTGAAATAACAGATCCAGAGAATGCATGGAATTAGAACATCCATGCCAACCCTTTAAGTCACTAGGTCACTCATTAATCCTTTTTTTTTCTTGGTACTTTACCATCCTGTCACCTTCTAGACAGCAAGCATCACTTAAACTCACCTTATTTTCAGTGTGCCCTAGAATTTTAATATAGTGCTCGGCATACTGTCAATCTTCAGTATCCCAGGATTCTGTATTTTTGAATTCACCTACCTACTGAAATTTATCTGGAACTTCAAAATCATCACTCAGAGCACTTTCACAGTCCTTCATGGACATGCGCAGAGGAACAGAAAAGTAGTCTTCAAATACGCATGCATATTAACACCTGAGGTTGAACAAAGTGACATTTTGCCTTCTTATCTCAATTCTCAAACCAAAACAAAATATCCACATGAATACCAATTGATGGCTCATTTTCTTTATGTATTTTTGGTGTTCTTTGTTGGTTGGTAATTTCACGGTCTCAAATAGGCTTGGTTCAATGTTGGAACCCTTGCCTAGCATGTAAAATAAATTAAATAAACTAAAAATGCTGGTCAAGTGAACTGCTAAAATACTATCTAGCATCCTTAAGTGCAAGAAAGCTGAGGTGTGCAAGAGATGTGCTTTATGAAAAAATTATGAATCAGAAAAACTTCCTTCAGTCATATTGATGGTCAGGAGTTCAATGTCAATAAATCAGTGTTATATATTAAATAAAGTGTCTTTAAATGTGAACGTACATAAAATAATGTTATGTATTGATAAATGATAAAAATGTGGCAAGAGGCTTTCAGGAGCATAACTCTGTGTTTCCTTTAGGAGCAATGATTCACTATTCCATAATGCACTATTCAGGATAACTTTATATAAAATAATTACCAAAAATAATGGAAGTTGATTGTGCAAAGTCAGTGCTCAATTAGTACTTATGAGAAAAATTAGTATCTTTGAATTTTTTAATGTAGATAGGCATTATTAATATACTTTTATTGATTCGGTGGTGATTCTGAGACCTCAAAAATACTAATAATATTTTACTGGGTAACAATTATAGTTTAGGCACTTTTGATATCTATTGTTCTTTTTCTTCACAATAGTTCTATTGAACAAAAATTTACCTTCTTCATTTGGCAAATAAGGTAAGTGAGTCCTAAAGGAAAGAATTTGCTTCATGTTCCTTAGCTGGAGGAAATGTGAACTGCATGGATGTGGCTGAGCTAGTACTGGGTCTTTCCCTCACCTGGTCAAATTCCTATGTTGGAATTTTATCCCCTAGTATGTCAGCATGTGGCTGTATGTAGACACTGGGATTTTAAGGAAGTAATTATGGTAAAATGAGGTCAGTGGGTAAGGCTTACTCAAATGTTACTAGTGTCCTTATTAAGAAATTAGGACACAGACACACTCTAAAGAAAGACTATGTAAGGGAACAGATTGAAGATTACCATGTGGAAGTCAGAGAAGGAGAGAAAGCCATCGAAAAGAAACTAACCCTGTTGACAGCTCGATTTCAGATGTCTTTCTTGCAGAAGCTTGAGGAAAAACATTTCTGTAGTTTTAAGCCTAGACTGCAGTCCTTTTGCCACAGCTGCCTGCACAAAAGAAATAAAACTATGATAGAGATGCTGGGTTGATAAATCAGACAGGCTCCCAGGCTTCAAATCTCTCGGAGTCTAGCCACTTGTCATAATCCACTAGAGACCTTTTTTTTCTCTCTCTCTAGGGAGGGAGCAATATAATTACAAATGAGGCTGTGACTAAATCTGGAATTCTGGACACTGGCAAGGAGAAACAAGTGAGAAAAATTGCTGGATCTTGGGTCAAAGCCAAATGGAGCATAAAGGTGGCCAAGGCAGAAGAAAACACTGGGAGCAGTGCCAGACCACAGACTTCCAAGCCAAGCAGGGAACCGAATGGAAAACAAGCCAAAGTGTGCAGAGTAAAAGGAGGACCTGGTCACAATGGGAAATGTTTCCAAAGCAAAAGGCAGCAGGAGAGAGCAACAAGGAAGTGATCCCAGGAATGCTTTCAGGACCCAGAGCTCATCTGAGATCCAACTGACTAGAACCTGTAGCTGCAGGAAGCTAAGCTCACTTCCCCTTACCTGTTTCTTTATCTGACTCATAAGCACTTAAATTCTGACATCTTTAGTGAAATATGAGTCAGTACTGAACGGATCATAATAACTGTGTCATATTGAGTTCCTCAAAACAGATGCTGAGCGGAAGCTTCTGGAATATATCAATCTTTGATATTAATAGTTGGGAGAATAAGCATTTATTTTCTACTTTTGTGAAAGCATTCTTGGCAACATTTGCATACTTTAGTTTCTCACATATATTGTTTGTTTTCTGTTTTGTAAATTCACCCACACATCTATAAGAGGACGTTGATGGGTCCAGATTTCTGTTATGCATTTAAAAATCATTTTGTCTGGTGAAATCCCACTGGATTTTTGATTGACAAAATTGCACTAAATATATATTGTTATTTGGAAGAGAGTAACATTTGTATTATTTTCAGGCTTTCTGTCACAGAGCATGGGCTGTCTCTGCCTTTTTTTTTTTTCTGATGTGCCTTAATAAAATCTCACTCTCTCGCTCCCTCGCTCCCTCGCTCCCTCGCTCCCTCCCTCCCTCCCTGCCCTCCCTTGCCAGGCAGTTGTGGCACACACCTTTAATTTCAGAACTTGGGAGGCAGAGGCAGGTAGATCTCTGTGAGTTTGAGACCAGTCTGGTCTATGAAGCAAGTTCCAGCCAAACTATTACACAGAGAAATCCTGTTTAAAAAAAAAAAATAGTTCTCTTATATATTTGTTATTTCATTCTTTACTGTTTATTATGTTATTTTGTGCCAATTGTTAATGTAATATATATGAATATATATGAATAGTTTCGTTTTCATCTCTGTCTGGTTTCATTATAAATCAGCTTATTTTTAAAATTGTACTTATTTCTAATGTTTACTAAAAGGTATTTTCTCCCTAAATTGTTTGATATTATTTATCATTTATTTGCCTGTTTACTTATTTATTTATTTGTTTATTTATTTATTTATTTATTTTGCTTTTTGGGGACAAGGTTTCTCTATGTAAGCCTGGCTGTCCAGTTACTCACTTTGTAGACCAGGCTTGCCAAGAAATCACAGAGATCTGCCTGCCTCTTTCTAATACGTAGCCTCTTTTATCATTAATTACTGTTACCCTACAAACACAAACACACACATCAGTGTTTAGACACACAACACACACACACCCTGTGCAGTCTTTACGTTGCTACTTGAATGCATGTTTTTAGGGCTGACGATTTGTACTGGCTAACCAGTTGGTATGCTCTTCCTTAGGGAAGGCTGTTTCTCCAGTTCTCAACATTCCTTGGTTGGCTATAGTTCTTTGTGTAGGTTTAGGCCTTTTGGGCTTTCTCTGTCCACCTTAGCATACCTACTGTTATTGTCCCTGTTCAGCGTAGGCTTATGTTGTCATGGTGGTGAGACTTTATGGATATAGCTTCAGACAGGAACACTCCAGGTCACAATAAACTTCCTGTTTCCCTGGCTCTTAACAAGTTTTCTGTCCCCTCTTCTACAATCTTTCTGTTCCTTCTTCTTCCTGCATCTTAGGTAGAGGAGCTGAGTTGTAGACACTGGGACTAGGCTCTAGAGCCCACAACTACATTTTGATTGGTTGTGTCTATCTGTAGTGGTCTCTGTTGAAAAGAGAGATTTCCTTGATGAGGGATGAGGATTACACTTATCGATGGATGTAAGGATAGATTTTAGAATATAGTTATATATATATATATTCTAAGACATATATACATGTATAACATATGTATTAGAATATAGGATTATGATGGCTTAGTTAAGTGGCGATTGTAGGTTCTCCTTCAAGATCCATGGCTTCACTAGCCCTGGGTAGTTAACTAGGTTTCCAGGATCAGGCAGGATCGACGTCTACTTGAGTTGGTCATTGTTGTGATTCATAAAAATCATAAAGAACAAGGTAGAAATTTTGGTCATTTCTCTCCTTTGAAAGTCTGCATAGTCCTTTCTGGTTCCGTGAAAGCTAGTCTTCTGGGAGGAGGCTTTCACATCAGTTTCAGCTCAGGGACTCCTGGGCCCTGTATCTGAAGTGTATGGTGTCTTTAGCAATTGGAAGTTGTCTTCTAACTCTGAACAAGCTGGGAAAGGCAACCAAAGGCAACTGCAACTGTAATGTTCTGTGAGTCTCTTGGGCAACTCTGACCAACAACTCAAAAGAAGACTTCTGGTGACTGAGTTATTGTGGGAAAGATTTTGGCTCGTGATGGGAGCATTGTCAGCCCAGATGGGAATTTAAGCTACATAAGTATATTTAAACACACACTTACATGTATTAAAGGATTTTTAGATAGTTAATAATATGCTTTTTATGACATTTTCAGTCATCCTTATGTAATTTTGCCATCTGGTCTCCTTTTTCATTTATCTGCCCTCCCTCTTTTAATTAAAGCCCCACCCCATTTTTTTACCAATCAAATCATTTATACCCTACTATTACACTCTCATTTGCTCTCTGAAATCTTCTGTAATGGTCCCCTTTTACTTTATAGGTTTCTGCAATTACTCTGGGATATGTACTCTCCTCTGAAGATTTGGAGTCAGGCATATACTGTAATAGAGAACATGTGACATTTGTCTGGGTCACCTCACTCAGTATGCTTCTTTTCTGGTTCCATCTATTTACTTGCAAAGTTCACGATTTCATTTTTCTTTCCAAGTGAATAGTATTGCAATATATATATATATATATATATATATATATATATATATATATATATGTACTACATTTTCACTACCCATTATCAGTTGAAGGGCACTTGGATGGTTTCCATTTCCCAGAAACTGATAAAATAGTAGCAATGGCCATGGCTGAGCAAGTGTCTGTGGAGTAGGATGGTGAGTCCTTTGGGCATGTTGCAGAGTGGCATAGCTGGATCATATGGTAGATTTAATTTTAGCTGTTTGAGAATTCTCCACAGTAGTTTTGATAGTGACTGCCCAAGTTTGCAATCCTAACAAAAGGGAATGAGGATTCCCTTCTCCTCCAACCCTCCGCCAGCGTTGCTGTCAGCTGTTTTGTTCATCTTTGCCATTCCGACTGGAGTAAGGAGCAATCTCAAAATAGTTTAGATTTGAATATCACTAATTGCTAGAAAATGGAGTGCGTATGTTTGCATTCTGTTTCCATACCTCTCTGGTTTTGTAACAATTCAATGGGTTTTAAAAAATAGCTTTTTTGGTAAACAATATCTTATTGTGCTTTTGCCTTCAAAACCATAATTTATATTTAATTGTCTTATGCTCGTTTTATATAAACCATGAAATTATTTGCATACTGGGGCAATATGACTTACAATGCTTAATTAAATTCTTTAGGGATTCTCTCATTACCTAGAACTCTAAAGAAATGAAAGCAATAGCATGTCCTTGATTGAGCCTAAGCTACTGGTCAATATTTACTATATATCAGTATGATAAAGATTTTACATGGATTACATAATCCTTTGTGGTGTTCCAAGATGATATGGCTGGGTTAAAACACAAGGAACAAAAATGACAACAAGGTTTCTGGGACCTTTTGGGATAGTTTTTCTGTTCTTTGAATTGATGAGGCTGTGAGGGACAAAGAAGATCTTGCAATACAACCATTATCCCACTCATATTTCAGTAGTCAGTGTCACATTTTTAAAAGTGCAAATCTGAGCCTTTTGTATAATGAAGATTTGGGTCCAAATTTCCATATTATCAAACAGAGTGGAGTGAGCATTCTCCCTGGACCATGTCTTGTTCCTTCTGGGGTGACAGAGCCTGTCTGTTTCTATATAATTGTGTCACCAAGCTTTGTACTATTGGCTTAGGGATCCACTCCTGCTTGAAAGCCCAGGACAGTATCATGTACTTTCTCTGTCCACAAGGGCAAAACTTTCTTCACACAGCAAAGTCTGTATGGATTCACAATCTGAGATAAAACAGTCTTTCCACGCTGACTCTTCTAAGGAATTCCTCCCTATACTTCAGAGGCAAGTAACTCGGTGATTTGTTCCCTCTCCCTTCACTTTTTTGCCATCTCATTTTGAAATTGCCCTGAAAGCCCAGGGAAGCTAGGACCAGTTGCCCTGGTTATTGTTTGATTTCTCTCCTCTTGCTTGACCTCTCATCATACCCTTTACATCATCTTCCATACGCTACAAGTATTTATTTGAGTGCTTTGTGGGTCTAAACTCTATAGAGCAAACTGCCTGTAATTTTTCCTTCTTATGTGCTCTAAGATATCTGTAACAATTATAAGCTTATCGTTAAGGCAGCCTATCAGATGCACAGTGTTTGGTGCTTCATAAAAGGGATTTTTGAGGTGGCTGCTGTTTTTGCTTTTATTTTATCTCATAGCTGATCCTGGTTGCAGTGACAAATTAGGATAAATTTAACATGTGTACAATGAAAAGGTGTTTTTTCTCATTTTTCTAAGACTTTGATTCACTGGTATTTTGAATCAGTCGGACTGTGATAGCTCAAGTTGCCTAGTAACCATCCAAGGAGAAGCACCAGAGTGAAGCCAAGAGAAACCACATTTCTTAATAAAGAGGGCAACAGCGGGGAAAGAAGCAAGTCTGGGCTCACAGTTGGTTTGGATCTTCACTCCTTTGAGGGTGTGACTGACATGTCTTCTATTAAGCTGCCCAAATCCTTCATCTATAAAATGGGCCTGGCATTTGGCTGTGGGTGCCTCGGACACATATGGTGAGGATTAATGAAGAACTCAGAAAAAAAGTTTGAACTTTTTAGAATAAAAGTACTTGGGGACTATGGAGGATTCTTAATATTTTGGGGCTAGCAGGAAGAAAATTTTGGAAATTAGGATCAGATAAGCGACTGTTTTCTAAGATATTCTCTCTCTCTCTCTCTCTCTCTCTCTCTCTCTCTCTCTCTCTCTCTCTCTCTCTCTCTGTCCTTGCAGGTGTAAATGTGTGTGGAGACTGGAGTACAAGTTTCAGTGTCATTCCTTGAGTACCATCCACCACTTCTTTTTTGGAGATAGGGTCTCTCACTGGACTGAAGGGTTGCTTGTAGACTAATGATGCCCAAGGATATGTCTGTTTCTCCTCCCTACGACTGGGCTCATGAATTTGCTCTATGCATGTTTTCTGTCCACTGCTTGCCCCAAAACATAATGAATTCTTCTCAGCTGAAACTATCAGCTCACAAGTGGCTGCCTTAAAATGAAGGCTGTTTTCTTTTTGCTTGTTTGTTTTATCTTTTATGGTTGTCTTAGAGTATAAGAGAAAGAATACTCCTGATGGCTTAGTTAGAAAAGTGCTTGCCACGCTAGCATAAGGACTTGAGTTTGGATCCCTAGATTCCCTCTAAAGCTAGGCACAGCAGTGTACATATATTCCAGTGCTTCTATGGAAAGATAAAAGGATGATGCAGGAGAGTCCCAAAGGTGCACAGGCCATATAGACAGTGAAAACCAAGAGACCCCATCTCAAAACAGGGTGGAAGACCCCTAACAACATATACCCACACTCACATACACAGATTAAGAAAAAACAAAATGAAAAGAACATCCAGTTAAATTTTGTACAATGGACTTTTATCATGGAGTCTGAAGGTATCATTAGGCAACAATAACTGCATTCAAATCTTCTCTCTGCTCTTTTCTGTACAGGCTTAACGTGAACAACTTTATCTTGTTCTAGTGTAGATCTTCATTTATAAAATATATACAAATACACTGAAAAGATTGACTATATATGTGTGTGTATATATATACATTTTAATATATAGCTTTATATATTTAGGTTATGTATGAAATATACATACTGGTGTAGGAGGTCTTTCTGTCTATGTGTTGTTTTCATTAGTTAATAAACTGCTTTGGCCCTGTTGATAGGGCAGAACTTAGGTAGGTGGGGAAAAATAAAATGGAATGCTGGGAGGAAGAAAGCAGACTCAGGAGACGCCATGGATCCTCCACCTGAGACAGAAGCCGGTTAGAATCTTTGTCGGTAAGCCACTGCTATGTGGTGATATACAAATTAATAGAAATGGGTTAAATTAATATAAGAGTTAGCCAATAAGAAGTTAGAACTAATGGGCCAAGCTGTGTTTTAATTAATATAGTTTCTGTGTGGTTATTTTGAGGCTAAGCTAGCAGGGCGGCTGGGATGAAAATGCGGGCTCTTCTGCAACAGGCATACATATGTGCAAACACACATATAGTAAATCACACGCTTCACAAATTCTTCATCTTCAATTACACTTATATTCTTTAGACTCTGTCTCTCTCTCTGTTGATGTGGGAGTGTCATATATCCATCTGTTGATTTCATTGGTTAATTAAACAAAGAAACTGCTTGCCCTGATAGGCTAAAACATAGGTGGGAGGAGTAAACAGGAGGAAGAGGAAGTGAGGTAAGACTCCTCAGACAGACTCGACAGCTCTGCTCTCCCGATAGCTCTGCTCTCTGAGGCACATGCGATGAAGCTCCGACCCAAGATGGACATAGGTTAGAATCTTCCCGGTAAGCGCACCTTGGGGTACTTACACGGATTATTAGAAATGGGCTAGTCCAGGTGCGAGAGTTAGCCGAGAAGAGGCTAGATATAATGGGCAAGCAGTGTTTAAAAGAATATGGTGTGTGTTGTTATTTCAGGCATGAGCTAGCAGGTGGCCGGGGTGCTGGGGATGCAGCCCCACCGCTCCTATTTAAACACTGTCTCTGTCACTGTCTCTCTCTGCTTTGATCTCTCCCCCTCAAGCTCTTTTCCACCACTTATTCAAACCACAGAAGTTCTTCTAGAGGATAAAATAGGATCTTATAATACCTAACAAAATATATGTAGTTTTGGTAGGGTTGAGTTGAGACTTTGCCAAAAAGTAACACATACTACTGACAAGTTTGCATTAGAGTTTTCTATGATGTTTAGAAAACGCAGTTACTTTGTCTTCTCAACTTCCCCATGTGGAAATCATACATCTAATCACAAGTGCAAACAGTGTGATAAATTAAATGTGGGAAAGATGTCTCTATTCTTAAAAGACATGTGTATTCCTGGTCTTGATTTAATTTTGGTATATGGTATTTACTGGCTTTTTGGGACCCTAGTCTATTTGGATGCACACCTTCCTAGGCCTGGATGTGTGTGGGGGGGGGCTTGGACTTCCCACAGGGCAGGGTTCCCTGCCCTCTCTCAAGCAGAGAGGGGAGTGGCAGGAGGGGAGGGAGTGTAAATTTTTGAATGGAAAAATTAAAAAAAATAATACATATCCGGTACACACACACACACACACACACACACACACACACACACACACAAAGATATGTGTACGCATCCATCCTTCCTTAGGCAGGGACGTTTTGAGCTCTTGTATTGAGCATAATTTTAAACGGTGCACAGCGAAGGTAAAAGGGAAACATCAGAAGCCACAACTGGACAAAGAGAGAGGACCTTCCACTGCACCTCTCAAGGGGTCCCGTGCCATTTGAGCCTTTTTTCTGAGAATTGGGAAGCACGATGCAGGAAAACCTGTCATGGCCTTGGCTGACCGTGATCTGCCAGCAAGGACCCAGTGAAAGATGTCATTTAATCACTTGTTCTGAAGCCACTGCTGAAATTGCAGCCCTCTGAAGTTACATGGGAAACCAAGTCCCTGCACTTATCATGGACAATGAAAAGAGGCATCATAAAGAAGGTTTCCTTATAGGCCAAAGGCTGTGGTGCACCTCCCCTCAGGTCTTCACAGAATTTTCCAATGCTACTCTGACAGGAATCAAAGACACGCCCCCTCTCTCCAGCCTCTTGTCCTCTCTCTCCCTCTCTCTTCCTCACCCAAACCTATTACCTCCCCCCTCTCTTCCTCAACTCTCAGCAGGTGGTAGGGTGTCATGCAGTTTCTCTAGCAAACCTATCTGAGTGCTTCTGTGGGGAATGTGATTCCCAATATCCTATAACTCCAGCACCATGTGGACCTCAGAATTTGTCTCCTCTATTTCCATCAGTTGCTGGTGATATTGAAGATATTCCTCAATCTGACTACAGGGCAAGGCAAGTTCCATCCCCCTCTCCTCTATTGTTTAGGTAAGAACCTAAAAACAGAGGCAGAGAACCTCATCGGAGCACTGGACTGAGCTCCCAAAGTTTAGTTGAAGAGTGGGAGGAATGAGAATATGAGCAAAAAGGTCAAGACCCACTGAAACAGTCTACCTGAGCTAATGGCAACTCACCAACACTAGCCGGACTAGGAAGGAAAAAGCATAGGACCAAACTAGTCCTTCTGAATGTGGGTGACAGTTGCATGGAGGGGCAGACTGAAGGGCACTGGCAGTGGCACCAGGATTTATCCCTATTGCTTGCACTGGCTTTTTGGGATCCTATTCTCTTTGGATGGATACCTTGCTCAGCCTAGATATAGCAGGGAAGGCCTTTGACCTTTCCCAAAGCAATGTGTCTTACCCTCTCTGAGGAGTGCATAAAGGGTGGGAAGGGCAAGTGGAGGGAATGAGATGAGGGGTGGGAGTGGAAACTTGGATTGATATGTATAATGAAAAGAGATGGTTTCTTTAAAAAAAAAAGAATACTGAAAAAAGGAAATAAAGAATTCATCTCCTCTAAAATGAGAAGTGTGTCTCTTCTGTTGGCCTTTTGATTGGTTAGGAATTTTCCACCTTTAGCAGTGAAAGCCCTAGTCTTGGGCAGTCTACTCTGAGGGAGCAAGAAGAAGCCTTCTAGGCCAGGTGGTGCTGACTCATGCCTTTAATCCCAGCACTTGGGAGGCAGAAGCAGGTGGATCTCTGTGAGTTTGAGGGCAACCTGGTCTACAAGAGCTAGTTCCAGGACATGCTCGAGAGCAACAGAGAGACCCTGTCTTGAAAAAATAAAACAAAACAAAAATAGCCTTCTTAGAAATACAGCCAGATGCAGGCTTACCAGTTTCTTTTTTTAAAATATAGGGCTTGATTTAGAGTCATTAAACTTAGAAAGTCCAGAAAATAATACCACTTTTAATCTCAGTGTCAATCAAGATCCATTTCTTCTGTAATTCAGTGGTCACAATGACTTTTTGAGAGCCCTCGTTTCTGTAGGATACGCTCCAACAAAACTCATTTATAAAGAGTATATATGAGTTAATTGAAAATTCTCCCCAAACTGTTGGCTGACTTTCTATTTTTCTTCCCAGGAGGATCAAGTTCACAAGTTCCCTTTGGCCTAGGGTACTTTAAATCATACAAAATAACTAGATTCCTCTGAGTACTTTCTTCCTCCCGTCATAGTTATTGGCATGAAATCAAGTTTTATTGGACCCAGTAGTTCTTCAGTAAAGGAAACAGGCTTTTTTTAAATAAAGTATACAAACATACATAAAATGTACAGGGGCCACCTTACTACCACAAGTGAAAATATGCACAGGTCACGTGATCATCTATGAAGACATATTCATTTAACTAGAGTTGCTCTCCAAACAGTATTTTTATAGCTAAGCTGTAAGATGCTCAGGTCTCAGCATACACACACACACACACACACACACACACACACACACACACGCGCGCGCGCGCACAGAGAGAGAGAGAAAGAGAGAGAGAGAGAGAGAGAGAGAGAGAGAGAGAGAATTGTGGAGGATATCTAATGTTTTGCCCAGCTCCATTAACCCATCCAGGTCTTTAGAAGGTGACATCAGCATCAGGTAGGGACAGTATAAATACCCTTATGCCCAGGCAATCCCTTCTGAATCTTATCTCTGAGGTTAGATATAAGCTTTGGGTCTTATTATATTTCTAAGATATTTTTGTATATTCTTAAGCTTAAGAATAAATTATTCATAATTTTGACATATTTAAATACAAAAATGAATTAATAAAATAGGAAAGAAGAAATGAGTTGCTTTTTTCCATAATTTTGAAATTTCTACCAGGAGTTAACTACTACTTTTTCAAAAGTAATATTACAATGAAACCTACTGGAAACTTTAAGAAGTCTACAAAGAAAGAATAAAGATGGCTTATAAAAGCAGTAATAGATACTGTAGGAATGGGTAGCCTTAGTTTTGCAATAATAGCCAGAAAATAATATTGTGAAGTCTAGAAAATGTAAGTAAAATACAGCCTTTAGAAAAGCTTTCATCGATGTGTACTCATTATAGATGTTACTGTTGCACAACAACATTCTTATACAAGCATACATGTACATTGAGTTTATTACCCTCTATATCTCCCTTCCCTGTCTTTTCATCTCTCATCCCCTAAAACCTTTTGTTCCCTTAGACAGCTTTGTTGCTACTTTTATTGATTGATTTTTATTGAGCTTTACATTTTTCTCTGTTCCACTTCCTGCCTCTCACCTTCCCCCTTCAACCCTCCCCCAAGGTTCCCATGCTCCCAATTTACTCAGGAGATCTTGTCTTTTTCTATTCTACTTCCCATGTAGATTAGATCTATGTAAGTCTCTCTTAGGGCCCTCATTGTTGTCTAAGTTCTCTGGGATTGTGGTTTGAAGGCTGGTTTTCTTTGATTTATGTTCAAAAAACCACCTATGAATGAGTACATGTGATAATTGTCTTTCTGTGTCTGGGTTACCTCACTCAAATTTTGTTTTCTAGCTCCAGCCATTTTCCTGCAAAATTCAAGATGTCATTATTTTTTCTGCTGTCTAGTACTCTATTGTGTAAATTTACCACATTTTCCTTATCCATTCTTCGGTCGCGGGGCATTTAGGCTGTTTCCAGGTTCTGGCTATGACAAACAATGCTGCTATGAACATAGCTGAGTGCATGTCCTTGTGGCACTATTGAGCATTTTTTGGCTATATACCCAAAAGTGGTATTACTGGGTCTTGAGGAAGGTTGTTTCCTAATTTTCTGACCAATCACCACACTGACATCCAAAGGGGCTGTACCAGCTTGCATTCCCACCAGCAATGTAGAAGTGTTCCCTTCTCTCCTCTACCTATCCAGAGTAAGTTGTCATCAGTGTTTTTGATCTTGGCCATTCTTACAGGTGTAATATGGAATCTCATAGATGTTTTGATTTGCGTTTCTCTGATGACTAAGGATGTTGAACATTTCCTTATGTGTCTTTCAGCCATTTTAGATTCCTCTGGTGAGAGTTGTCTGTTTAGGTCTGTACTCTATTTTTTTTTATTAGACTATGTGTTCTTTTGATGACCAATTTCTTGAGTTCTTTGTATATTTTGGAGCTCAGACTTCAGCCTGATGTGGGGATAGTGAAGATCTTTTCCCATTCTGTAGGCTGGTCTTTTGTCTTATTGACTGTGTCCTTTGCTTTACAGAAGCTTTTCCACTTCAGGAGGTCCCATTTATTAATTGTTTCTCTCAGTGTCTGTGCTGCTGGGGTTATATTTAAGGAGTAGTCTCCTGTGCCAATACATTCAAGTGTACTTGCCACTTTCTCTTCTACAAAGTTCAGTGTGGCTGGCTTTAAGTTGAGGTCTTTGATCCATTTGGACTTGAGTTTTGTGCATAGTGATAGATATGGGTCTATTTTAATTCTTCTGCATGTTGATAACCAGTTATGCCAGCACCATTTGTTAAATATACTTTATTTTCTCAATTTGATATTTTTTGCTTCTTTGTCGAAATTCAGGAGTTCAAAGGAATGTGGATTAATATCCGGGTCTTCTCCTCAGTTCCATTGGTCCTCATGTCTGTTTTTATGCTAATACCAGGCTTCTTTTAGTAGTGTAGCTCTGTAGTAGAGTTTGAAGTCAGGGATTGTGATGCCTCCAGAAGTTCTATAATTATACAGGTTTGTTTTACCTATCCTGTGTTTTTTTGCTCTCCCATATGAAGTTGAGTACTGTTCTTTCAAGGTCTGTGAAGAGTTTTGCTGGATTTTCATGGTTTTCATTGTCTCCAATGAGAAGTCAGCTGTAATTCTGATAGGTCTACCTTTATATGTTACCTGGCCTTTTTCCTTTGCACCTCTTAATATTCTTTCTTTACTCTGTATGTTTAGTGTTTTGATTATTATGTGGCAAAAGGACTATTTTATCTAGTCTATTTGATGTTCTGTAAGCTTCTTGTATCTTCATAGGCATATCTTTCTTTAGGTTGGGAAAGTTTTCTTCTATGATTTTGTTAAATATATTGTCCGTGCTTTTGAGTTGAACTCCTTCTTCTTCTATAGCTATTATTCTTAGATTTGGCCTTTTCATGGTGTCCCATATGTCCTGGATATTTCGTGTTAAGCTTTTGTTAGATTTATTGTTTTCTTTAGCTGATGAGTCTCTTTACTCATTGTATCTTCAGCGCTTGGAATTCTCTCTTCCATCTCTTCTATTCTGCTGTTCATGCCTGCATTTGTGGTTCATAATCATTTTCTCATGATTTCTGTTTCTATAATTCCCTCTGTTTGTGTTTTCTTTATTGTCTCTATTTCAGTTTTCAAGTCTTGAATATTTTCTTTCATATATTTGATTTTTTTTCTTGGTTTTCTTTAAGGGATTTGCTGATGTGTTCCAATTTTTTTGTTTGTCTTTTCCTCCATTTTTAAAGAGAATTTATCATTCCCTCTTTATGAGTTTCAAACACTCTCTTAAAGTTATTTTTAGGTCATTTTCTTCTGCTTCATTTATATTTGTTCAGGTCTTGTTGTAGGGTCTTTAGGTTTTACTGGTGTTGTGTTGCTCTTTGTGCTGTTGCATGTGTTCTTACCTTTTCTACTCATCTTTTTCTCTAATAGGTGTAGTTGGGCCTGTCTGAGATTCTGTTGATTCTGTCTGAGATTCTAGGTGCCTGTGAATCCGAAGCTCAGAGGGCTGTTCCTCATGGTAGAGTCAGTGTCACAGTTCTAGTTACCCTGTTGGTCATTCCTGTTCCTGGAGCTATCTTGGTGCTTCTGTGCTTTGTTCTGCTCCCATGCAGTTTTCTGTCTCAGGCCTACTTTGGCCTAGGCTGCTGGATTTTATCTGTTTCTGTAAATCTGCTCTGGATCCCCTCCTGCAGAAGTCTCTGGCTTGGAGTTGGTCCTGCAAAGGTTTCTGGCTCTGGTCTACTGCTTCAGAGTTCCCAGGCTCTGGTGTGCCCAGAACCACAGAAGACCTGGCTCAGGTTTACTCCCTCAGAGATCCCAGACTCATGCTCAGACCACAGAAGTTCCAGGTTCCTGCCTATTCCCTTTGATGTCCCAGACTAATGTCTGGACCTATAGAGGTCCTGGTTCAAGTCTACTACCTCTGAGGTCCCAGAGTCACACCTGGCCCCGCAGAGATCTCTGGTTCCTGTTTACTCCCTTGGACGACCCAGATTCACACCCAGACTGGCAGAGGTCCTGTCTCAGACCTAGTTCCTGGAAGGTCCTAGACTCACACTCAGAACCACAGGGGTCCTGGCTCAAGTCTACTCCCTTGAAGGTCCCAGATTCATGTCTGGACCCTCAATGGTCTCTGGCTCTGGCTCGCTTGCTCAATGGTTACTCCCCTGTACCTGTTCTCGTGAAAATCGCTGTCTCTGGACCAGGTTGCTAGCTCAATGCTGATACACTGTCAGGGGACTGGATTGGCTCCCAGGACCGGATTTGCTCCTGGATTCTGCTCCAGTGGTGCTTGCATCCTCAGGTCCACTCTGTCCTAGGTAGCTGGTTCAGTCCCATTTCTCTGTTTCTACTTTTGTGCTATATATGTGTACCTAATTTTATATATATATGTGTAAAATCTAGGGATAACACATGAGAGAAAATATATAATATTTCCCCTTTTGAGACTGATTCAATTTGCTTAATATAATTATCTCTGATGGTATATATTTTCCTGACATAGTTTCATTCTTCATGACTTAAAAATATTCTGTTTTGTGTGTGTGTGTGTGTGTGTGTGTGTGTGTGTATGTGCATCACACTCTATTTATCCCCTGTTAGTAAATGCCTAGGTTGGTCCTCTCACTTAGCTATTGGGAAGCATGCTACAATAAACACTGATGTGTAAGTATCTCTATAATATAATGACTTGGAGACCTTTGGGCAAATAAGCAAAAGAAAAATGTGATTTGATTTTTGAGCCATTTTAGAGAAAATACACATGCTAAAATAATCTTTAGATGAGAACTTCTTTTTTAAAAATAATATTCTGAAGATAATATTCAAAACATATGAAGAATAAACAACTGTTTTTGGAATATGGTATGTTTCCCTCTGCAAAGATATCATTTTCTGATCATAAAGCTGATGCTAAATTAGCATGTTTTGTAAGGATTCTGATCCCAATCTCGGTCTTGAGCATAGTTAAAGGAATTCTGAGACCTAAAATTGGTTAGAGTGAGACCAGCAGGAAAATAAGAAAAAAAAGCAGTCTCCTAAATTGATCTTGAATTGGTCAGTTGCCGCCAATAAATATTTATTGGGTACTTATTATGTGTGGAGTATGCTGGCTGAAGCTGGCCATCATTATACCCATTTGGAAGTATGATAAGCTAACCTTTAGAAATGTCCAACAAAACCCACAGATGCAATAGAAAAAGATAACTCTGTTTGCCTTCCACTCATCTCCAATTTTTCTACTAGTGCTCAAGGACAGTGTGTGTGTGTGTGTGTGTGTGTTGTTATCATTTTTTTTTTACAAAGGAAGTTGCTCCTACTGATTTAACATCAAGGCCACAGGATTTTCATTGTATTATTAGTTATGGCTGTTGTTTCCTCCCGCCACAAGATGCTCCGAGTTACACTTCCCTTCCCAATTATTCTGAGCAACACCGTTTTTAAAAGCTAATGAGCTAAAATTTAAGGTGAAAACTGTGGAATGAAAACAAGCTAAAGGAGTTCATTATAAAAAGGGAGTTTATTTTGAGGAAAATTGCCTGTGCTTCCCATTTAAACTTTAAGCAAAAAATACATATCAGATTGTACTTTTACCCAGTATTCCAATTAATTTCCCCGAGAAAACAATTTGTTATATGGGAATAAGTAATCACATGTTATCTCTTAATCTTGGGACTGAAACCTGAGTGCATCACCAGTTTTGTCACCTCTCCTTTCACTCCTCCACTTCCCAAAGACTTCAATCGCAGCTCACTAAAGAACAGCTAAAGTTGGTCATTTAACCAGAACTGTAGAGCTATTTGACATACTGTCCATGCAGCCTCTGGAGAAATGGAAGCTGACATCCTATCTTTATACCACTTGAACCTTAGAAAAATGAGGAGTCTGATATAAGTAGTAGGGCTGTTTGAAAGAAGAGGATGCTGAGGGATGGGTTAGCTGGGCACTTCCCCTCTCCAGGAATAGTAAGAAAGTCATTCAGTACAAGATAAAGTCTGGATGCTACATGTCTAGCATCTCCTGAGTTCCTTCTAGGTCCTATTATTTCCTTATGTTTAGAAAGAAATTTGGGTATTTTTTGGGAACAAGAAGGAAGCAATCATTTTAGATTAGTAGAGGGGGTTTTCTTTGGGTTTAAAAAGATTAATTCAGTTTTATTTGTTAAGAACCCAGGCATAGTTCTGCTCTAGGGATCCTTGAATGTCACTTATGAGGGGTGGGTGACTCCTGTTGCTCAAAAATTGTATTATAATTAATTTTCACATATTAATTTGTAGTGCTAGAGGACCAAATTCTACGTGATGTAAACCAAGGTTTTTCTAACACTTATGAGCTATGGGAGGCAGTATGAGGAGCTGTTTATATCATCAGAAAAAATTTCCAAATCACCATATGATTTTACTATATTTCTAGGATTCCTTGATGGGGAAAATACTTGAACTGGAACAAAAATTGAGTAAATATTTTAAAAAGCTTTTAGATGGCCTTGTGGTTGATTAATCACAGTATGAGCACACATCTAAATTTAGCAGTGCATATACAGGAAGATATCTTTATTGAGCATGCAGATAACACTTGGGGAAGAAAATGATTAAAAGTCCTTTATGCTCCATACTTCGAGTTCCTGTGCATTCATAATGCACAGACTTGAAACTAGTGAATGAGAACAAAGAAAAAAGTGAATGAATTAAAAATATGAAAACCAAACCTGGATTTACTATCAAAAGATAGCAAAATGTGTCTTCGTTGTTGTTTAGCTAATAAGATAGAAATTATTTTGTGAATATTCTTATTGCTGTTTAGGAAAATTTGCAATAATTTAGAATTTTCATTGCTTGTGCATCCATTAATTCTTCTAGTAAAACCATCAGACAAAAATATCTCCCTGATAAGTAATTTTTAATTATTAAATAGTGTTTTAAAAGATTTTTTCTCTTTAGATGTTCAGGAATACAGATCAAGTAAATATTCATAACTTGGAAATGAACCACTTGCAGAAAGATAGACATATGATAAATGGCCTGGACTTAGACAGAAAGCGACTCTATCCATCCTACTCCATCACCCCTACTGTCATTGGCGTGATAATTACTCAGGTGTGGGAAACACTTAATTTATCAGGGATGCTAGCACCTACCAGAGCTATCTTGTAACTAAACACAGGACTACACAGGACTGCTCCTTCTGTAACTCGCTACTTAACTTTGAATCCCTCCGAATATCTCTTGATCATTTAAATGCTATTCAACAGAAATGTGACCAATGGCTAAAATATAATCTGAATCTTCTCTTGAAGGCTCACATCTTTTCTTCTCCTTGAAATAGCTAAAGATATCCACAACAGACAGTGGTTGTCATTTTTGCAGTTAAAATACCAATGGAAGATTTCTAGGCAACTGCTCAGAAATCCATGGTTTAGATCAGTTAGTAAAAAAGGATGCTTCAAGTAGGTGGTGTTGTGCATGCCTTTAATCCCAGCACTCAGGAGGCAAAGACAGGCAGACCTCTGTGAGTTCAAGGCCTTCCTGGTCTACTAGAGCTAGTTCCAGGACAGGCTCCAAAGCTACAGAAAAACTCTGTCTCGAAAACAAAACAAAACAACAACAAAAAGAACAGTTCATTCTGTTTTGAAATCCAAACTCCACTTTCAAATTTTTACTACTCAGATGCCAATCATATTAGAAATGTGAGGCCAGTGTTTAGAACATTCCAGTATACACGTAGTAGAAAACAAAAAAAAAAAAAAAAAAAAAAGGAAACCACAATCTAAGGCCAGACTCTGCTCCACAGAGGCAAGAGAAACAGGAAAAATAACCCATGTATTTAACTCATGAGCACATGGTCAAATAGTCATTAAAGCCCTAGAATTAAAGCTACTCAAGCTGGCAAAGTGTACTTGGAGGAAAAAACTAGAAAGTAGGTGAGAAGAACATTTTCTTTCTCTGCAGTATGTGTGCTCTTTCTGGATGGCCACTGTTCACTTATGCATTCTACCTTGGAGGAAATACAGCTTTAAACATCTTCACAATGAATATTTTTAGCAGATGAAATTCTTTTCACAATCTTGTTGGCATAAGCTGAACTTGCATGCCTGGAAACTGTCTTTGACTTCCTAAAGCTGAAAAATAAGCAGACCCAAGCTGGCAGCTGATGAGTTAAATGAGCGGAAATATGAAACCTGACAAATTTATTAATGTCATTTCCTTTAACAAAGAGGATCTACAAAATCCATAGTAAATAAATCTTTGCTTTAATCTCCTACTGATAATATTGACAGAATTGCAGAGATATTTTATACAGAAAGGCTGTGAATTTCTTGCATTTATAAAACATGGATTAAAACAGTATGTAATCTAAGGAGATAAGAATGCTCTTGAACAGTGCTTTCAAATAATCTGTAGTGTTTGCTATGGTAGAAATAAAAGATAGAGGGTTACTGATCATTTCAAATATAACAATGCAACTTGGGCATTTAATTTAATTTTATATATTTTAAATTAAAATTAAATAAAACACACACCAATGTATGTCTTGATTGCTATAATGAATAGCTCAATTCTAAGAAATTTTTCCCATCCATCCTTATCTTATTGCTATTGAACATATTCTGGCATAAAAAGAATGTAACATATACAATTCAACGAACAATAAATTAATCCAGGTATTCCATAGCCCAGAGTGAAAGACCATTATCTGAATACCTGAAATTTCTAAGTACCTATGCAGATTCATTTGTATCCTACCCCACCAGAGAATTAAGTATGATCTTGAATTTTATGCTTCTCATCCTTGTATTTCATTGTACACCTTCATAAAAATTTATGTGTAAAATTTTATTTCAATTCTATGTGTTTTGAGAATTGTAAAAATGAAATTCTATTGGATGCATTCTTTAGTAAGCATATTTGTATAAGGTAATTCCAAATTGCTTCATTATTCATCTAGCATTGAGCAGAGGGCTATTTACTCTATGATTTCTTTTGTCAATTTTTTTATACATGAGCACTATTCAAGGCTCCTTATTTTCACATTCCATTTGTCTATTTTCATATTTTAATGTATCCTTTCATGTATATGTGAGAATATTCCAATACCTCATTTTTGTTTCATCAGTCTGTCTAATCATGAAATAATACCAATGTCTTCATCCCTATACTGGTTAAAAAAATAGCCACACACACAAAATAGCAGCTAATGTACGCTTCCCTTTACCTAATGCCCAGAATACAATACTCTAATCCAGTAGTCTAATGCTGTGACCTTTTAACATGGTTCCTTATGTTGTGGTGACCCCAGTCATAAAATTACTTTCATTGCAACTGCATAACTGTAATTTTGCTACTGTTATGAGTTGTAATGGAAATATCTGATATGCAGGATATCTGATATGTGACCTCAGAGGAGGTCAGGACTCATAGGTTGAGAACAGCTAGTTGCCTAGCCCTAGACAATGCCACAAGGATAAAGGCAAGAGACATAGTCAGACTGCTCAGAGGAAATCACGAAGCGATATGAAAACCACGGGAAAGTTTTCAGCAGGGGAGTAACACAGTCAGCCTAACATCTTTAAAGTGTAATTCTGAAGCTTTGTCTGCAAGAGGACTTTACAATGCAAGAGCAGAGCTGAAGAGACTAGTTATGAGTCTGATACAACAATCTAGAGAGTGATGGAGTCCACAGTGAAAGATATAGAGGCAGATACATAAGGGGAAATTTCAAGAATGTTAGAAAGAAAAAGATATTTGCTGATGAATCCATTGTGTGGTACAGGGGAAGAAGTGTACCAATAGAGAAGGACTTTGGAGCTGGAGTTATGCCTCAGTAGAGGAGAGGATATCTAAGACAGGTGCATTTCTGAGTTTGATTCCTAGAGATGGACACACAAGAAAAAAATGAAAAATTTTAAACCGTGAACTTGGCATGATGCCATTTCCTTGTAATCACTTGGGTTGGTGACTCAGAAAGTCTGCAAACTTAAAGAGAGCCTGGATTACATATTGAGTATGACTCTATCTCAGAAAATTAGGAAAGACACATAAAGTTGAATCTGGAGGACATTGTTCCCGATGAAATGATTCTGATGCAGAAAGGAAAACTGCATAATCTCACTTACCTGTATATTTTTATTATAAAAACACAAAAGATAAAATATACAAAAACATGGAAAAAAGTTGAAAGGGAGGGAAAAGGCTGGGAGGGGAACAGAGAAAAATGTACAGCTCAATAAAAATCAATAAAAAGGTGTTTACTATGGGTACGGATAGGGTGAAAGCAAATAATGGGAAAATGTAATTATACATCAAAAGACGGTTTGTAGGGGAAATGAGGCTAGACTATAATATAGGACATGGAAGTTATAATTAATCACATTGTTGCTTCCTGGAATTGCATATTTTTGGTTTTATCACAAAATAAGGCCACAGTGTGAAACAATATATATGCTGTTTTTCACTATAGTAGCCATGTCACTACATGTAAGTCCACAAAAAATACAACATTGTACATATTAGATATATTCAAATTACACAGTAAAAAGAATGCACTTTTGGGTGAGCTAGAACAGATTACATATGTTAGTAAAGTTAATTTATTACACACAGAATATCCAGTATAAGTTTGGATATAGTATGTCTATACATTTACTGAATTGTCCCTTTCCTTGAGTTTTGAGGTAGGAATATAAAAAACAATCCAGTTAGTTCAGAATTTAATTTTCTATAGGTATTTAAACCTAGAAATGACTTCATCTCCCAAATGACAATTTTTGTGTTATTCTGTCAAATAATGAAGTGGAGATGGAGGAAGCTCTTTCAGAAGGTGGTATTTACAGGCTCCACTGTCAGGAAGGGAATATAAAACAGTAGAGATCTTGGGAAATGATCAAATGAAACAGTATTGCTGTAACAACAAGGCTCACAAGAGAACAGTATTTTTAAGAATGAATGCTACTTCTATATGAGTCCAAAGTAGGATATTTGTGGTAGAGATAAATATCTGTATACAAATAGAGTATTTGAGTTCATTGGATGAAACCTTGGGTGTTTACCAAAATTATCACTATTTTCTGTTATTGCTCATCAGTGAAATGCTTTCCAAAGTTTGTTTAACTGCATTAGTCCTCAAGATGGATGGCTTGACTCAACCTTAATTGACTAGGAGCCTTCAAGAAATGACAGATCCCATCACTAACATGATGAACTGGCTCTTTGTGCATCTCAGTCTGCAAAGTCAGTAGCAAGCATTTCGTGTTCAGATTAACACTATCAATATCAGGTTAATCTTTGAGGCTGATACACAAGCAGTGCTTTTGCCCTTAATAGATTTATAATGATTGTCTATCAAAGACTTCCAACAACCATGTATCTTTCCAATACTTTCTCACCTCTACTTATCATCACTCAAATTTCTAGACTTGTAAAACTATGCCAAAATACTACTACTCACTCACCTAGGGATATTTGTAACCTAATATGTCTAATATATCTCTAATATGTTATTGCCAGTAATATTCATTATTATCATTTAGTTTTTTTTTTTTTTTGGACGATTACAACAAAAATGGAGATCACTAAACTGCAGGAAAAACTGACTATACTGAAGTGAAACCCTTCCTCAATACATGGCCTAGCATGTTCAGGGGGCCCTTGTGGTACATGTAGGTCTTTTCTTATTTGCATCATAAATTGAATACAGTAGCTACTTTATATCATGATGATTTCACTTTTAAAATTTATAAGACTATTGCAAACTAGTTTAAAGCTTGAAATAAAAGGTCTGCTTTGTCAACCACACATTTTTATGCACTAAAACATCACTGAGTTCTCAGTCATAAAATGGCAATTTTGCCAGACATCTGCCATTAAGTAGTTTATTATCACAGGGAGACAGATTTAGAAGCTAATGGTGTTGGACGTGGCAAAGGGCCAATCGTAATTTCTGGGGAACAATTTAGTTGTAAGAAATAAATACTGTAGTCAAGTAATAAGAGTTAACATTTATCCTATAATAGTATGTTACATGTAGCATCTCAGGAAATTTTTTTACTACAAACCTATTTAAATATCATTTTTTAACCACTTTTAAGTGAAGAAAATAAGGACTAGTTAGAATAAGTGGCCCAACGAATACAGGGGTTGTTGAGGGGTGCGTTCATGCTGTTCTGCTCAGCATCTCATTTTGGTCTCTATCTTTTCTACCTCTCTGTCCAGTTAGGAAAATGGGTGCTACCATTTACTACAGTAACAAAAGGGCAGAAACAAAAGAGCTTTTTTAGTGTGCCTATATAATATAAATCTGAAAAAAGGGAGCCTTTTTGACTGCTTGGGTAATAGATTTTTATATCATTTTCTGATAGCGCTTTCATTCTGAACATTCAGAAAAAAAAGGGTACCTACCCTTAAGTCTCTGTATAAGAAAGGTACCAAACTACAAAGACTTAGAATTGAGACTAAACAGCAATTATCTCGATAGATAAGCATTATTTGTATCTTAGAAGTATACAATTGCTGTTTTAAGAATTTGTTCTGCCGTAAAAGGAAAACTAATATCTATGTCACAGTGTTTATATGAGAATTACATATTCTGTGGAGAGTGAAGTACTCATTTTTACAGCTGGCACATCACAAATATGATGACAATCATTACGATGATGACAAAAAATCTTATGTCGACATGTCCAATATGTTCAATTTTGAGGATGCCTTGCCATGATGGCCTATATTTTATTTTATTCTTATAAATACAGTTTATAATTAGAGGTAGTCACACATCACTTAGCTTTTTTGTGATCCATTACTGGTTAGTATTCATATACTGCTTGGTCATCATTATAAGATCTTAGAAAATCAATAAAGAAAACTTTTAAACAATAGCCCTCTAACAAGAGTTAACTCGAAAAATGTGATGTGACGGGATGTTTCCTTAGATTATGTTTGCACCACCTATCTTTCCATGCATTGCTCAGGAACTCAAATTTTCAGTACATGACGCTGAATATTAATTCCCTAAGATTAAAGTAATAGCACAGTAATGTTGCCTATATAAAGGAATAGCTCACTCAGTTCATTATGCACACCATGCATCCATCTACTTCTACCCATATCATACTTTAGTCAGGCAAAATTGTGTGCACCAAATAACTCACTGGGCATCCTTACCTAAATTAATATATAATTGTGCCCACTAAACATTCACATTCCATGTGATCTATAATCATCTATCAAGGAAGACTTATTAAAATTCTGCAGTTCTATTTGCTATCAGAAAGTGATCTCTCTCTCTCTGTCTCTCTGTCTCTGTCTCTGTCTCTGTCTCTGTCTCTCTCTCTCTCTCTCTCTCTCTCTCTCTCTCTCTCTCTTTCCCCCAGCGGTAGGATGTTGTATCACATTTTTAAAGGTCTGGGAAACATGATTAAAACAAATGGTTAGTCCAAATTGTTTTGTTGTTTGTGTTTATTCTCATTTTAATTGTATTCAATTCTAGAAAATAGAAACATTTCATTGTGACTTTTTTTCCTCTCAAATTTCCAAAGCCACACTTACAGTTAAGTCTGAGATGTTCGAATGAGTTAAAACACAGACATAGATATGACTAAATTCCATTGAACTGAAAAAGAATTTCCCCACCAAGGATTTCTTTGTGTGAACATTTATGTTTGTTTATATGTTCATATAATGTAATCACTCTTCAGGCTCTGAAGTGCTAACAGCATTTTTATGAATCTCGTGGAAGTCATTTGAAGTTGTACACTAAAGGAAAATCTCTTACTTTCAGTATATAATTGGCTTATTAGAATAGCTAGGAAAGAGATGCAATAATGTTCTAATTTTAGTAATGAAGATTGGATGTTTTTCTAACTTCCATTCATTTTTTTGCCGTACGGGACTTACTTCCACTGTCAATAAACACTCATTGTTAAACTGTGAAAGAACTCAAGGATGTTCTGCTGTATCTTCACTTCAAATTGCCAATGTGCACACAGTGCCACCTGCCAAGACAAGTGCACATCTCCAATTTTATGACCCATTGATCTTAGAGAGATAAACCATCGGGTATATGCCTGACATGTAGTTATCCCTGGCTTGGAGAATCCAGTAAATATCAAGGGCTTAGTGAAGGCTAAAAGAGTCGACCCAGGCACTAATTAGGCCAGTTGGTAAAAAATGGATCAGAAATAAGCCAGAAGACCCATCGAAAATTAAACTGCAAGCAAACAAACAAACAAAAAATCCTGAGGCTGCATTATCAAATCCGAGTCAGTTAAAGAAGGTCTAAATTTTGTCCCTGGGTGATGGTGTGAAAACTGAGAGCAAGCTGAGTCTTTGCTATTCAGCTTTTAGCACAATTCCTTCTAAACACCCAATAAATCTCTGGGGCAGTGGTTCTCAACCTTCCTGATGCTGTGGCCCTTTAATACAGTTCCTCATGTTGTGCTGACCCCCAACCACACAATTATTTTTGTTGCTCCTTCATAACTGTAATTTTGCTACTGTTATGAATAGTAATGTACATATCTGTGTTTTCCAATGGTCTTAGGGAACCCCTATGAAAGGGTCATTTAACCCCCCCAAAGAGTCCTGATCCAAAGGTTGAGAACTGTTGCTCTAGAGAATAAATGAAGAAGCAAATAGCAATGTTCAGAACCTAGTTTACTGTTTTATTTTTCTATTCACATCTTTCTTTCGCTTATCTACTTCTATTTTTGCTCTCTCTCTTCCTCTCCACCTACTTTTTCCCATCCTTCTTCTGAAATCATTGTTCCTTACTTAATAGTATCCTCATTTAAAAAAAAAAATCAGCCTAAATTGATTTTCAAACAATCTGTTCAAACAAACTGTACCCTTTCTTGCAAAATAGTGGAGCAAACTATGAAAAAATCTACTACTGTCATTTCTGTAAGGAACGCAAGATCAAACCGCCTTATGATGCATCTCGCTATACACGTAGGTTAGCGCAGCTTTTTATCTTCATCAAAGAAGCTTCTTTGTGTAGTGAAACACAGTTAATACAGGCTCAGAACTGGTCAAAGTGCAGACAGTAAGGGTCTATGGGGTGTTCAGCATAAATGGGACATCTACATCCCAACTCTCTTCCCACGGCTCAGGGAACTTTTCACAGGTGTCGGCAGAGATTGGAAGAGACAGAGGTCAGGGTAAAACAAAATCTTCTGGACATGGCTGGACTGGTGTACTCCTGTACTAACCTTGCTGTAGTCTCCTGCCTAAGACCTGCATATTTTCAACGGGCTAACATTCCAGAGCACATGGGGAAAGGTTTACAAGCCCCCACTCCTTGATGATCAACTGTTGACTGATACTCGAGGTAAGTCAGTTTTGCTTAGAGAAGAAACAGTATCAATTTATAAATCTGTCACAACCTAGTAATAGACATTGAAATCTCTAAACATATGCACTTGTCAGGTGACAAGAAGGTAATTATTTGGATGGTTAAAATGTACTATACACACAAATACTATATTTTAATTAATTTAATTAAGTTATTAATGAAAATGGGGTTCTTTTACCATGTATCTATGAAAAAATGCAGACACCTTTCATAGAATTCTGAGGCATGGAACTAGACATTAGTTTGGAGAAGGCATTTGTACTACTTTGGACTCTTTTTTGAGGCATTTAGAGAATGGAAATAGATTTTAATGGAGCCAAACTAATAGATGCAAAAAGCCATTATTACTTACTAAGAAATGAAGAAAATGGTTTAGAATGAGGGCTCAAGACATTATCTATACTCTTCCAATTTTCTGTTATTTTCCTCTCTACTTTTTCTCTCTGTAGTTCTTTGATGGCCAATGCACGGTGAAAAATAGGATCCTGCATCACTTGTGGCTGCTTCTTGCCTCATTGGAAGTTTGCAGTCCTAGTAGAAACTTGACTACAGTACTAATTTTTAGGTAAGGCCCTATAGTTTATTTAGTGTAGGTCACCAGTTCAAATCTTGACACATCAACGGTGCCTGAGTAGAAAAGGCCTCATCACAGACTATGATTACCAGGACTTACCATTTAAGTGGTAGTTGATAGACATACCAGAGCAGAATTCTGCTGTAGCCAAGATATTTGAGTGCATTGATATCAGGAGATCTAAGGCTGAAGACTAGAAATAAGACTTTAAAACATTTGTGGATAGTATAGATTGTCTCCTCTGAATCAAATTATTTTTAACCATGATTTTGATGAAATCAACATGTCAGTTTGATTTACAAAAAACTTGAAGTATCTGACAAGTATATATTTTATATTTTGTATTTCTCAATAAAGTACTTCTTAGATGACCATATGGAAAAGTTAAATATTTAGATTATTAAAATTTTATTCAATGTTTCATGTATTTGTACAATGAGTTCAGTCATTTTTTTCTCTGTCTCTCTGCCCCATACACACACTATTTCTCTCCTTTCTCACTGTCGCCCTCTTCCACTGAAGCCCCTTTCTTTCCAGCAAGTCCCTCCTCCTTCTTCCTTGTTTTCTTTCTGTGTGTGGCCACTGAGCTTAATTAGAGTGTCTTGCCAGAGTGTAGGTGGGAATTTGAAAACTAAAAATTCTCACTTAGACAAAAAATATCCTGCATTCTAGCCTGGTGGTGGTCGTGGTGTACGCCTTTATTCCCAGCACTCGGGAAGCAAAGACAGGTGGATCTCTATGAATTTGATGCCAGCCTGGTCTACAGAGTGAGTTCCAGGATACATCCCAAAGCTACAGAGAAACCCTGTCTCAAAGTGATTCCAGATGGTCCTGGGGACCAAGTTTAAATTTTTCTCAGTAAAGAAATTAAACTGCTGAGTGGTCTAGTTGAGGATTCAGAAATCCTGCTCTACTTACTAGATAAGAGAGGGGGATATGTCACGAGCCATTTCCCCCCTAAAATTCATTACAGGAACCGTCACCCTGGGGAGTCTGCAGAGAACCCCACACCCATAATTATGTTCTATTGAAAGAACCTGCCTCACACCCAATTAACTTATCTGTTAGCGGAACGCGCCTCACATTCCAGCTATCCAGGGAACCAGGTGTGGCAACTTGTGACTTCTTGGCCTACCTGTCCGAATGTAACCTGGCCTACGTGACCTGGAACACTGGCAAGAGTCCAGTTTCCCTACCCTTCAGGGGCTATATAAGCAGCAACCATGACCCTAATAAACGGAGGCTTTGACCAAAAAAAAAAAAAGAAAAGAAAAGAAAGAAAGAAAGAAAATTATGTGGGTAAGTGCATACATTTTGACTTAGAAATGTTAATGGGAAATGTTAGTATCAGCTTTAAGGATTCCCCAGAACATCATTCTGGTCCCTAGGAACTTTCAGCTGTGAGTGTGGGAAAGAGAATGTACCTGATGATGCAAAATTCACAAATGCTTTCTTTGAAAGTATCCAAAGGGGTTGATCAGTTATCATTACCAGTACAATATGGCTGTCTACATTAGGGTGGTAATGCAGGGTACTCAAGATAGAAATAAGCTCCCTATCAATTTCATTAAACAGTTAAAGATGTTCCACTTGCAACTTGAGTAGCCTAGAATTTTCAGGGAAGTCTAGATTTATCTCTGTAGCCTGTACTCTGGCCTCTTTTCATAGGTAGAACAAAATGGATAGCATGAATAGACCAAAAGTCACATTTATGCATTTGGAGAAGAGAAAGAATTATAATAACTTGCTGCATCGTGCAATTCCCACCACATATGTAAAATTTCCTAGAATCTTTCTCTCTCTGCTTATTGTTGTCACTTTCCAAATAACACAAAACACAATAACACACATTTCTTCTTTTTCCCCTGGCCAGTAGGTTCAGGTTGAGGCCTTCCCAGAACAAATGATTAACGTCATTAGAATAACATGAGAAATGTATTTGCTATCACTGATAGGACAATACTCTTAACTACATAGAACAAACAACATTCTTAGACTGGGACATGAGCTGCCTTATTATATCCTGAAAAATAAATAAATAAAAAGAGGAGAGGACCCGAAAGAACAGCTTTAGCATCATAGCCAGGAAACGTGCCTTTAAGACAATGGTTGGAGTGCAGTTGGCAGGCTCTAGGGAAACACCAGCAGAATCCAATATGTTCATTACACAATGCAAGAAAAGTCTGAGCTAGTGGAAGGCCAGCAGAAACAAATGAAGTCAGGCGGCAGCAAAAATAAATCGTGAAACAGAAGCCAGTATGGTTAGAGATCACCAGTAAAAGTCAGGAAACTTAAGGGTTCCTCTACCTTTTTGATCAAAAGGAGACTGGGATATACGACAGTGATATTCAAAGTGCAGACCCTGGAGCAACAGAGTGGGTCTGAGAACTTGTTTCTTAATGAATTGGGATCTCGGGATGGAGACGCTCAAAAGGTTGTCGTTTAAGACAAGTGTTCATCTGAGAGGATGGCTCGTTGGGTAAAGTGCTTGTCTTGCAGGCATGTGATCCCAAGTTTGGATCCTTAGCAACCACAGAAAATCCAAGTGCAGTAGCATGTTCCTAAAAGTCTAGATCTGGAGGGGAGAAGGAAAGATGTCACTGGCCAGCTAGTCTAGCCAAACGAGTGGGTTCTGGGTTCAGTGAAGACACTGTTTCAAATAACAAGGTAGATAGAAATTGTAGAGAGGCTCACAGTTGACCTCTCTCATTCACACAAGTGTGAGGCATACATTGAGGTCGTCACTCAAATACTTGTCTAGTCCCTAGTTTTGTACACCTCATTGAACTTTTATGAGGTTGGAATCTCATAAATCTTCACATTGGATTTTAAAATTCCACTATTACTACACTTTCATGCATTTATCCAAACACATACACAAATGACAGAGTTGAAATAAGAAAAACAATTAGCTTTATATTCTTTTTCACAATTCATGTGTCCCTTTTCCATTACAATAAGTGTTTGTAAATTCTGGAAACACTGGTACTAGGGAATGACAAGTAAGAGGTATCTATTAAGGATAAGTGATGAGCCATTAAATATTCACCATGTATAGATGAGGGAATAAACAAACAAAAAAGTTTAAATAAATATGTTAGGAGTATACCTCTTGAAGCTATGTCTTGCAAAAGTCAGGTTATGACATATTCCTGGATCATGAAATACACCAGAGTCAGTGTCAGCATTTAGAAAATTTAGATTGGAAAATACCTATGTTGTTTTCCTTAAATATCACACAGAGTCACAGTTCTAAGACTGAACTTCTTTTTGGGAGATGCAGAACCATCACTATTTGGAGAAATCAGAACATCCAGTGTTCTGTGGTCTTGAAGAGAATATGCACACTTTAGTCGTCCACCCCCCACTCTGCTTCCCAAGTGCCACAAAGTGAGTATCACCAGTTGCTCCAAGCTGTGATATGATGTCTTACTACAAGCCCAAGAGAGAAAAATTCAAGTGAGCATCCACCAAGACCTTTGATACTGTGAGTCAAATTTAACCCTTCCCTCTTAGAAGCTGCTTTTCCTAGAAATTTTATCATAACAATGGAACTCTGTATACTTAGGATACTTTTTCCCTAAAATATTCTTTCAATCATTCATTTCTGTTTATATAGATGTGTGTGTGTGTGTGTGTGTGTAATTAGGGTGCAAACAGTATTCATTACCTTATATGGAATTTTTATTGGTGTATATTCTCAGTATATAAAGTTGGACTTCATATAAACACATTCTATAATAGCTTGATGACATTAAACTACTTATTCCCACTATTTAGTTCTTTGCTCCCCCAACTCCTCTGCTGGTCCCCAGTGTCCCCCTCTGCTTTTATGTCATATGTATCTTAGGTGGACTCAGGAATTCTAATTTTATCAATTGCTCTGAGTGATTCTAATTTGAATATTTATATGCACACATTTCTAGAGTCCACTTGTAACTAATATTGACAAAAAAGTAAAATTAGTTGCTATTAGATGAAAGACCCCATTTGTCCCAGGTGATACCCTACTAAATCAGCAAGCTGTAGCCCAGATTAACTCTAGTTACAAACCTTAAGATGAGGTCAGCTGAGACCACTACCCAAAAGAACGAAGCAGTGAAACTCAACCCAGATTTCCAACTTTTAATACTTAAAAATAGATGCAGTAATCATAGCTTGAAGCCACTAAATTTTAAGATACATGACTTTTTAGTGAGAGATAAGGAGCCAATCAGCCTATGAGCTATGGTTAACAATACTGCCTATACTCAAAACCCTAAGCCCAACTGGGCAGAGGCTCCACCATTGCACAAGACAGCCCAAGATGCCAAGGGTCTCAAATCAGACAAAGCTGCAAAGCTATAGACTAAAAAATATACATCTCTTTTGGGTAGAAGGATGGGGCTTTGATTGACCATTCATGAGAGACTGACATGTTGGGAAACTGGATGGTCCAAGGATACGATCAGAGCCAATATAACTCTAATGGATTATATGGCATGACAATTCCATACTGTTAGGAGAAAGGTAATCAGTGCACACACGCAAGCTTTCCTAGATCAAAGAAATGATTTGGACCATCTTAGTTAAGATAATTGTGCATGTCGAAACAGAGAGCCTTTCATAACACTTAAATGATTGATTAATTATTGATAGGAAACCCTGTCTAAAATCATTCTGAAAATGTCTTCTTTTGTCAGAAAAACAGAGAAGTGCTAGACAAGCTTCAGTTTCAGTCCTTGCTTTCTACTCCTTTCGTGCTATCAAATATGAAGGCGGAAAGTGACTCTCTCTTCCCTACCTTCTCATCTTAGAACTATTTCTTTTTCATCTGAAAATCTGAAATCATTATATTTCATAACATCAACAAATCCCTACATTGGTCACAGATGAAAGAAAATTATATCCGTTTATAGCCCCTTATTTACAGGAACAAAGCCTAATCTCTTATTTATTAATCCAAATGGAAGTAAACAAGTGTTTACTGTGAGATAAACTGAGAGAGAATATGGAAGACAAGACCCCACAGATGGCCACAGAAAAAGAGAAACATTTTATACACTTTTGGTAAAGAAGAAAGCCAAATATTACAGCAATGCTGGTTTTCTCTAACAGGCCCAATCACTAAATTAAGTACAAAAATTCATGTATATGTGCTTTTATTTGTATAAGGCCTCAGTAATATCTGTCAGATTCCTAAAGCAAACTTTATCCTCGTTAGCTTTTGTGAAAAGCAATAAACCACTGAAAGTATTTAAAAAAATTAGTTTGTAAGCATCTCGAATCATGAGATACTTTCATTTATTTACTTAAACCAGATCTTGACTGTGTTTCATGTACAAATGTGTTCCACTTCATACATAATGTGAATCTTTTCTTTCTTGAGACTTCATCTCACTTTTCTTGCTTTTAAACTCTCTTGGCAAGATAAGAACCAAGCAAGAAAGGGCAATTTCTCTCCCTTAGTACCCATTCTAACTTCTTCAATCTCCCTTTCATTCTTTATGTAATGATTTTACCTTTAGAACATATTTTCTGACTGTAAGACATACCAGATCTTCTGCACCTTTCTCTATGCCTTCAAAACAATGCTTAATTAACTCATTTTGCCAGACACATAGCAACCCTTGGTAAGAGAAATGCTACATAGGATAATCAAAGATTTCTTCATTCAGCTGTCTCAAAGTACTTGGAAAAGATTAAGAAGCAGGAGAGGTTAATAATCTTCTTGAAATTTCCTTCAGCTACAGCCTTTCCTGCCAGGGAACCTTAGCTGAGGGAAAGTGGTTCTCTACAATCCGTATACTTGTTGGAAACTAAAACTGATGGGAAATATAGGCAATCTATTTTAGCTGTGATGTCAGTTTTGTCTTATTTGGGTGACACATTTAGGTGAGGTAGGACCGACTCTTCGTTGATAGGGTAGACTGAAGAGGGAGTTTTGTGTGTTATCTTTCATTGGTTTTTATTTAAAAAACAGTGAAGCCATAAAACGCACACACACAGACACACAAACTCATATGCATGCAAACATACATAGACACGATCAGATCAAGTGCTATGCTTCTCATCTAAAATGCTCAAAAAGGATCATGTGTGCTGCTGTTTATGGAAGTCGGAAAACTTTTGGGCGATGTGGTCTGTTGGTAAAGACTGATTACTGGAGGAAAAGAAATTGAGGGTTATAGACCAATCTGGATTCTGGCCCAGTCTACTGCTTTCTGGTTTCATAACATGAAACAGTTGCTTCACATTCCTGCCATCTTAGTTAGGGTATTTATTGCTGTGAAGAGACACCAGAACCACAGCAACTTTTAAAAAGGAAAACATAATAATTGGGGTAGCTTACAGTTTCAGAGGTTTAGTCCATTATCATAAAGGTAGGAAATGGTGGAGTGCAGTGTGCTGGACATGTGCTCCAGACATGGTGCTGGAGAAGGTACTGAGAGTTCTACATATTGAACCACAGGCTACAGGAAGTGAACTGTGAACCACAGTGAGCATAGCTGGAGCAAAGGAGACCTCAAAGCCCACTCCCACAGTGACACACATTCTACAACAAGAATATAGCTATCCCAACAAAGTCAATAGTGTTACTCCCTATGAGTTTATGGGGGCCAATTACATTCAGACTACCACACCTTCCAATATGAACAGAGCCTCCTCAACCACAGTGCCTTCCTTGCCATCGCAGACTCTACCCTCTAAAACTATGAATATGTAGGGATAAGTCCTGCCCCTTAGGGGGCGTGTTTGCCTCGGGCTAATGTTTACCTATAAATCTGGCGAAGTGCTCCCAGCTGTTGCTTCCACTTTCCTGGTCTCCGCTGAATGGTGGTTCTGTAAGTCTATTTCCCCATTAAGGCTGTATATATTTTTACAATCTATCTGCATTGATTTATGCCGTTACATGAACAAAAATAAACCTCTCTGCTCTTCAATTGCTTCTGTCAGATGTTTTGTCACAGTGATGAGAAAAAAGTAACTAATACAGCAGGATTTATAAGACCAATGATCTAACCACTGCCCTATGGAGTCCTAATACTACAACAGGATCATCTAAGAGATCGTGAATGTGAGAAGGAATGGGGGGCATCAGAGAGTTCGGAGGAAAGAACAAAAAGGGGGAAGTGATGTAATTATATTGTAGTTAATATATAGAAAATAAAATAACAGGAACTGACAACTCCATCCTCGGATTTATAATTCTGACACAACAAAATTAAAGACTGGGCTGTGTTTTAATCAGTAAAAACCACATCCTATGTGTACATAAAACCCAGCTACATCTCTCTTTTTCCATTCCACTTCTGAAGAGGTAACTACTGCCTCTCCCCTCCCTCTCTCTGTATCTCTCTTTCTCTCTGTCTCTCTTTCTTCTTCCCCCTCCTTCTCTTTCCCCTCCATAACCCACCAAATAAACTTTATACCCAAACTAAAAAAAAAAAAAACCCAGTTACATCAATCCTTGTTGTTTCTCAAATGATACCTTTTGCACTAGGCCAACATTTTTGTACAGAACTTCAAATTAGCTGGAAATGTAAGAAAATATTTTCAAGTTAAAAAAATAATGATAGGGTAAAATTAATTGCCCTACCTCATTTAGTAGCTCTGCAACTTGAAATAGCTATGTATTTTTGAGTTTTCTGTTTATAGTGATCATTTTTTTAGATGACCAGTCACATGAATTGCTAGAAAGATAAATATGACGGTCATATAAAAACATCTTATTACCTAGCTGCTAATAAATATTCAATAAATATCGAGTTTTAGTATGATAGATTTATTCACCATTTATTAGTTCTCATCTTCCACGTATGGTTTCCTTCTCCCAAACTGGGAGCACAGATAGGGAGTCAAAGAGAACAAGGGAGACTCTAATTACATCGTGATCTGTAGTTGTCATGGGTAGTTCTTAAACGAGAGTAGAGTTGTGTCATGCATCCAGTCTTGTGTTTGTTCACATTCGTTGAAGTTGCCCTTCTGAGCCTACTCAATATTGCTATGCTTTTCTCTTACTCTCCACCAGGGCAACACATGGTAATTAAGTGCTTTGCTGTTTTCACACATGATTTATTGGAGCTCTTCTCATTAATGTGTTTGATCAAAATAGAATAGTAATTAAATGGATAGCAGTAGTAGCAACACATGCTCATCATCAGTTATTAAATACAAATGTTCTTAAGATGAGAATCTGCTCATTGTCCTTAAACCATTTGGGGATCATAGCTAGTGACAAGTCATCTGAACGATTATTACCTCTAATTCGTGGATTCACTATTTGCTTTAAAGAGTGCTAAAGGGAAATAGAATTTGATATTTATATTTAAAATACCAGCAGCTGTAAAAGGATGGCTGGAATAGCACAATCTTTTCTTTATTCCTGATCCCCAAAAATCAGTAAAACTCCTCTCTAGGCAGAAACCTGTGATTTGTCCCTTAAATATCAGTAATATGATCTTGTAAGATAGGCTCTTCAGAAAACACCACTGCACAATTGAAGTGTGGAAAACAGCCCACTTTAAGAGAAAAAAGAAAACAGGTTTGCACCTTTGTCAGGTAACTTGTTTTCTTAATGAATGGATTCAGAACAAGTTGGAAGGTAACATTAAAGGTCATTCTGTATAACCCTCATTTTTCTAGACAAGGTTACAAACAAAACCTAGAATTTCAATAAAAGCAACCAATATGAAGACCATTATTCAAATACTAAGATTAATACTGCTATGGTGATGAGTCTGTGGAATGAAGGTCATCATCTCCTACTCTCAGAGATATTAATATTCTTTTGATTTTCAATATTTTAATGCCAATAAGTTAAAATTTTGAAGTCAATTTGAAGACATTTAGACAGTCGTCATAAATTATATTTTGAAGGTAAGGAAAAGAGATACAAATAAATTGGATACTGTTATCAAGGAATAGACAGTTAAAATAAATTATCTTTAGACTAATGTGACAACAATAACATATCTGACCATAATAATGAATTTCATTTTAACCTTGCAACTTATTACTAATATTGAAGATATTTACTAACTCCATTATTCTTTGTTGTATTAGGAAAAAAGTTCAGACAAAGGTTGTTAAAATTGGACCGAAATGAACAGGTGGCATTGCCATAAACAAACTGGAACATGAAGCAAACTGAATGAGAAAGATGAAGCTTGATTTAAAATGAAAATAATAAAGTTAATTCATCAATCACTTTGATTTTTGAAAAATATCTTTCAACATATCAGATGGTTGTGACTCTCCTGATTATAATTTTATGCTGCTATTAATCCTTCAAATAAAATTGTACAATAAAGTGTATTGACCTTGAAAATATATTAAAAGGAGTTTTAAAAATCGGATTTATATCAAGTTGAAACAGCAACAACTTTCAAAAATAATGTTAAAATCCATCTTTTTAAAGTTTGTGTAAGTAGGATTTCAATATATTCTATAATTAATTTTTGTTAACAGGTGATAGTGTGTTAAAATTGGAAGTAGCTCTAAAAACATCCACTTTTCCAAAATAATCTTTATGGAACATTAATCTTGTATGATGGTCCTATCAAAATGGTCTGTATTAAATGAGTTTTGAGAATATATCCAAATAGAGTTATCTATACTGAGAGAGATTTCACCTAAAGAATTCAAGAAGCCTGACACTAGTGAGGCACGTATATTTAACCAAATATCTGCATATCAATTTGGCTATGGGGAATAATTTCCTACACAATTCTACTTAACTACCTGTTACACTTAAGAAAACTCTTACCTGGATCAATTCTCTAAAACATTAATATAGCTGAAAACCCAGATCAAATAGCACCATTAGCAGTGAAACTCAGATAACCTGACTCCTTGCTCAGTGCTCCTTTTTATTATTTACAAATATTCAAAACTGTCACTTGAGTATCAAGAGGTGCCATTTTTTCCTTCTGTATTCATCCAAGTTATTTTCTTCTTGTCAAGAAAATAAAACAGAGGCAACTATAATGGCACAGATTTTGTAATTCCTATACTAAAATATCTGAAGCAGGAGGTGTGTCACAAGTCTGAGTCTGCTTGGGCTACATAGTGAGATAGCATGATTCTGTTACAATGAATAGGGAGAGAGGAAGAAAGAAAGAGAGGGAGAGAGGGAAGGAGAAAGAAAGTAAAGAAAGAAAAGAAGACAAAAAAGGAAGAAAGAAAGAAAGAAAGAAAGAAAGAAAGAAAGAAAGAAAGAAAGAAAGAAAGAAAGAAAGAAAGAAAAGAGGGGAGAGAGAGACAAAGGAAAGAAGGGATAAGGCAAGAAGGAAGGAGAAAGGGAGGAAGAAACAGAAAAGTAGCCTCAGGAAAGATTCCTTTGACATCTCTTTCCCTGATTCAAGTCAACCTAACTCTGGTGCACTCTAACACTGCTGTTTCCTCCTGCCTTAGAACATTTGAATATTTGGATGATTATGAATAGACTTGAGCTCATCAACTGGCCCACTTAAGAAGGAAAATTCTGCCTTGCCAATTCCTATTCACATTCCTGTTAATTTGAAATGTTTTCAATGACCTTGAGGCAAAGGATTTTTTTGTATTAACACTAATGCCTCTTGAAGGCCATTTATGTCACACTTCAGGCGTCTTTTCTCATTACCTGAGAAATCATGAGTGAAAAACTTCTATTCTTACAGGAACTGAAATAGAACTATCAGTGTCAAGAACACTGGCTGTTTATCTTACATAGTTCTAATGTTTTTTAAACTTACTTGTGCACATTATTGGGCCTCAGACACAACATATTTTCAAATTGTAGAGATTTGCCCAGTGATAGAAAATTATTTGCTCACTTACTGAACCTGATAGCTATTGTTTAAAAATACAGGCCATCATATATTTCTTCCATTACCCAGGTTCTTTCTCTTTTTCTTGAGTTTCCAAAACAGTCTAGGATTAGTTAGCATTTATGTGTAACAATATAGCCCTCCTTATATTGTGGTGTGTGCTTACTGCTTTGAGAGGAATAAATGTAGACTCTAAGGTTCTACCCAGTCTGAAATAAATTGCATTTTAATATGATCCCCTTGTATTCTGTATAACCATAGAATTAGGGAAACAATGATACGGGATATGTTACACGGCAATAATGTATTTGGTAGAAGCTAAAATCAAGCAACCTATCTTGTTTTGGAACATACATCTAAAATAATGTATTGGATATGTGTGTCTTTACTTTGGAGAAATATGTAAAGGTAGAATACACTTTAGTTATTGGCCACCCAGATCCAAATAATCACATAGAAACAATATTAATTAATTAGATTAGGATTCTTATTAACCTGCTCTAATGTCCTGAATTAACCCATTTCTAATATTTTATATTTTAGCACATGGTTTGTTACCTCTGCTTCTTGGGTGACTACATGGCATTTGCCTGGCTCTGCCCTCATTCCTCCTCCATTTCTGTTTGGATTTCCCACTTTGCTATGTTCTGCCCTGCCATAGGCCAAAGCAGCTTTTTTATTAACCAATGTTAATAAAGCATATTCACAGTATTGCATACAGAGGGGACTCCCACATCACCTCCCCTTTTCTGTCTAAATAAAAAGAAAGTTTTTAACTTTAACATCGTAAAACTACATATAACAAAGCAAGTATCAAACAAGAATTACAGTTACAATATTTCTCAGAGAGTCTAAAGTTATATATTTATCTTTTATCATAACTCTTCAACTCTTATCACCTCTTCAAAGACCCCAGAAGGATATAATATTACCTAAGCAAACAGAAAGTGTATTGTAGGCAGCTTTCAAAACTCTAGACTTGACATAGATATCTCACTGCCTTGATCATCACCCAAAGTTCTTCTGTAATGTTGGGGCATTCATCTTCAGCCTACAGACCCATAGTATCTGGGAAACTTTTCCATGAAACAGGGAATCTGAAAGACTGCTTTGCCTGTATTGGCAGTTTGTCAGTCACTTTCTTCTGTATCCTGCAGGACATCTGGCAGACCCTTTCATGAAGCAAGAACCCTAAAGGGCTGTCTTACCTTCTTTAGACAAGTTCAGCAGTCATTTTTCTATGTGTCCTTTATGTCCAGTTTACACAGCATACCATCCAGGAAAGAGCAGTTTTTTGCCCAAATGACTAGCCTTGTAGTACTGAAGGCAAATACCATAATGAGTTTATTCAGTGCCCATCAATCTCTCTGAAGTAAAGGGAACTGCTAGAACCTGACACCATTGAGAAAAGTCTAAGTTCTTAAAATCTTTTAAATGCCATATTCTATAGGTCTTTGAAGTGTTGAAGATTATCTATCTAATTGAAATGTATCTCTGCATATTCAGAAAATCTAATTAATATGACTAAATGTTTGATTATTATAAATTATTGTCTATTAATCTGTGTTTCTTAATTATCCATTGTATTTTAAATGTATAAATTTAATACCTTAAACAAGGGTAGAAATACACACATATGCACACAGTGTAACAAAATCAACCTTAAATTTGTATCAATAGACCAAGATCCACACCAATGCAAAGCTTTCATCTCTATATCATATCCTTCTTGTTCTTATTTATTTATTTATTTTTAGAAATTGGCTGTGGCTATTAATATTTATAACCAGCCTTTTAAAATGAAAATAAACGTTTATAAGCAATCATTTTTGGAGTTTGGGCATAGTTTTGTCCAAACTGCTTCCTGCTATTTTTTGGGTGAAGTAGTTTTAGGATTCACGAAAATTTTCTTGGTAGGTTTTGTTCCATCAAACCACATCAGCCTGGAAGTAATCCACACATTCCTATCTTCTGTGGAAACAAAAGCAGAACCTCTTTTCCAAAATAACATATCCTCAGACTCAAATTTTGAAGTCAAGATACCTTTAAAATATATACAGTGGTTTAGCATTGCAGTCCCCGGAATGAAATGTCTCTCTGCAGTTAAATCACTAACAATCAAAAAATTTAAAGAAAACACAGTAGTATACATAATACAGACTCTCTGTGTATATTCTGTTTTTACATGACTTATTTTTTTACTTTATTACTTTTTAACTGATTATTTTATTATCTTCACTCCTTTAATCTATGACTGCCTGGACTCTTTTATATTACTTTTAATGTCTCTTTAAAGATTTTGTTTTATTTTTAAAACTATTTCTTTCTATAGCTGCCTATACCCATTTTCTTTTTTTCTTAAACCTACATACATTTTTTTAAACACACTGTGTCCTGTTCAGAGGTCTTTTATGTCTGAATCTTGTCTACTGTGTATCTGAAATCCTTTTCTAAATGTAAGCAGTATGGTTGTTGTGGCCCTGGATGCTGACTCTCTCAGTCTTTCAATATGATGGAGGTACATTTACCATCAGTTCGATAAGTCATGCCGACTGCCCCAGCTCCAGAAATGCAGGGGGTCTATGTGACTGCCATTAAGCAGTGTGCCTCATGCTGCTCACAGACTTCATTCAAATGTTCTATAGCAGGCCCTCCTGAAAGAGCCAGAGCCAATCCTGCCACCAGCATGAACCAGGAAGCTATCTCTTAAAGGAACAATGTCTCTGCTAGCCGCCAGCAAACAGAGTCTATCTGAAAATACGTGGCTACCAAGAAGCTCCAATTGACTCCCATTTTTGTGGATCTAGAAACTCCTTTTTAAGCTTTCTTAGGCTGTATGTGGATATACACTGCTGAATCTTGGGTGTCATTATGTAAACAGAGACTGCTTTTTCATTTCCAGGCTACCCAGACCAGAATAATCACATAAAACTATATTAATTACAACTCTGGCCAATGGCTCAGACATATTCCTAGCTAGCTCTTACATCTTAAATTAATCCATTTCTATTAATATGTTTATTGCCATGGGGCTGTGGCTTACTTCTGGCATCTTTCTTCTTCAGCAGCTACATGGACTCTGCCTGATTTTGCCTTCTTTCTTCCTGCATTCAGTTTAGTTTTTCTGCCTACCTATATTCTGGCCTGCCATAGGCCAAAACAGCTTCTTTATTAACCAATGGTAATATAACATATTCACAGCATACAGAGGGAATTCCATATCAGAAATAGAAACAAATCAAGAGATTTTCAGAAGCATCAAAACAAACAAATAAAAAAGATCATCAAAATATAGCTTACACAATTAAATGAGTCAATTTCTAATTAGCCATTTGTAATTGTTATTAGCAAACAGACAGCCTTCTTTACCTCCAGGAACTGAAAATTAAAGCAAGGAATAATCTCAGGTTCACACAGAGTAATATAGGGCTATAGATGGAATCAAAGTACCCATATATAACTATCCTGGGTAGGTCAGTAATAGGCAGAGAAGAGATGAAAATGGACCCTAGCTTCAGCCTTCTTGAATATTTCTACCTGATTGCTCTGCAGCTAGCTTCTTGAGACTAAACAAGGAATGAGAATCAAGTTTCTAATATGTTCTTGATATAAACAAAGTGTGATTTTCCTTGGGATACTAAAAAGATGGTATATACGAGTTTGCACTAATCTTATTTGATATGGCTTCGATTGATTTCTTTTTCTGTGCATTTTGAAGTGTTGTATCTTATCAGTGGGTTTCTCTGAGGAGACTTACCAGAGAAGCTCATTACACCACACACATAAAAAAACCTCCCAGTGAGGAAAAGGGATCAATGCTTATTATGTTCAGTCTTAGAGCTGATGGGCAACCATGCATAGAGAGAGCTACATGTGGTGAGTTGAATTCCAGAGTACTTGTAACTTGATAAACACCCTATATAGCCCTATGCCCAAAATCCATTTTTTCAGATTTAAGAGAAATAGACTTAATTTCATTCATTTTATCAAGTAGTCCTAAGCATGCTCAGTTTAAAAATAGAGTAAATACAGCCAAAGAAATTATGAAGATGTATTAGTCAACTCAAAGCAAAAGAATAAACAACTTTCTTATACTCTGATAAATTATATTTATAAATTAAATCAGTCAGAAGTTTTTGGTATAGAAAGGAGCTATAAGTATCTAATTTCTGTCTTAGAGTCTATTAAACATACTATTACTATCTCCTCATTAATTTACACTTGCCCATTTGTGGACAGTGGACATCTATACGTGCTGAAGTCTACACTTAGTATGGGGACTGTCGATTTTCCCATTAACATATAATTAATTTGAAGAGAATGGGGACTGTGGTACCTATTTAACAGAACATGTTCTTACTTTACCTAGGAACCTCTAAATGCTGAATTTAAAGTAGTGTCTCATTGGTGGTATTCTTGATTCTCAAAATATAGAAGAACATGAGGCAAGGAGGTTTTGGATTACTTTAGACCACCTAGACAATGGCCACTTCTAACTCTGTTAAGAACAAGGCTTTCACCAAGTAGAATATTCTTAATAGTTTGAGATCCAATTTTTCTCATGTTAATGACAGTATATTAGTTTATTAAATCCTGACATAATTGGTACTCTAGCTACTAGAAGAAGACATAGTCTCAAATACATCACATAAACTGTACAGAATTTCTAAAGTATAAATGAGAATATTATTAAAAAGAAGACAAGTATTGTAAAATTAGGCTTTATTCTAGGAAATATACAAAAGAATTATAGTAATATGCCCAAAGATTTGAAAATTTACATTACTGGAACATTTTCTAAGAAAACAAAATTTATTTAATTTGACATGAGTAGAGTTAGAAAGACTTAATAGAGTATTAAAGATATTTTTGTTCTCAAAAATTTACTTCCCTCTCATAAGCCATTATGACTAGATAATTCCTAGTATTAAGGCTATCAAATCTTTAAAGTAATATCCAGTCTATCCAAGCTGTTCCAATGCTCAGAAAAATATAAAAGCCCAAATCTATTCCTAAGAGACTCAACTATCTCTAAGATTTAAATCAGATAATGATAATGCTCCCTTCCCCCAAAAGTTCTATAAAATTCCTTTTATAAATTTAAAGTTACAGTAAATTTAAAAGATTCCACCCAATACAGAGGAAACATCAAGAAAAGTATATATCAAAAATGGTTTTCAGATCACTAAAGAAGATATTTGATTTTCTCAAGACATTTATCATTTATAGGTTAAAATTCATAACAAAATTATTAGTAAGTGATAAATGGACTATAAATAGGATCATGTTTCATTGTATACATGTATGAAATTTTCAAGAATGACAAACTTTTTTGCATATGTCCTAAAATAGGGCATGCATATTTATCCAGAATAAGAGCAAACCCTTTAAAAAATGTATATATAAGCATTTACATTAGCAGCAGGATCAAGGCAATAATCCTCACTACCAACTCATTTTTTCAGCATCTTTTTGTGCCTTAGGATACATTCATACCATTTCCAAAATCTTTGTTAATACACATATAGTTATTCTGAGTCTAATAAGTAGATTTTTTTCTTTGCTTAATCCAGCTTTCTTCTAAAAATTTGCACGATAATTTCTTTAATTATCATATTGTTCACTAACTAAAGAGAAATTGCTTCACCTTTTATAGACACATAATATATTTGCCCCATGTCATTTTTCGGATGTTTCTCTGAAATCACGCCGACTCTGATTCTATCTTGTCTTGACATGTAGACTATAATTATCTTCCATGTGTCAAATAAATCAAACAGAGGAGTTGAAAGACCTAACCTTACCCTCTCCTATGGCTCTCTACCTTCCGTAGTTTCAGAAATAGCAACATCTTTCATTTTTCAAAGCAGGATTTATATCTTTGATCCACTGTTCTCTGAATCTCATTAGTACTAGAGGTATGATGGTGACTGGTTTAGAAGCAAAGCTACTAGCACCACTGTACCAGGAGTGAAAGTCCACTGTTCCTTGGAAACAAACAGGATATATTTAACTGACAAATTAACCAAAGAACATACATTGCAGTCTCAACATATATGTAGGTGATAAGCACAAAGTTCTAATCAGAAACATATTGATTATATATATATGTGTGTGTTCCTGATTTTATATATAATATATTATATATTAATATATTTATTATATATTAATAAAAACTGAATAAGTAAAACTGGGAATAAAATCTACTTTGAAAACTCTTTTCTTGGAATGTTATTCTTAAAAGATTCTGATGACATAGTCTTCATTGGTTCTATAATCATACTAAATTGGAGACATGTTATAGTCAAACACAGGATGAATTTATTTCTTGTGTTTTGTTTGTACTACCAAGAGATGATGTCATTTTATTCTAGCAAAGTACATGTAGCTGGAAAGACAGTGGCACTTTGTAGATAAAGTAGATGAGGATAACTGCAATAAATACTTCAGAAATTAATCCACATATGCACATGCAACTGCTTTTTGGCAAAATCACCAAAATCATGCATTGGGGAAAGTATTCTGCATTGGGGAAAGTATTCAAATAACAGATACTGGGAGAACTGAATAAATTCAAAAGAGGAAAACTAGTTCCTCCTCTTACCACACACAAATATCAACTAAAAATATGTCAAATACCTAGCTGAATATTAAGACCTAAATATATGAAATTGTTGTTAGAAAATATAGAGGAAGCATTTTAAGACGAATGAGCAAACATTTGTTCTGTTTTTAGTAGATTTGTGTAAATGTATGCATATTGGACAGAGTGTATTATGTTTATGTAGGATGTACACACATTTGTGCACATGTATGTAAGAGAGTATTTTGGGGTGCCATCCATCTTGTTTATTAAGACATGATTCTTTCACTAACCTGAGGATCATTAAATAGGCTAGGATGGCTGGCCAGAAAGCCTCTAAATCTGTCTCCAGAATTCCAGTGCTAAAATTGCAGGTGTGTGTTACCATGCATGGCCTTTAGACGTGGATCCTGGAGACTGAAATTGGGTCTCATATTTACATAGTGTTCTAGTTTCCTTTCTGTTGCTGTGGTAAAACACCCTCACAAATGTAATTTAGGAGAAGAAATTATTTATTTGACTTGTAGTCTATCATTGAAGGAAGTCTGTGCAGGAACGCAAGGCAGGAATGCTTGTTTTCTTGCTCATGCATAGTTATCTTTCCTCTACAGTTCATGACCATCTGTTTAGTGATGGTGATACCCTCAGTGGGCTGGGATTTCCTACATCAACTAATAATAATCAAGAGAATCCCCCCCACACACAAAGATCAGTCAGATCTACGCAATACGTTAATTGTGATTTCCTTTCAGATGACTCTTGGTTGTGTTAAGTTGGCAATTAAAGATAAGTAGGACATATGGCAAGCACTTTAGCAACTGAAATATCTCTATAGTCTCTCAAAGATTTTTTGTAAGACCCCAAATGGAGCATCAACAAAAGCAATATCAGGGAAATATGATTTTGTCAAACTTAAAAACTTTTTTACATAAAAGGAAACAATCAGTAGATTTATGAGACAAGCTACAGGTGGGTAAAAATACTATTTTTTGAAATGAGACCCATATGCAGAATATATAAAGTACTCAAAACCTTATACCATTAAATAAGTAATCCAACTAGCAATGGGCTCTGGATCTAAATAGATACTTCTTAAAGAAAATACATACATGGTCATTGGGTACATGAAAAATATTCAATATCATTAGTCATCAAGGAAATGAAAATCAATCAAAACCAAAATGAGATATCAACTTATCCAAGTTAGAATGGCTATTTATGAACTCCCTGGAGAGAGAGAGAGAGAGAGAGAGAGAGAGAGAGAGAGAGAGATCTCACATTTCAGTTGTAGAAAATAAAAATATCAATCTAATTGGAAAATGGTAGGGAGTGACAAAAGGCATCAAAACTCAGAAAAGAAAAGTTACTTCTGGATTCTTATGACATTTAAAGGGGAAATAGCAATGGCCTGTGACATATTTGAAGCCAATTAGGATAGTATGAAAATTCCTAACATATGGATGTAGTTAATATTTAATGAGCTACCAGATTTTTTACAAGAGTTTTTCACTGCATAGTATATACATGTGTCATCATACCGTACCTTTAAAAGTATGTGAATACCGAGTAAAAATAATTTTAAAAATTAGAGACCTTGTGTACCTTGCTTGTGCTTTCATCCAATTACGTCTTATAAACTGTAGTAAAATAACACAGGCAGGACACTGATAGTGAATGAATGCAACAAAATTGTTCAATTGTCCTTAATTTACTTTTACTCACTCAAGGTATTGAGCAATTCCATCAGCACAAAAGTTAGTATTTTGAAGACCTTCCTACCTTCCTCCTGTCCCTTTAGCCATTTTTAACTACAGGCAACCAGTATTCTGGCCTCTTTTGGTATGATTTTGTTATATTGGGAATGTTATCTAAATAAAACAAAATGAATAATTTATAAAATAGGAAACTGGAGAGAGAGGTCAACACTTAAGAGCATACACTACTATCATGGCAGACCTGCATCCAATCCCCAGTATCCACACAACAGCCTATAACTCCATGTGTCCATGGCTTCTCTGGGTACTGCACTCACATGTACATACCCACACAGATATACACCATGGTGTCTATTCTTGGTTGTCAGCTTGACTATAACTGGAATGAGCTACAATCCAGAAATGAAGGATACACCTTTGAGAGATTTTCTGTTTGCTTTGAAGTGGTTGAATCCACTTCTAGGCCAGACTCTTGAGCTTATCCATTCCTTTACCGGCATTGAAGCCTACATTTTTGGGTTCCAACATATATTGAAGGTCAGGTAAGGCACCCAGCCTTTTGGACTGAGCAAATACTGGATTCTTGGAATATTTTTATTCACAGTCAACCACTGCTGGATTAGTTAGACTGAAATTTATAATAAATTATGTATATATATGTCAATAAATCCCAAAATATATGATAAAATATGCATGTATATATAAATATATCTACAGAGATATTTGTTTTATAAGTTCTGTTACTCTAGAGAACCCTGACTAATACATACATGTAATTAAAAATAATAAAAATAAATGTCTTAAAATATCATCTAAGTAAGATTTTTTGATGTATAAATAAGGCTTTTGAGATTTGGTGTTTTTTTAACCAAGGATAATTCTCAAAAGACTCATTCAAGTTGTCTATACTGATTACCAGTTTTTTTTAATGTGTGAGTAATGGTCCATGGTATGGACGAAACTATTATTTGTTTAACCATGTACTCATTGTAGAAAATCTGGGCTTCCAGTTTGCGACTGCTATGGACAAATCTGCTTTGAATAATTGTGCACAGATTTTTGAAGGTTAAAATTTTCAATTTCCCTTGAATAAATGCCCAAGAGTACAATTATTAGTTTGTGTGACAATTATAGGTTTAGTTTTATAAGGATGTGTCAAGTCATTTTCCCTATAGGCTATACCACCATACAATTCTACAAACAGTTCATGGTTGATTCTGCTTGGTTTCTTTACATCCTTGCAAGGAGGGGGCCACTAGTTCTTCCTGGCTGCCTGGCTAGCTTACACCCGAAATAATCACACAGAAACTGTATTAATTAAATCACTGCTTGGCCCATTAGCTCTAACTTCTTATTGACTAACTCTTACATATTAATTTAACCCATTTCTAGTAATCTGTATATCACCACTTGGCAGTGGCTTACTGGCAAAGATTCAGCATGTCTGACTCTGGTAGTGGATCCATGGCGTCCCCTGATTCTACCCTTCTTTCTCCCAGCATTCACTTCTGTCTTCCCTGCCTACCTAAGCTCTGCCCTATTAACAGGCCAAGGCAGGTTCTTTATTCATTAATGGTAATCACAGCACACAAAGGGAAGTCCCACATCAGGTTAATGAATGAATCTGTTTCAGCCAGTGGCTTAGCAGAATAGAGCCATGTGGGAAAACTAAACTAAATGCTAGGAGAAAGAAGGCAGAATCAGGAAGAAGCCATGGAGCTGCCAGAGAAGAAATATGCAAGTCACCAGCCGGAAACTTGCCAGTATGCCACAAGCCTTGTGGTAAAATATAAAATAATAGAAATAGGTTAATTTAAGATATTAGAGTTAGCCAGAAATACACTTAAGCTATTGGTCAAACAGTATTGCAATTGATAAAGATTTCTCTGTGGTTATTTTGAGTCAGGATGCTCGGGAACGAATGAACAGCCTCTTCACAAGAGTCAATCTAATAGATTCTGAATGCATTTTTATTAATAATACAGTAAGTTCTTTAATTACTACTAATTCAAATAGTTAAGGACAATAAACACTGACAATAGCAAACTCTGGACCTAGCACAACTCAATCTCCTTCTTTCCTTCTTTTCTATTCATTTATTTAACAAGTTTCTTTTTTATTCATAAATCAGTTACTTAAATTTTTCAATCTTATCAGAGTTTTCCTTCCCTCCTTTCCTCCCAGACCCTCCCCCTAGCCTCCCTTCACTGTCCTCTCCTCCCTTCCCTTCAGAAAAGAGCAGGCCTTCCATGTATATCAACCAGCAATGAGATATCAAGTTGCAGCAAGATTAGGTTCCTGCTCTCCTATTAAGACTAGTTAAGGCAATTTAGCATGGGGAAAGTGTTCCAAGAGCAGGAAACAGAGTCAGCGATCCCCCCAACTCCATCTTGAAGGAGTCCCACAATAAAACCAAACTACACAGCTGTAACTTATGTGCAGCTGGCCTACATTAGTCCTATGCAAGCTCTCTGGTTCACGAGCCCCCATGAGAACAGGTCAGTTGACTCTGCCTTTTCCCATGGTGTCCTTAGCCACTCTAGCTCAGATTTCTGTCCTCTCCCTCCTCCCCTCTTCCCCCAGCTTTCCCAAGTCCTTCTAATGTTTGTCTGTGGGTCTCTGTATCTGTTTCCATCAGTTATTGGGTAAAGTCTCTCTGATGACAATTGGGCTATACAAACACCTGTGAGTATAGCACAGAAAATCATTAGGAGTCATTTTATTGAGGTTTTTTTTTGTCAGTCATGTTTGGTTCTGTCCTATGTCTCTGGGCTGTCCAGCCTCTGAGTCCTGTCCTTCTAGACATTGTCAAGAGTAGGCTCCCTCTCATAGTATAGGTCTCCATCTGGACCAGTCATTGTTTGGCAACTCCCATAATTTCTGCACCACCTTTACCCCAGCATATTTTGTAGGCAGGGCAAATTGAAGGTTGAGGGTTGGTGTTCCAGTTCTTCCACTGGAAGTCTTGTCTGGTTACAAGAGATGCCTGGTTCAGACTTGTATCTCCCATTGCCAGGACTCTTACCTAGGGTCACCCTCAGAGATTCCTGGGAGTTTTCATTGCACTAGGTTTCTAGCTTATATGAGAGATGCCCATGGTTCCAATTTTCTTTTCCAGTACTCTCAACTTCCATTCCCCTCACCTGATCCCTCTTGTTCCCATGCCCACCTCCCCATTTAGACCTCTTTCCCCATTTACTTGTCATATGTATTCAATTTTAATTAGGGTTTCTCAAATGAAGCATTACTGGCCTTTGAAGTGGAGGTTGACAAAAACTTTCTGGTGATTGTACATTCTTTGGCAACATTCTCACTCAACCTCAATCTATAAAATATGTGCACCATGCTCCATCCACTCCTTTCCATTCTTTATGACAACAGAAAATGTCTTCGGGATTTGCTAAATGTCCCTGGAGAAGGGAGATCTTGTCCATTTTAAAACCCCTGTAATCCATCCTGACATTCTAAGTTGACATAAAACAAGAGCCCCAATGCCCATTTATCTCCTTTAGGCTCTCTCTCTCTCTCTCTCTCTCTCTCTCTCTCTCTCTCTCTCTCGATATTAGGAACTTCTCTTAATATTCCACCCTCCTACTGTTTTTCAGCCAAATCCCTCAACTCATCATTACAATCCATAAAATCATAAAACTTCTCTGATGACTTACTGGACTAAGACCAAAATGAAATTGCTTTCATATGATCTTTCACAGGCTATTAATTCTCAGATTTTCTTAATCATCCACAAATATACCAACCTTGATTTGCTTGCTGAAGACTAGTACTGGAGCACTAATACTGAAACAAATTCAGAGTATTTACAAGATGAAAGGGGAAATAAAAGCAACAACACTGAATTATAGGCTTTAAAATGTGGAACTAGCGCAGATTAGAAAGAAATCATTTTAAAACAGATACTTCTGCAAGTTGAGAAAAACTATAATTCTTGTTGCTATATCTACAGATGTCTATGGACATCTAACATCATTTTGGGTATATGTCAAAACACTAATCCTCTACTTCATCTGTTAAAATGTTTCACTTCCTTCAAAACTCAGATCAAGTCCTACCTCTTCTGTAACACCTTCTGCAATCCTCCCAGCTGTGACAAAATAATCCTTCTTCAGGATTTTGCCATTTTATCCCCACCATGATCACTAGGACTCATATCTTTCAGTATATGCTATGATTGTATGCACATCTGTCTTCATCATCAGATAGATAACTTCTCATATTGTATTTAGTGGTGACTTTAAGACCTGGGAAAGAGTACCTTTGGAGGAATATGCTAGTTCCCTAGAAACCAGAAATGGGGAAAAGGTGAGAAAGCAGCAGTAGAAAGACAGTGAAGCAAACAGGGATTTTTTGTTTTTATTCCTTTTTTAAAAAAAATATTTTAGATTGCAACCACAGTTTTTCCTCCAACACCTCCTGCCCCCTCTGCCTCTCCCTCAGCCCACCTCCTATCCACTCCTCCCAATGGGTAAGGGCTCCCATGGGGAGTCAACAAAGTCTGGCACATTAAGTTGGGACAAGATCGAGCACCTCCCCACTACATTAAGGCTGAGCATGGCTTCCCACCATAGGGAATGGGTGCCAACAAGCTAGCTCATGCACCAGGGATAGATCCTGGTCCTGCTTCCAGGTGCATCACAGATAGTCCAAGCTTCACCACTGTCTCCCACATTTGGAGGGCCTAGTTCAATTCCATGGAGGCTCCACAGCTGTTGGTCCAGAGTTCATGAGTTCCTACAAGTTTGGATCAGATGTCCCTGTAGATTTTGCCATCATGATCTTGACCTCTCTTGCTCATGTATTTCCTCCTCCCTTTATTCAACTAGATTCATGGAGCTCAGTCTAGTGCATGGTTTGTGGATCTCTGCATCTGGTTCCATCAGTTGCTGGATAAAGGCTCTATGGTAATAGTTGGGATAGTCATCAATCTGATTACAGGAGAAGGCCAGTTCAGGCACTTTCTCAACTATTGCTAAGAGTCTTAGCTGGGGTCATCTTTGTGAATTCTTGGGAATTTCCCTAACACTAGGTTTCCCCCTAATCCCATAGTGATTCTATCACGATATCTCTTCCACTCCTTCCCTTTCCCCTCAACCGTCATGTTCCGTCATGTTCTCATGCCCTTTCCCCTCCCCTTTACAGTCCCTTCTCACCCTCAGTTTATTCAGGAGATCTTAACTAATTACCCTTCCCAGGGTAATTCATGTGTCCCTCTTAGGGTCTTCCTTATTACTTAGCTTCTCTGGGGCTGTGGATTGTAATAGTCTGGTTATCCTTTGCTTTACATCTAATATCTACTTTCAAGTGAAAAATTTTTGAGGACTTTTGGTGCCAATCTCTCCTTCGAATTTGAATCCAATCAATCTTTGAGATAAAATAAAGAACTTGTTAACTACGAAATCAGGGCAATGGTCTTTCTTTTATATTCTTTTTTTCTGTTTATTTTTGAGATTATAATTTCTCCCTTCTCTTTCCTCCCTCCAAACCCTGCCATGGTCTCTTTTTTTTCACTAATTGTTATTGCATGCATTTGTGCATTTATATTTCTAAATATAATCTGTTGAGTCTATATAGTGTAACATGTATGTATGACCCTAGTCCCAATAAATATATCTCCAAAATGTTCCAGCACCTAAGGCTCAGAAACATTGCAGAAGAGAGACGAAGATTGTAAGAGCCAGAGAATCGTGTAGTTTACTTTGAGATTGTGTCTTCTAAGAATGTTGGAAGATGCACCCTTAAAATCTCACTAGTAAATATTTTCTTAGTCAGTGGTTCTCATCTATAATCAGCTGAACAATGCCATTAAACGCAGGTTGCTGGGTAATATTCTTTGAGCCTTTTTTAAGTCTGATGTAGGGCTTCAGAATATGTTATCTTCAGCATGTTTTCAAGTGATTCTGATGCTAGTGGTCCAGCACCAAATTCTGAGAACCATTGATTTACCTTATTTTTCTGACCACTTGGGGTTACTTTCATGGCTACATTACAACCTGTGAAGGGTCAGCCAAGCTGTATGGCTACTGAAAGCAGTACAAGTAACTGTATATGGAAAAAAAACCTGAGAAGCACTTCTTGGCTGAAACAAGTCTAAAATCTTCCATGGGCATGGGAAATGGAGCTCTTAATGATTAAGCAAGCATTTAGTGGGGGTACTTGCATTCATCTTTATATTCACGAAACACTTTATATGCAGTAGATGGGGAGACACCTGAAAAAAGTTAATTGCTTTAAATGGAAAGATGAGTTTAAAGTCTTTGTCACTTTTACATAGTTCTCACATAGAGCAATTTCCTCATAAAATGGTTCTTGTCGTCGTTGTTGTTCTTGAAGCTAATAGTCTCATTATAATATCCTTTCCAAAATAATGTTAATCAAGGCATTGAATATGAAAAAAGGCATGTTTGGGAGTATGAATAGTCAGTTTTCAAGAAAAATGTCTGAGGGTGGAAAGACAGAACATTTAGTAAAACACTTGCTGACAATCAGGAGAACTCAGGTGATATGGAATACCTTTCTGTATGCTGTGAATATGTTTTATTGCCAGCAGTTAATAAAGAACCTGATTTGGCCAATAGCCAAGCAGAATAGAGCCAGGCAGAAAATCCAAGCAAAGACAAAAGGAAAAAGAAGGCCAAGTCTGAGAGACACCAGCAGCCAATGGGGAAGCAAGATGTAAGTTAACAAGTCACAAGATTTATCGTAAAATATAGAATAATAAAAATGGGTTAATTTAAGTTGTAAGAGCCAGTTAATAATAAGCCTGAGCTAATAGACCAAACAGTTTGTAATTAATATTAGGTGTCACGGTGCTTGTTTGGGAACTGGTGGTCAGGAGAGAAACTTCTGGTTACACCTAGGTTCTGTGTACCAGTATATCCACATAAAGCTGAGCAAGCTGGTTTGCACCTGTTGTCTCAGCACTAGGGAAGTAGAGATAGGAGGAGCTTGGGAGATTTCCAGCTAAGCAGCCTAGTTGAATCAGTAAATGCAAAGTTCAGTGAGAGAAACTGCTTCAAAAATAAAGTGGAGAATGATGGAGAAACAATCTCAATAACATCTCGGTTTCTATATGCATGCACAGATGTTCATGTGCACACACATGTAAATATGCAAGTGAAGTAAAAACATAGAAAATTGATGTAGGCTGCAAATACTGCCATCATGGAGTTGATTGAAGGACTCACATCTTTATGTACTCTTTCTCTGTCTTTACCTCTCTCTCCCCTTTGTTTGTGCAAAGTGATGCAGCTGAATGCAGTATTGGGTAATATACCCCATAGAGAAGCCATATAGCAAAAGACTGAAAGAAACCTCTGATTATCAGCTAAGCATGATGCTAAAAATTTCAAGAATAAACTAAGCAACATCATATCCTTCATATAGAGCCTTGTGATGTTACAGTAGAGCCAGTTAGGCCATATGTGAATTCCTGAGCCTCAGAAACTGAAATAATAAATTCAAGTTCTTTGAAAGCACTCCGTTTTGGGGTAATTTGTTATGCAGAAATATATTAACTGTGCAATTTTTCCCACACAATAATGTTTTCTGTACTGCATTAAAGAAGTGGTGAGAGAGAAAATAATAGAGTCTGAAAGAAAACGCAGCATGACAAAAATATTTCAGACTCCCCCATAGGAATTGTCTTCTTGCCTGTGTACACAAACTTGTTGCTAATCTGATCCCCTAAAAATGTTAACATCCAATTTTTCAGAACTAATTAGGGCTTCCATTATTATTCAAACTCCCCACACCTAATTCTGCAACATCACTCACCTTATTTACATCAAGATGACAAAACTGTAAGATTTACAATAAATAAAGGTGACTTGTCTTGCTTACCCTTTCTGGTTCATATGTAAATCAATTTATATTTTCTTTCACAGTTACACAAGTCTTATAAATAACGCAGCTATGTCCTGTCCATAGTTAGAATCTCTTAAGTGCTACAACTACTCAAAAAGTCTCACAAAGAACATCCATTTCCTTATCTATCCAATTTTCATCTCATGTTTATTGACTGCTTATGTTGAGAAACACACTGTTCTTTCAACAGCAATAGAAAATTGACCATTTATAAGTTATGGTACAAATATCTCCTTTCAAAATTTCAGAGGACGTCCCATCTTTGCAGTGATTTTATTTTAGCACTACCTATGTAGCCAGCATTGTAAGAATATTGCCATTTATGGAAAGCTGTCAGTGGGGAAAAATAGATGATTCTTAGGAATAGAACTCTGCCACTGACAGGTACTTCAACCAGTTTTTTGAAAACTGAAATGCTAGCAACAGATCCTTTTATTGTTGCTGGTGTGACATTTGACTTGAGATTTGAAACTTTTGGCTGGCTATTTCCCAAGGGGCTACAATGAAAGCTTAAGGGCTTTCTCTGTAAAGACAAACCACAATGAGGTAGACACCAATGTGTGTCTGACATGAATTCAGCTCTGCTTGCACAGTTGAGAATATAGCACAACAGCTCATAAAATAGCATATCCCTTAGGGTTCCTAGAGATCACTGGAAGGAAACAAAAGACAGAAATTGCTCATGAGGCCTGTTGCTTGTAAGTGGAGAGAGAGAGAGAGAGAGAGAGAGAGAGAGAGAGAGAGAGAGAATAATCCAAGCAAAGACAATTTGGCAGTGCATGTGAGGAGAATTAATTTGTCATTTGTATAATCTTTTGATCTAACAATCTATTTCTAGGGGTTTATCCTAAGGGGTAAGTGCTGTGAAGGGAATCAGAGGGCTTTGAAAAATTTATGGCTATGTGAACATTTACTATAAAATGATGCTTATGAGAAAAGAAATTAGAAAAGCCTAAATGTGCACAAAAGAGACCAGATAAATTAATCATTGCATAATTGCACAGTGGGATGGAATTCAGTCATTTAAATAATATTGCATAAAATAACTAATAATTAGGATAATAGTAATATTCAGCATATATTATAAACTTAAAAAGCAAGTTAAGAAGTGACAAATACAATGTCTTTATATCCATCATGGTTCAGCAGGAAGTGTAGGGCCACATGGATTTCTCTCTAATCTATGACTGACTGTTACCAGGCCCATTTCAGGGCAATTTTAGGCTGCCTCTGCTGCTGTGAGATTGTGATTACATTGGCAGAGTCATACTCAGAAGACAGCATACTCTGGTTCAAAAATTTCTTAATTAGAGTTCAGTTGAAGCATATAAAGGAAACATCTAAATAGACTAAAATACAAATTTAATGAATACTTGAGTCAGTTCTGCTGCCTCTTTCTAAGAGACACAACATAAAGAAAAGAGGGGCTAGTAGTTGACATAGAAAGTATGTTGCAATCTTCTATGTAAGACAGAAAATCAAACAAATTTGGCTTTCAACCCAATGTATACATGCTTTAATGGACTACAGTATGATGTGAATACTATTTTTAAAAACTAGGGGGAGCAGGGAGGACCTTGAATTTCCCATAGGGTGGGGAACCCTGACTGCTCCTCGGACTGGAGAGAAATGGGGAATGGGGATGGGAGAAGGGGGGGGGAGTGGGAGGAGGTGGAAATTTTCAATAAAAAAAAACTAGGGGGAAAACATCTTAGAAATACCCAACATTAGAATTTGTGAAGTTTCTAAAAGAATAATTACTTTAGCTGTATCTTGAAAGAATGGAAATTTAAACCAGTAATATGTAGGGCTCACATGTAAGGGTATAGGTGTGTCATTGATAAGCTTTAGACTAGACCGACATATACTAAATAAAGGAATTCCCAAAATGTCATAAAGATACTCACTAATTGCTGGTATTTGATTGAAACACTACTAAATTATACAGCAACATCTAGCAAAAGTATTATTCTTAATAATTTGCAAGATTTCCCAAGGATGGTTAATTGGGTCTCTGTCAAAAATTATTCATTCATCCTTCCAATTCAGAGAGCAGAATATACTTATTCACCCCTTAGTTTTTGATTCAACTACTGACTTGTGACGCACAAGTGGGTATCAAGAGAAGAGAAAGCTGAGACTGAGAAGGCAGCTCTGTTGACAGAGTACTTGCCAAACAACCATGAGAATCGGAGTATGGATCCCTAGTACCCACATAAGAACCAGGGTGTAGTGTTGTGCATTCATAATCCAAACACTGGGAAAGCAGATCCTTGGAGCTTGGCAATTTATTCTGCCTAGCAGAGTCAGTGAGCTCTTGGTTTCCGAGAAACCATGTCTCAAGCAAAAAGACAGAGAGTGGACACCTGATGTCAGCCTCTGTCCTCCACACATGCACACACGTATATGTATATGTACATATATCTATACACACATATACCAAGGGAAAGAGGAATAGAAGACAAGAGAGGAGAGGAGAAGAAAGGAAAAGGGAGGGAGGAGAGAAGAGAAAAATTTAAAGGCATTTGTGAAATAGGGTTTTTTTTTCTTTTTTTTTTTTTCACTGATACCTCCAAAAGAATTCACTCTGGTCTGCTCACAGCTCTTTGGAAGAGACAGAGCAGAGTCTTCTCACATTAACCACATCTAGCTAATCTCAAAACATCTGAGCTTATTGTTGTATGCCTCTGACATTCTACAATTTGGAAATTTTTGGCTAAGTCAGAGTATCGTGTCTATATTTGTGCTAATTAAAGTGAAGCGGTTTCTTGATACAATGTGCATACTTCCACTATAATTTACATTTCTTGAACAAGTGGGTCATCACAGCTTGTAATCTTTATTGTATGATGAATAGGTATGTAATAGAGAGAGGAGTTTTGGGGCAAATGAGGGTGCCGACATACCCCAAAGAAATGCTAATGATCCCGGGTTTCTGAAAGTGGAAGGGAGCAAGAGTGGAGTGTGGTACTCGAGCCAGTTCTCCAGGATGTATCTGGTATTTAGCTAAATGCTTTATTTGGCAAAAAGAAGAGATGTGCTACAGTTCTTTAAGACCCTTCCAGATATATTATATTTATGGACTAAAAGATTCTAGATTACAACAGCATCATTCCTGCCCAAATTGAGCTATAAATTTAAGCTCAGTGCATTACAAATGCACAAACTGGTAATAAAATGTGTATTAAAATGCAAAGGCCAGGAATAGCCATGGAAAGCTTGAAGAAGCAAAAAGTCAAAGGAGACTGGCAAATGGTAAGACTTTTGTCAGGAGCCATTTCAGGCTTCCCCTTTCTCACGTCTCACAGGGCCTTGAAGTAAAAATCTTGAGACAGAAAACTTAAAGTTAGCCAAACCATTACATGCTGACCGTGGAGACTCGAGCTCTGGAAAGCACCACAGAGTGTCTTCAAGGCTTGCTGCTTATCACTAACAGCAGGTGTTCTAGCCACTGACCTTGCAACTGCCCTGCTTAGCTGCCAAACTGCCCCACTTAGTTGCCTAGCTACCGAGCCCCTCCTTCCCTTCCCCCTTTCCTCAGTTCCCCCTGCCCGAGCTCCTCACTGAGGAGTATTTAAGACATGAAACTTGCTTCAATAAAGGGGATGCCTTGACAAGGAATACTGCTTGGTGTCCGTTTCTCTCTCCCCCCATGTCTTTCAGATAGTGCCTCTTCAAGACCCTGGAGTAACTTAGGACCTGCTGGGCGGGTCAGACTTTTTAATATATATATTAAATTCTGAAACTGACAGGGAGCTCCTGGTTACATTTAAGATGAAGAGAGGCATGGTCAGACCTGGCATTTAGTATCTGGATTTGGTCGTTGGAAAAGGAAGTGAGAGATGTCAAAATCAAATAAGACAAGAAAACTCAATGCCTGAGATAAGGTCCAGGAAGGGAGAGAGAAGAGATACCAACCACAGTTTCCCCTGCCTCCTCTCCTCTAGTTCCCTCCCCCACCTCCCTTATATCCCCCATCCACTTCTTCTCTGCCTCCATTCAGAAGGGGTAAGGCCTCTCATGGGAGTCAACAAAGCATGGCATATCAAGTTGAGGCTGAACCAAGCTCCTCCCCCTTACATCAGGAGCTAGTTCTGATCCCACTGCTAGGGTCCCCACAAAAGACCAAGCTACACAACTGTCACCCAGATGCAGATGGCCTAGCTGAGTCCCATGCTGGCTCTTTAGCTCTCTGTCTCTGAGGGTTTTCCTGTCCTGATCTTGACTTCACTTGCTCATACAATCCTTCCTCCCTATCTTCAACTGGACTCTAGGAGCTCAATCCACAATGCTTGGCTGTGGATCTCTGCATCTGCTTCCATCAGTAATTAATTCTATATGACACTGACATAGTGAGAAGGCACATAGGCCAGTGTAACAAAATGGAGTCCAGAACAAGCCACCCATGTACAGGGGTATGTTCTGTGACAAAGTTGACCCTAGAGTGCAATAGAAAAAATTGTACTTTTCTATAATCTATACTGAATTATTTAAAAATCCAATTGAAAACATTGATTCATATATGCAAATCAGTACCCGAATCAATTTTATATAGGTAATAGATTTAATTATAAAAGTACAAAAAATAAGGATGTATAAAGTATATTTTTTAAGACTTAAGAGAAATAAATGCTTCTTAAGAGTAAGCATAAATGACAATTTTTGCCATGATCCCAATTCTTTAATTTCATTTATGAGACTAAAGCTTCAAGGTACTATTATGATAGCTCAAGCTTCATTTTATAGGATTTCCAAACTTTGATTTTAAAAAGAAATCAAATTTTCGCTCACTAGTGATGTGATAGTGAGTGTAGAATGAATGCGTTTCATTCTAATACAGATTTTACTCACTAGTGTTAGTATTAGGAAACAATTGCTAAAAAGTTTGGGTTATCACAAAAGTTTCTCCAATATCAGTATGCTAATGGTGATGAATTATCATAGAGCAAAAAAGACCCTAATACTTCCTTACTTGTTTCAAACCATTTGCACCTTTGCATGCAAGGTCCCTGTCTAACAGACATCTTTGGTACATTATTATAATCTGCAGATCATTGACTACTTGATCCAACAATGGGGTCAAATCTCAAGTCTTAGGAGACATGTTAAGCATGTCACCCTGGAGTGAAAATAAAATACCTTGCAGGAAGATCTGAGTCAAGGCCAAAGATTAAGCCCATAGAAGCAATCTTTAATAGCATCTATCACTTAGTTTGGCATTTCAAGAGCTAAACAGTTCTACAAAAAAAGGACACTATAAAGGACACATGGAGGTGGGCCAAGTAAAAGGAAACCTGAGCAGTAGTAGCCCGATGTTCCCTCTCTGTTCTGTGTTATTCACAAACATGCAGGTGGCTGACCTCACCTGAAGAAGCCAGGATATTGCCAAAAAAAGGTTGCTCCTGGGTAAACTATGCACTATTTTTTTCTTCTGCAAATGTATAACAGGATATATTTGTGTCCCAAAGCAAGGAACTAGAGCATCAGCACTGAAGTCATTCTCCGAAGACTTCAGAACAACACACAGAGAACCCTTGCTACCTCTGAGCATGTAAGGCACACGTGCTGATGTCGCACAGCCTGGCAAAATCAGAAAGTTCTCATTGCAGAGGATGTATGTATGTGCATGCATGTGTGTGTGTACTTACACATAACCATGCATTACTCTGCCACTGACAACAGATTGAGAAGTATCCTGCAACCTATTGCATGTGGATACTCACGTTAGACCAACTTGAGCTACATATTAGAAGCTACCTACTACAATTGCTTTTTTCTGTTTCACCAGATGAGAAGGAAGTGTTATTCCTGGCAGGAAGAAAACAACAATGCATAATATCGGTCTTCTAGAACTGGTTTTCAAAGAGTCTTTTTTTTTTTTTTTTTTTTTAGTATAATTTCTCCCAACTATAACTGCTACTGTGATGAATGATATGGGACAACAGATTCTTTGCTCTTTGTCTGGGCTTAGTCAGAATTTGAACTTTGTTAACTTCTTTGCTCCTTTGACTGAAAAATTAGTGTGTTAAAAAATTATTGCTTCTTCAAGGTTGCCTGCAAGTAAAGAATCTATGAACATTTTAAACTTAGCCAATTACTTTTTGTTCTTTCTGCTCACTGTATTATGCAATAGCATGCGAATACCCAAATGTGCTTAACCTTGCTGAAGACTAATTGATCAACTTTAAAATGATTTCAATTTTTATTTTAAAAGTGCACAAGTACAAAATATTTGCAGTGTTACAGAAAGAGCTTTAATGATTTATTTCTGCAGAGCAGAACCAAAAGAATTTCCATTAAAAATAATGAACCACTTCTTAATCTGAAAATGGCTTTTCCCTTTACTAAAAGGAAAAAAAATCAGCCATTCATTTGAGATTCATGCATAACTGATTATGCGTTAAATACACCAAATAGGTTTGTGATATTAGTAATATATTTAGAGATTTTTTAGCACAGTTAAGAAAACATGTCAACTTCCCTTCCCTTAAAGCATCCTCCATATTTTAATTCCCAAATGGAGTCACAAATAGAGAAGAATACAAGTTGTTGATTCCACAATGTTTTGCCATAGCAATATTCCTTAGAACAAATGCTAGAGAAAGCTAAGATTTCCTTCTCTATATAAAGAAGACAGTTCTGCAATGGGCAAAGACGTTGAAAATCTGACAATACCCATTGTAAGAAGATCTGGGAAGAAAGTGCCTTTTCTGCTTTGTCTTATCCATTTAAGTGTGAGTGGCCCTAGGATCCAAATCTCTCCTCCCAGCCAATTTCCCTTTCTGCTTCTACTCTTGATGAAATGATGTTGGCTACATTCTGATGGGCCATTGAGATTAATTCTGAATCTGCACAGAATCCACCTGAAGAACTTGATAAGGGCAACTTCCAAGAGCAGACATGAATCAAAGGCCTGAATGATAACATAGAGGATTTACAAAGGACAGAACTATGGGCCACCATTTAATAGTGACAGTAATTACTTAAGTAAACCTCAAAACACTTGGAAGAAACAAGAGAAAGGCATGTTGTGAATATTTAAAAGCTGAAGCACATCACCTTATTGATGTGCCTCTTGGAAAGAGATCCTCCTCAAGGTCATTCATAACTGGTATGCTGCCTCTGTATCTTTATAATGGACAACCTGAATTATAATTGATACAAAGCATACATACAATTTCTTTAATCTCTTAATGCCTTTTACTGAAAGGTTTGTCTGTGGACTCAATGGAACACATGCCCAAACCCAGATATACAAAATCAGAGCCTGAATTTTAACAGGATCCCCAGGTGGTTTACATTGATGTTAGATGTCCTTCTGTATATTTGTTGCTTTTATTGGTTGATGAATAAAGCTGTTTCTGTCAATGACCTAGCAAAGCTAAACAAGGCTGGAAATCCAAACAGAGATATAGAAAGAGAGTAGACAGAGTTAAGGAAACACCATGTAGGTGCTGAAGGAGAAAGACGCCAGTCAGAACTTTCTCTAGTAAGCCATAGGCTCGTGGCAATACACAGATTAATAGCAACGAGTTAATTCAAGATGTAAGAGTTAGCTAGATATATGTCTGAATCATTGACCAAACAGTGTTGTGATCAATATAGTTTCTGTGTGATTATTTGGGTCTGAGCAGCCGGGAAACGAAAGAGCAGTATCCTACTATACTACATGTTTGGGACTCCCCTTCTCAGAACAGTTTTAAATGGTCTCCTTTCAGTGAAGGTTTATTTAAAGTTCCTGTACTTAGAATACTTTCCTAGAAGGTAAAATAATTTCAGGTGCTTCAAAAAATACAACTCTCAATAATTTGCTGACCTATCAGGTCTCTTCATGAATCACTAGGGTCGTGAATGGTCCAGTCATATCAAATGTACAAGAAACCCCCAGGAGAATACATCAGCTCATAAAGGATCACAGATTGTTTCAAGAAGGCTGAAGTGATTAGGGTACTAATTGAAAAAAAAATGCTGTTGTAAAGAACCATCTCCAATCTTTTCATTTTCTTAAAATAAAATTCATGTAGCGTATCGTCAAATAAATTTAGATTCCTGTTACTAGTGGAAAATGTTATCCAAATATTTATGACCTCAGACAGGAGACTGAATCAAGTCAGCTTCAAGGAAAATGCAGTGTTTTCAGAATTCATAATGAATTGACCCACCAACCACTTTAGAAAGAAACTAACACATCACCAAGCTTTTGTTACTCCGTGGAAAACCAAGCCCATTGTAAAATTAAATGTGCAATATTTTACTAATAATTGATGACAGAGTGGGAATTATAGGCCTAGGCTTATGAATCAAATCAGTGCTATGTCTCTGCTCAGTGTACATATATGTGATCTGCAAGGTTATTTGAGTTGTGCAAATGTACAAAGTCCTCAGCTTTTCCTGTGAAGACAATTGCGTCTTCCAGTGCATTCAACAATACCGTCACCTGCTCATTTGGAAACAGTCATTTTAAAATGAATTTCAAAAGCCATGTCCAAAAATAAAAAGAGGTGTAGCCCTGAAAAAATAGACCTGTTTCAAAAGGAGCCAGGTGCCGGTTTGAGTAGTTAATGGATGATTTTAAGCATCTGACTGAAGTTAGCATTTATAACAATTATGGGTACCGATGGAAGCTTTACTGGAGAAGAGAAGAGGTGGTTTGAGTAAATTGCCTTCCAACTTAAGAATTGCAAAGTCACAATGAGGCCTGTTATTTTTCCCCTGCCTTTGTCAAGCAGAAAAGAAGATTGGAAGGAAGTTTGAAAGGCAAGCAAGTTCTCTCCCCTGAGCAGGAAAGTGCAAGATATTGAACACTCAGCTAACAAAGTAAGATAAGAAAGCTAGCCAGCATGCTGCTCCAATACCTTAGAGGAAACACTGTCAGAAACAGCTCAGAGGAAATCCCGTTATTCAACTTTAGATGGAGTTGAGTTAGTCAAGATTATCATTTAGTGTTGTGTGGTACTGCTTTTCCCTAATCACCAGTGAGTATCCCCTTAGTGTGTATATATATGCCCTTGAAATAGTGTGTATCTTTTAAATAAATAAGTTATGTACTAATCCATAATATTAGCTGTCCTCAAGAAAGACTAAGCTGCATGCACACCAAAAAGGACTTGTTCTGATGTGCATGATGGTTCTTATCTGAAACAGTTCAGACTAACAAGTAACTTTCTTAAGGTTAGATATGAGACAAAAACTGCTGAAATGGCCACGAACCTGAGTCGAGACAGGTCACGGACCCAGGGGACAACCTAGTACCATTATTCTGCTAAAGAACATAGTAATAAAATGACTCCTAAAGATGTACTACTATAGCCATACATCAGTGCCCAACTCACATCGAAGAAGCTTCTTGCAGCGAATGGAAGGTAACACGGAGACCCACAACCGGACAATGTGCAAAGAATGGGAGACTTTGGAGCACTCAGTCATAAATGGGATGTCTTCAACAAAGCTCTTACCTTAAGCTCAGGTTTATATGAGGAAGAGAAAGTGGAAAGAGAATCAGAGCCAGCGGTGATGGATGACTCCAAGGAAACAGTATCTTCCGTACACAACAGGACTGATGCACATGTGAACTCAAAGAGACAGTGGCAGCTCACACAAGACCTGGACAAGTTCAAGCCAAATGGCATCACAACACTGAGACGGGGAAGTGAACACAAAGTGTCACCTCTAATCAAGAAGCTATTTGTAATCAATACCTGCTGACAAAGAGAAAAATCAGCTTTCTCCACTAGAGTCTCCCTGGGTTCTATCAGCCACACTCCAAAGCAGGCCCCACACCCAAGAATAGTTGGCCAGCACAAAACAAACTTAAGGGTATTTTTCTGGACGTTTGGTTTCATTTGGCTTTGTTTGAAATGTTTTTGTCTTATTGCTTTTTTGCCTGGTTTGATTTTTGTTTGTGGGAGTTTTGTTTGTTTGCTGCTTTCCTACTGTTTTTGCTTTCTAAATGAGGAGGATGGAAAAAACAAAAACTTTTCAAGAAAAGTTAAAAAATTAGAGAGGGAGGGAGAGAGAGAGAGAGAGAGAGAGAGAGAGAGAGAGAGAGAGAGAGAGAGAGACTCTGCTTCTTGTGTTTTACAGAAAGACTACAAGACAAAACAGTCATTGATAAAAATCCCATATTCAATATTAGAAAAGAAACTCATGTAGGACTAAATAAAGAAACCTAAACACCTCAATAAGTTTCCTTCTCCCTGGAATTTCCCTCGTCAGTAACTGGAGTTCAACTACTACTAGTTTTGCCTTCCACAAGCTAAGCCCTCACTGCTAGACATAGAATACACAATGCAGATAATGCTATTCAGCTATGCACATAGAAATCAGCTGTGAACTGATTTGGTTTAATTCCTCTATAAGAAGTCAGGTATTTATTTATTTGCCTTGAAAATAATAGAACGGTGGTTCTGAAATGAACTCCAGCAGCAAACTGTAGGCTTACTCCAATAGAATAAAATGCTGATAATGGCTTCTTGAGCTGCAGAGAATATTTTTTTTTTCTGCATTCTTCAAACCACACAGTATCATCTACGACTTTTACCAAATAGACATGCGGCCCCGGTAGGTTGCTAAATAATTTCCCCTAATGAATCGCATCTCCCTGAAGTATTGCTATCTGTAGCCCTCTCCTAAATGAACTTGTGAGTTGGCTCTGTGCCTTGCCTTAGCCAAGAAAACATCAGCAAATGTGATTGGTGCGGTGGTTTAATGTGTGCTTGAGCACTGAAGTTTGCCCTCTGGGAGAACCGAGAGCATGCTGTGGAGAAGGAAAGCTTTTCCCTGATGAGTCACCTCTCCACAAAGCATGCGTGTGGAGAAAGGAAGTAAAGAATTGAAACAATTTCATAATCCGTGAATAAGATGATCACAAATGATGTCACCGCTTATCCAACCTTATACCGAGTGACTGTGACATAAGTAATTCTCAAAAGCTCTCTAAGCTTTTACCTTCCAGAGGGCAACATTTTTTATTATAGTCGAGGACTAAAATTAAGAGATCTTTAATTTGTTTATTGCCTTAAGTAGAGTTGACAGCGTTTTGCTTGTTGATTTTATAATTCTTCAAGTCGTGAGAACACACAGGATCTCAAGGGAGAGCACAATCTCTTTTGTATTAAAAATGTCTTTTTAAGCAGGGTGGTGGTAGCACATGTCTTTTAATTCTAGCACTTGGGAGGCAGAGGCAGGTGAATCTCTGTGAGCTCAAGGCCAGCCTGGTCTACAGAGTGAGTTCCAGGACAGCCAGAAATACACAGAGAAACCCTGTCTGAAAAAAAAAAAAACTTTCTATTTGTGTCCAATCAGATTTGATAGTCAGTAAGTTTAAATTTTCACCATAATTAATTCATCAACATAATTCATCATAATTAATGTCACATGAAACTACACACACTATCACTACCTTAATTTTGTTTCATTCATTTTAAGATATCACATTATATTGTATATTATTGCATTGTGGTTGTCCTCACAATTGTGTTCTAAACTTCTTAGTTTAACATTTATGGAACAAAACTATTCTTTAACCCAAAGTCCAATGTTCCAACACACAAGTCTCTCCTGTTTTTTCAAGACTGTGCACTATACTTAACACTATTTCTGTCCTAGTGTTTTTTTTTTTCTTTTGATGCGACAAAATAGTCTGCTGAAAGCAACTTACAGAGAGACCAGGTTAATTTTAGCTCACAGTTCCAGGTGATAGCCCATCGTGATGGGGAATTCACAGCAACAGCAGCTTGAGAGGGCTGATCTAATTGCATCCGTATCAGAAACAGAGTGATCTATGCATGCATGCTAGAGCTCAGTCCCCCTCTCTTTCACCATCAGAATTGAATCTCCAACCCCAGGTAATGACGTGATACCACCCACATAGTCATATCTTACTACACCAATTAACAGAATTAGGGCACTCCTTCACAAACATTCTCAGAGACCCTTTTCCCAGGTAGACTGTGTCAATAAATGATGTCAATATGATGTATGTTCCAAAGCTACAGGAAAGAATTTTGGATGTTTGCATCATAAAGGGATGATAATTGAGGATATGGATGGGTATTCTTGACCTGGATTTATTTGGACATTAAACAGAGCATATATGTCCCAAAACATCACGTAATATCCCATTTATATAAATAATCTTTTATTTATCCTTTAAGATAAATTTAAATAAAAAAGTTTATAATAGAGTTAAGAATAAAACATTGTAAGAGGCAGTAATTACATATTCATACAATGTTTTGTGTACAAAAATAATCATTGAAGGAAAACACAATTAAAACCATAAATGTTCCAAAAAGATTTATAATAAGGTATAAATTTACATAATGAAGTTAGTTGTGGTAATGGGGTAGGTCTTGGGAAAAACTGTTAAATTTTACACAGCTTCTTTCTGGACAGGGAATGCAGCTATGTTATATAAGAGGCCCTAGGTTCAATTGCCAGCAACACAAAAGGAACAGTAAAAACAAAAATCAATTCAGTCAGAAACCAGCCATGGTACTACTGTACTGGTTGTCACATGTTGAGAAAGTCCAGAAGGAGATGGAGTGGGCATAAGGAGGGTAGATATGATTCTAATACACTGTATACATGTATGAAATTCTTAAAAATAAAATTTAAAAAAATAAATAAAGAAGAATCAATTCATCTTTCAGAATATACTTAGATACATGTTTAACTAAGGGACTGTGTCAGTTTGTAAATGACCAAAAGTAAGATTATTCTTCCATAAAGAAACTCCAGCAGGGCAGTGGTGGCACGCGCCTTTAATCCCAGCACTCGGGAGGCAGAGGCAGGCGGATCTCTGTGAGTTCGAGACCAGCCTGGTCTACAAGAGCTAGTTCCAGGACAGGCTCCAAAACCACAGAGAAACCCTGTCTCGAAAACCCAAAAAAAAAAAAAAAAAAAAAAAAAAAACCTCCATTGTTCACGTTTGATGCTATTCCTATGAGTATTACAAGCTGGAGTTGCTAGGATTTCTCTACAGACAAGCAAATCATTTTGTTCTGTATATTATTCAACACTCTGAAGGCATACAAATTCAGGAAAGAAAATTTATTAGATACCTGATGGATTGTGACCCTTGCAGAGTGTGGAATTTGAAGTGGCAACCTTTCATTTAGAATCATAGAAATGAGCAATTTGGCAGTTTAAAATTGGAGGTATAATCATTACTTAATATTGCAGCGAGATGAAAGGGAGACTTTAGAATAAATTTAAGAGGAGAAAATTATGATCTGAAATTGAGCTATTTGATCCATCTGTGATTACAAAGTACCTAAAAACAAGAATAGATATTTTATTTGTATGGCTACTTAGTACCCTGGGCTAAATTCTCCTAAAAGCACAGAAATGAACCCTCTTAGTTCAATACAATAGACTAGCTCAGTTTGAGTTGAATATTGGAATGTTGTATTCTCAACAGGAATGTAAAATACCATATTTCAAAAAGTTTGCATGAAAGAAGTGTGAAATACTTCATAATTTTATATTAAATATAGGTTGAAATATTTGGGGTACATGGGATTAAGTTAAAAATTTTTTTCACAAACTAGACTGTTCATTTTTCACTATAGAAAAAAATGTGGATTTTAACCTGATTCCAGGACTGGTGGTACAGGTCTGTCAGCTCTTTCAGCTTCAGCACCTGCCTCATCACTGGCAGCTTTTCCACAACTACCACCTGCATCATGAAGCTCCATGAGTTTTCCCAATTCAAATGTGGATATCTTCACATTTTTAATTTTCTAAAGAAGACCTCATGAAAAGGACAAATGATTTGCAAGTCTTTTCTTTGTTTCCCTGAGACATACAACAGATTGTATAGAATCAATTTATTAACCATTTCTTTCCAGCCCTTTGCTCAAACTTCTCAGGCCATGATTGCCCTCATTTTCTGTTGTATCTGACACAACTGTTGATGTTGCACATAGGACATCTTGTTTATTCTGGTTGTTGAGGGTTTTTATTTTATATAAAACAAACAGAGCAGATGAAGAAAACAGTCATCAGTTGTCTTGACAACAGTATGAGCTTCAATCATGGACTATTATTTTTCTTAACCATGGAAAAGCATTTTGTCCTGGTAAAATCCATGTCATGGAATTTGGCCAGGCAGCTTTTCCTGAACACCTGAATAATTAGCTTGACTTTTCTAAATGCAGCTTCATCATTCTCTTGACCAAGGCTCACTTCAAACACATGACCCTTGCTGCAATTTTGGTTTCATGATTCCCTGTGACAAGTGCTTTTCCAATGTTTCTAATCTGGAACAAACCTGAAGCTTTCACATTATGTCATTCTTTTTTAGAGAAAAGACCAACCACTTTCTTCTTGGCTCGCTTCTTGCATCCTTTGGTTAGGCATTTGTTCATGCTGATCACCATCGTTCCGAGAGCCAAAAAGCAAATTAAAATGTTACACAAAATTATTTTAGATCATTCCAATTTTTTTCTTCTTTTTTAAATGGCTACCAGAAAACCTAGTTCTTCCATGGTTCATATTATATTTTTTTAAACAACCATTGCCTAGATTAAAAGGATCTGAATTGAGTAGCATGTTGCTTGGGGTTTAATGTAGTTATTATTGCTGTTCATTTGTTTGATGTGACAGGATCTCACTGTGTTACTCAGGCTCCACATAGGCTTCAGGAATCCTCCTACCTCAGCTTCCCAAGCATTGAGGACCACAGGTACTTGCCATTATTCTCAACATTTTTGCCTGAGTTTTAGTCCTGGCGTCCTCACAGAATAGCTGTGTGCTTTTTGACAATTTACTAACCTTTTTATTGTCTTATTTATTTATATTCAGTAACAATAATACAAATAATAATGCCTCATTAAGATGTTTAAGAAGACAAAACAAAAGTTTTTACATGAGATGTTCTACTCTGTGCTTAGCTTACAGTGAGAGTTTAGTATAGGTGAGGAATTTTCTAAACTTCTAAGAGTAGCTGTGTTAGCAATTATCTCCTTGTGCAGAAACTTCCAGATGTTTCCCATTGTAAGGACCTTAACATGTCTGGGAAAAAGAGCCTGCATGTGTAGACCCCAGTGCAAATCTCTTTCTCCCCATACTACTCTGTTCTTTATAAAAACTAACCTTCTATATACCACTGTAGTTCCAAACACAACAGATGACTTCATTTGCTGCTATAGGCTTGACATTGTTATCCTTCTCTCCCAAGACTTTTCTTCTTTCTCTTTGTCTACAAAATTTCTTCCAACACATTTGGAAGGGTCACTTCCTTTACAATGTTCCATCCTATTCTGAAGAATGTATAAAAAAATTAAGACCTTCATAGTTGCCATGTAATGTGGTACAGATGGATATTACTATAAATGATGAACTACAATGTAATTAGGGACTTTTTTTTAACATCACTCATACAACATTGATGTTTTTGAGAGTAGTGACACATTTTCTATTTGTGGGTACCCAGCAGCAAGCACAACTCTTAACATATGATTGGTATATAATAATGCTAAACTTAACTCTTGATATAAGCTCAAACTTACCTGCTGGTTGATTCGCTGGTTGTCTGCTAGTATGAACTATGGATTTCTGAAGATTTTTCAGTTCCCTAAACACATTTCTCGTCAATCCTCTCTCCAAATACCAGCTAATATGCACAAGTATCTATGACTGATTCTACTAAGGCAGCATGAATTAAGGTGTTGTGTTGCTTTGGTAGCAAATAAATCAATACATATTTCACCATCCTTTTTTCCCTCCCCCTACCCTAAATTGCAACACAGCAAAACAAGCAAGCAAACAAAAAACCCAAGAAACCTATCACTCCACACTTGCAAAATTAACTCCTTAATCCCCAGGGAAGCACTTGGAAGAACATGGAAAAGAGATAACATACAAATTTTAATTACACTGCATTCTAAATGAAGTATGTGCCTTTGCTGTATCAAGCCACCAAGACCTGGAAATTTGTTAGTGCATCTGAGCTTTGCATGTCCTAACTAATAAACCCATTCTGGTGAATATAATTTGAAAGGTTCTTTTGATTGTAAATTCTCCTGAGAAGATGAGCAGCACAAGACAATAACCTTCTCCCTAATCCAGAGAAAGTCAAGAAACAGAAGATGACATGTAGCTTTAGGAAACTAAAAACAGGATCTCTGAAGTGAAAGGGCTGAGAAAGGCATGTAGAGCAAATAGTAGCCTCCATGCAGGATGGCAGAGATGGTCTTCATCTGAGTAAAGGGTTTAAATTATACCAAAGAAACACAAACCATTAGCCCAAAACAATTAATATGCATATACCAAACTCACTCAAATGAAATGCTGCTTTCTCTTAGAAAAAAAAAAAAAACTGAGCACTTGTATAAATAGACTTTCTAGCTACAGTAGTGCTCATTTTTATTTCATTCTTTTTTTTTTCCTGATAAATCTGAAGGATAAAGTCCTGTTTGGAAAGCTTTTTATTTTGGCTCTGTAAGGATGTTCTATTCTAAAATATCATCAATATTCTTTAAGGTATCAAAACTAATTTTAGGAAAAAGCCCCAGGAGTTGACTGTTGCTAGCCTGATAATGGATATCAATTTTTTTAAACTGAAAATAACTAAGAGCCTTTTTTAAAAAATCCTATAAACCAAACAGACTTCCCTCCTCAAACATTGGGCTCTGTGCTTTTATCATTCCCCACAGTTGTATCTTTTGTTATAAGCTACAAAGGATATAGCTGATTCATGGCAATGATATAATCCCTTTCATCTGAGATTTCTTACATTCACCCACGTCATCTGATCTTGTGGCCAGAAGAAGTCATGAGGCACATAACAATATTTTCATGGTCAGCAACAGATAGCATTAATGGCAGTAGTCTACTGAGATAATGGAGATTTCAAAAAAAGATAAAAAGAACTGTTTTACCTGGTGATGTCCTAGCTGTTGCAATGCAACACCTCACTCTCTTAGGAATACTAATGCTAGTATAAACTTACTTGGTTACAGTTAGGAAAAGTATATAGGACATAATTGTTTATAATTCTGATAAGTGACTGTGGATATTGTATTAGAATACCATGATTTTAGAGCTATCTTTATTAACTCTTTCTACTTATAAAGAAAATATACCTTATGTTATGTACATCACAGTATGAAGGCATCAGCCTTGGATATTAGTATTTACTATACTTGGCTTCCCAGAGGTTGAAGTTAAGTCCATATTGTTCAAGACACTATGTAATTTAGACACATGATCTGGAAGATATATGATGAATATGATCTGAAAGCCACCTCCCTGAGAACTAACATTGATAGTACAAGAAGGTGCCATGTAAGCATCCAAGGAAGGGATATTGATGTGGGATTCTCCTCTGTATGCTGTGATTACCATTAATGAATAAAGAAACTGCTTTGACCTAGAGCAAGGCAGAACTTAGTTAGGTGGGGATAACTAAGCTACTAAGCTGAATGCTGGGAGAAAAGAGGGTGGAGTCAAGGAGAAGCCATGTAGCCACTGCCAGAGAGAGATGCTGGGTAAGCCACAGCAACGTGGAAATACACAAATTAATGTAGATAGGTTAAATTAAGATGTAAGAGTTAGACAATAAGAAGCTAGAGTTCATGAACCAGGGAGTAATTTAAATAATATAGTTTCTGTGTGATTTTTTTTTTGGTCCTGGGCAGCCAGGACGAACAAGCAGAGAGTAGCCAGGAACCAACAAGTGGGCTCCTCCTACAGAACATACATGACCAATAGTCCTATCCAGCTTACCTTATACCTACAAACGACAATAATTGCCAGCATCCATTGTCACCTTAATGGTGCAATAGTGGTATGCATATTCTGATGATAACCAACTACTCTCTAATTGCATTTAAGGCCCACTCAAAGGAAGGAAGTCATGTCTCGTACTGGAAACCTAGCCAAATATCTGGGGCTAGAGCGATCATAGATCTTAGAGGAGAATTTAGTACTGCCAACTTACTAAAACAGCCTAATTTCTATTTGCATTCTACATATGTGTACTTATCCCCAAAGATAAGTGTAGATTTTACCACTCATCAAAAACTCTTTCCTTTGCAACAGATGGAAACCATTATATATATATATATATATATATATATATATCTACAAATAACCAAAATGCATATAGTCTTGACCCCTTTGCACATATTATCCCTTCTTTCTCTCTTCAACTGAACTCTGGGAGCTCAACCCAGTGTTAGTTGTAGATCTCTGTATCTCCTTCGATCAGTAGCTGTATGCAGTTTCTATGATGACAAGGTAGTCATCAATCTGACTACAGGGCAAGGACAGTTTGGGCACCCTCTCCTGTGTTGCTTAGGGTCTTATCTGGGGTCATCCCTGTGGATTCCTGGGAATTTCCCTAGTACTAGGTTTCTTGATAGCCCCATAGTAGCTCCCTCAATCAAACATCAAAATATCTCTTTTCTTGTTCTCCCTCTCTGCCCTTCCCCAATCTTGGCAATCCCATTTCCTGATGTTCTCCTCCCCTCTATGGAAGGGACAAATCTTATAGGGCCTCAATCAAGAACAATCAATCAATCAGTCAATTGTACCTACCAATGGATCACTAGTTAGAATTCTAATCATTCAATCTCCAATGAGCTTCCCTGGTTTTTGATATACATATGTCACATATCAGTAACTATAGAAAATACAGGAGTTAGATTAGAGGGCAAAAGGAACTTTGAATTAAGGACCTGGAGAGATGACTCCAATTACTACTTTTACAGAGTACTAGAGTTAGGTTTTTAGCACCCAATTTTGACAGTTTATAACCTTCTATAATTCTAGCTCCAGGGGCTCTGATATCTTTTTCTGGCTTCCTGTAGCAACTACATGTATATGGTGCACATACATACAAGGAGGTGCATGTAAATAGACATAAAAACAATAAAAAGTAAATGTTCAAAAAGAGGCAGTAGTTTTATATTTTAAAAAATCATGAACTTTATCTTATGCGCTTCTTAACCTACTTTAAGCTCAATAGTTGATCTGTAGGCAGAGATTGCCCATTAGTTTCCTGGCCACCCAGACCCAAATAATCACACAGAAACTATATTAATTACAACACTGATTAGACAATGACTCTAGCATATTACTAGCTATCTCTTACATCTTGAATTAACTCATTTCTATCAATGGCTGTGGTCTTCCAGAAAGTTTCCTAAGGATCCAATGTTTCCTTCTCCTTTGGCAGCTACTGATGTCTCCCTGACTCCATCTACACTCTATCTCTATTCAGAATTCCTGCACAGCTTCAGTCCATTAAGCCATTGGCCAAAAAGTTTTATTCATCTACCAATAAAATCAATACATATACAGAAGGACATCCCACATCATCTCCCTTTTCCTGTCAAAAAGAAAGGCTTTAACTTTAACATAGTATCATTACATATAATAAAACAGGTATCAAGCAAAAATTACACTTAAAATATTTACATCTAATTTATTATCATAACTAAGAAAAACTATAACTATAACTATCTAGTCTTCAACTCTTCAATGACCCCAGAAGTATATAATATTACCTAAGTAAACAGGAAGTGCATTGTAATCAACTTCTAAAGTTCTAGAATTGAGAGAGACATCTTGTTGCCTGGACTGCAAGAGCAGTTTCCTGCCGAAATGATTAACAAATGCCATAAGGATCCTCTTTGATGCCCATCATCCTATTGAAGTAGGTTGGTGCTGCCAGGTGATGTGTCTCATCATCATGAAAAGTCTAAATTCTTAAAACAATTTAGATGCCATATTCCATAGTCTTTGAATTGTTGAAGCTTGTTTATCTAACTTAAATATTATCTCTATATATCTAGAAAACATGACTACATGACTACAGTTTGACTATTATGCAAACTAACATGACTACAGTTTGACTATTATACATGACTATCTATTAATCTGTAATTTTAAATTATACATTATATTTTAAATAAGCTGTATAAATGTAATACCTTAAACAAGAGCAGAAATACATATACACAGTGTAGCAATTGACCTTAAATTTGTATCAATAGTCCAAAGTCCATTCCAATGCAACGGATTCACCTCTATATTATATCTCCCTTTAAATGAAAACAAACATTTATAAACAATCATTTTGGAAATTTGGGCATATTTTTCTCAAACCTAATTCCTACTATTTTGGAGGGAAAGCATTTTTAGTGTTCATGGAGAACTTTTGAGGGGTTTTGTTCCATCAAACCACATTAGCCTTGAAGGAATCTACAGGTTCTCATCTTCTGTGGAAACAAAAACAGACTTCTTTTCCAAGGCAACATATTCTTAGACCCAAATTTTGAAGACAAGATACCTTTATGTTGATTTAACTTAGTAGCCCCCAGAAACAAATGTCTCTCTGCAGTCAAAACATTTAAAGAAAACACAATAATATGTACAATCCAAACTCCCCATGTATTTTCCATCTTTATTCGACTTATTTTTCTTTACTCCTTTAATCTATGACTGTAATCTTTTAAATTGCTTTAGCTGTCTTGTTAAAGATTTTACTTCATTTTATAACTGTCTATACTCTTTTTCTTCTATCTCCCAAGCCTGCGTACATTTATCCAACACTGTGACACATTCAGAGGTCATTTTTGCCTTGATTTGTTTTTATTGCTTATCTGTAATCACTTTCTGACCAGGAGTGCTTTTTGGAGGGAGGGGAGTTTAAGCTGAAGATCAGAAAAGCAAAGCAGCCAAGCCACTAGAGCACTCTTACCTCTACCAAGTCTCAGACAAACAAAGGGGTGATTCTGTCCTCAGCATGACTGTAGACTGCAATAATCTCCACCAAACCTAAGATTGCAATGAACTCTTATTTCTTCCTGCCTTATATGCCTCTCTCTCCCCAGCCATAACACTCCTGTCTCCATCTCCCTAGTGCTAGAGTTAAAGGCATTTAACTCCCGAGTGTTGGGAGCACCTTTGTGTGAGTTCAATTTCTATCTTTAGACAGATTTAATCTCATGTACCTTGAGTCCTGGGATTAAAGGTATATGCCACCACTCTCTGCCCTCTAGTTGCTTAACTTTGCACCCTGATCTTCAGGCAAATGTTATTTATAAAAATACAAATAAAACGTCACTAATTGTCATTATAATACCTTTGGCAAGAGTGTAAAAATATACTACATTGTATTCTGGGAGCCTTGCTCTTTTTTATTTTATATTTGTTTTATTTTTTACTTTTATTTTTAATTATTTTTTAAAAGAAAACAAACTATCTTTTTTCATTTTACATACCAATCCCAGTTCCCACTCCCTTCCCTCCTCCCATTTCCTCCACCTACTTCCCCACTCTACCCCCCATCCACTCTGCAGAGATGTTAAGGCATATTGTTTTGAGGAAGATCCAAGGCCCTTCCTACTATATCTAGGCTGAGCAAGGTTTCCTTCCAAAGAGAATATGTTCCAAAAAAGCCAGTAAAAGAAGTAGGGATAAATCCTGGTCCCACTGTCAGTGGCCATACAGTTGCCCCAGCCATACAACTGTCATCCATATTCAGAGGAACTAGTTTAGACATATGTTGCTTCTTTCCATGTCTGTATGGAGTTGGTGAGCTCCCATTAGCTCAAGTTTCAGTGGGTTTCCCCATCATGGCATTGACCTCTTTGCTCATATTCTCATTTTTCCCACTTTTCAAATGGACTTTGAGTGCTCAGTCCGGTCCAAGAGTACTTTTTTTTAAAATGCTAAACAGATGTGGCTAGGACCAACTCTGCAGCCCAGCCTGTTTGTTCTGCCCAGTTCAACATGGGGGAGGTATATTCACTGCCACTGTGAGCCATGATCACCATCCCAGCTCCAGGGACACAGTGGTCTACGTCACCATTAAACAATTTGTGACATGCTGCTCACAGACCCCATTTAAGTGCTCCATAACTGAACCAGCATGAACTAGGAAGCCAGCTCTTAAAGGAACTGTACAGTCTCTGCTGTTAATGCTGAGTCAGGAAGCCTTCTCGTAAAGGAATCATCATTCTGCTTGCCTCTAGCAAACAGAGTTCACCCTAGAAAATGCTGCTACCAAGAAGCCAGGTTCTTTTGTGTCCAGAATTCCTGTTCTTTTGTGTCTAGAATTCTTTCCCAAGCTCTCTCAGGTTTTATGTGATTGTAGTTGCCTCATATTGGGCGATATTTGTAGGCAGAGACGGTTCACTCATTTCCTAGCCACCCAGACCTGAATTATCACAAAAAAAACCTATTTTAATTACAATATTGTTTGGCCAATGACACTAGCATATTCCTAGATTTCTCTCACATCTTAGATTAACCCACTTCTATCAATCTGTGTAATACCACAGGATTTTTGCTTATCGGTGAGGGTACTAAGGTCCCAGTGTGTCTTTCTCCTTTGGCAGCTACATGGCTTCTCTCTGATACTACAACCCTTCAAGATTCCTGCCTCATAGAAAAAAAAACTGTGAGACATTCTGCAGGACACGAAACAAAGCAACTGATGAACTTTGCCATTATAAGGCAGAATAGCTCTTTCAATTCCTGCTTAATAGAAAAGTCTGGGGAACACTATGGGCCTATAGGCTGAAGACAGATGCCTCAATATTACAGAAGAACTTTTGGGTGACTGTCCAGGCAACAAGATATCTCTGTCAATTCTAGAACTTTGGAAGTTGCTTACAATGCACTTCCTGTTTACTTAGGTAATATATCCTTCTGGGGTCTTTGAAGAGTTAAAGACTAGATAGTTATAGTTTTCCTTAGTTATGATAAAAGATAAATTAGATGTAAATACTATTACTGTAATTCTTGCTTGATACCTGTTTTGTTATTGTTATATGAATTTTTCTATGTCAAAGTTAAAACCATTCTTTTTAATTAGACAGGAAAGGGGAGAGGATGTGGAATGTCCTTCTGTATATGTGTTGCTTTTATTGGTAGATAAATAAAGCTGTTTTGGCCAATGGCTTAACAGAGTAAAGCCAGGTGGGAAATCTGAACAGAGATATAGAAAGAATGTAGGTGAAGTCAGGGAGACACCATGTAGCTCACAAAAAAGAAAGACACTGCTGCTGGAATCTTTCCAGTAAGACACAACTTTGTGGTGATACGCACACAAATGTGTTAATTTAAGATATAAGAGATAAGTGGGAATACACCTAAGTCATTGGTCAAACAGTGTTTTAATTAATATAGTTTCTGTGTGATTATTTGGGTTTGAGCAGTTGGGAAAGGAGCAAACAGTCTCTGCTTACATTGATCTGTAATAGACCATAAACATTAATAAACTATAAAGATAACAGCTTTCAAGAAAGTCTGTGTATTTGCCTTGTGAATTGCCTATACTAAGATTAATTTGAAGTGATTGTTAAAAGCTACTTCACAAAGAAACAAATATTTGGAAAACTACTTCTGTGATCTCAAAAGTAAAATAAAATAAATGCAAAATCGAAGGAAGGACGCTAATTCACAGTTTCCCCTAGACTTCTTGTAATTGTAAAATGTGTATGCAGATGGAAAATCTAGATAGAAGAGCAAGCTCAGTAACTTAGCAGCCATGTATAATTGGCCAATTTATGTACTGCCTATATGCTTCCATTACATCTTCTGTGAAATGGAAAGTAATCCATGTAGAAAGAAGACTGCTACAAAAATCACACAAGATAATGCATAGAATGTCTAAAATTGTAATGCTTCATATTCCTATTGACTATGTAAATGTCTTCCTGTCCCCTTTGGAATTCCATTTGAAACCGTACCACCAAAACTACTTTACCACTATATCAAAATTATTTTTTCCTAAACATATAACTATTTTCAAATTATAAGGCTTTACTGGTAATATCATCTATAATGCCATTTTATCACAAATTTACAATATACTTAGATTGAAATAATACTAACCATATGCTGCAATGATATAATATAAAAGACACAAATCAGATGAAATGAATAATATTGAATATTTATATTATAGGTTTTAGAGAAAAAAACTATAATCTTGATAATAATGACATCTTAAACTTGCATAGTTCTCTCCAGATTTAAAGTTTTTCTAAGCATACACTTTTCTCTATCCCAGTAATTTTCTGAATTACATATCTAGGATTTCTAGAATATTTACCATCCCCTTATTCTTACATAACTAAAACTGAAATAGACTATATGTCTCAATGTGTCATTTATGTATTCATTCAACAAATAGTTATTGCAGTTATTGTCTAGCCTGTGTGATAGTATTATAGGTGCACTATTTCTCAGTGATAAAACCCTTGCTCTCATAGATCTTACAGATTCTGTTTCTGTAAATTTTTCATTAACTAAATAACATAAATTAGATCTTGAATATGACTGTTCTAAAAGCAGTATATCAAATATTCTTTTCTATCATTTATCTTTAATATACAGTTAAAATGGCATTGATTTCTAAGATGTTAGTCAGATCATACATTTCATCTCTGCATTAAGTTATGTAATTTCAAGTCATCTTCTAATGTAATTTTGTGGAATAGAGAATGGAAAGATTGTAAAAGACAGAAGTCATGGTAGGCCAAAGTTTTCAAGGTATCTTCTGGTTATCACAGACACACTCACAAACTCACAGTGGCTGCGGTTGCCTGAAAAACTTCCCAAGAACAAGTTAGTCAACATTCCACCATGGAAGGAGTGGGGCTCTCAAACCCCTCCCCCCTCCAGCTGGAGATCTCTGAACAATAGGCAGCTTGGAGGACTTGGTCTTTTTAAGGGCGTGGCCCCTAGTGAAGTCAATGATTCTTGTACTGACTGTTTTTTTTTAAACTTGACACAAACTAGAATGAGTCTCAGTTAGGAAATGCCCCCATGAGATTCATCTTTAAGGTATTTTCTCATTTAGTGATAAATGGGGGAGGGGGGCCCAGCCCACAGTGGGTGGTGCCATCCTTGGGCTGGTGGTCCTGGGTTCTATATGAAATCTGGCTGAGCAAACAAGGGGATGCAAAGTCAGTAAGCAACACCCCTCCATGGCCTCTGCATCAGCTCTTGCCTTCAAGATCCTGCCCTCTTGAGTTCCTGTCCTGACTTCCTTCAGTGAAGAACAGTAATGTGAAGTTTAAGTCAAATAAACCCTTTCCTCCCCCAACTTGCTTTTTGGACATGGTGTTTAGTTTCAGAAAGAGAAACCCTTAGACACGTGATGCAGTGGATTGAGTGCAGTGGTTTGACCCCCATCAACTCATGTGTTTGAATGCTTGGCCCATAGAAAAGGGTATTTTAGTGGGTATGGCCTTGTTGGAAAAAGTGTGGCCTTGTTTGAGGAAGTGTGTCACAATGTATACCTCTCAGCTCCCTCTCAAGCACCATGTCTGCCTGCACACTTACAGGCATTGAGGAGTCCACAGAGCAAGTTTCGAGTGTTGGTTCTTGTATTACATCTTATTGAGGTGGGGGGGGGTCTTCTTTGTCATTGCTTCTGCTGCTTTGTTGCATACTCTAGGCTTGCTGGACCATGGAATTTAGGCTGATATTCATATTTCTATTTTTGATTTTGCCATAAAAGTGCTGGGATTACAGATGCAAAATACTGCATCCAGTTATTTATAGGGGTTTTAGGCTTACATAGTATACTGTCTGGTTTTGTGTATGAACTTGACACAAGGTAGAGTCATCAGAGAGGAAAGGACCTCAGTAGAGGAAATGCATCCATGAGATCCAGCTGTAAGGCATTTTCTCAACTACTGATTGATGAGGAAGGGCCCAGCTCATGGTAGGTGGTGACATTCCTTGGTTAGTGGTCCTGGATTCTATGAGAAAGCAGGTCGAACAAACCATGGGAAGCAAGCCAGTAAGCAGCTCCCTTCCATGTCCTCTGCATCAGCTCCTGCCTCCAGGTTCCTGGCCTGACTTCCTTCATCGATGAACAGCAGTGCTGAAGTTTAAACCTAATAAACTTTCTCCTCCCCAACTTGCTCTATGGTCATGGTGTTTCATGTCAGCAATAGAAACCCTAACAAAATGTTCCAGTTGGTGTTGGATCCATGAGTACATGGGCAGCACAAATTGGATATAATGGGTTATATGAAGAGAAAGACAATAAGTTGGAATGAAGGTGGAGTTGAAGTATGGGTCAAGGAGAGCTTAGCAGGAAAGAAATAAAATGCTGTATTATAAATGGATTTCTTCAAAAATTTTATCAAAAAGTAAATGAAAAAATATAAGTTTTTAAACTAAGGAAATACCTGATGAGCAGTCTGTAGTCCCAAATTAGTAGAAATATATGCAATCTTCTAATACATGAGATCAGAAAAAAAGAAAGATGTTAGGGGTGAGTTCTCATTTGAAACTAAGTTAAAAATGTAGACATTTCTGATATTTAACATGACAATAAGCCACATATTAATTCCTCACACTGCATCATGTGAGTTTCTGTGAGAATATAGAAATAAAGAAAATATGGACTGCAACATCCATAATATTTGTATGTAACTAACAATATATCTTTCCAAAATTATTCCCTAAAAGAGCTTTATTGGTTTCTACCAAAGTCATTGATGGATGGTATATAGATAAATAGATAATGACTAGATAGGTAAATACACAATTAAAATATTTACCCATTTAACAGTTACTTAGGGGACATCAATTATGTCCCAGGAATTGTGCTGTGTATTCAGAACTGGATATACTATGAATGTGGCAGTATGTGAAATTATACTTGGTATACTATAAATGCAGCAGTTTGTGAATAGGAAAATAACTTCTACTTTCTTGAGTTCCACAGCATAAGATGGTTGGACAAAAAGGCCATTCAAATGGAATTTGAATGCAAAAGGTAACCAGGTGAATAGGGAAGTGAATATGAGGAGGAAACAATAAGTATGGGGCCAAAGAGGCAATGTGGCATTCAGGAAAGTTAAGCTAAGCAATGTGAGCAAAGTAGAATGGTGAAGCAGAATGGATAGATTGTTGTCAAATCATGAAAGGCTTTATGAATTTAATTAAGGTATCTAGTTTTGTCATAAAGTGTATAAAGTAGAACATGGGATTTTTAAAGAAAAGAGAAAGGTTAAATGATAAAATAATATTTTAATTTCAAAAATTAAAAAATGTATATTGTACTCAAGAGAATCAAAATCTCAGAGCAAGTTAGGAGGCCATCACAGTGGATCTACTTTTACACACACATATGCACACAAGCGCAAAGACAAGAAATACATGGCCTGAGTCAGGATTTCTATGTGCATGATGGGAAGATAAATAGGAGATAGATGTGTGTAAGCAGAAAAATACACAGGATTTAGAAATAAAATGAACCTAAAATGTGTTAAGTTCAGTTTGGTACATTATACTTCATTCAAATACTATGGGACACTAGAGAGGATGTATCAGAATGTGATTACTTGGTTTGAGGTTCAAATTTGAGATAATTGGAGAGAGATGGAGGTGATCAAATGGCTATTGGGAATAGATTTCTTGCTATTCTCATCTAGGTCATGGGAGAGGCATTAACACATGTTCAAACTATCCAAAGAAATTACTGTGTTCGTTAAATGAGCTCAAGTCCTCTGTGTCTTCATCATTTGAATTTGAGCCTGACTCTTCCAAGTCTGATAATTTTGTAAGCAAATAATAATTCAAATCGATAGACATTATAAATAGTCTCTCAAATGCATTTTTAACATTTGTCATTTGATGGAGGAAGGTCATTGGCTAATAAAGAAACTGCCTTGGCCCATTTGATAGGCCAGTCTTTAGGTGGGTAGAGTAAACAGAACAGAATGCTGGGAGGAAGAGGAAGTGAGCTCAGACTCGATAGCTCTCCTCTCTGGGGCAGATGCGATGAAACTTAGGCTAGAATCTCCCTGGTAAGTCACCACCTCGTGGTGCTACACACATTAATAGAAATGGGCCTAGCAGTGTTTAAATGAATACAATTTGTGTGTTGTTATTTCAGGGTATAAGCTAGCCAGACGGCTGGGAGCTGGGCGGCAGGAACGCAGCCCACAGCTCCTTCTACAGTCATTTGGACATTTGGAAGTTAGTGCCTTCCACATACTCAAATGGGCCCAACTAAGTACTGCATGTTTGATTTATTGCAACTTGTTTGAGAGAAAACATTTGAAAAGAAAATCCAAGGGTATTTTAAAAGATACTACTAGGTTCATACATTACATTCCAAACTACTTTTGAGTTTGTTTTTATTCTTCATAAGAGACCACCATATGCTTACAAGAGATAGTGTACAATATATAGTATTACCCATGAAAACTCAAAGGAAATCAAGATAACACAAAAGATTTGAATCAGAACCCTAGGGAGACGAATCAGTAGGTAATAACACTTACTGAATGTGAATATATGAATTAAAATTCTCATAATCCATATATGAGTTCAAATTCCAAGTGACCACACAAAAATCTGGGAATGGCTGTTGATGCCTATAACCAGAGACATGCATATGCTGGGAACTCACGGGCTACCCAGCCTCATAGAAATAGTATCTCCAGCTCAGTGAAATATCCTGGCTTAAAGAAATCAGGCAGAAAATGATAAATACTATACCTGCACACACACACACACACACACACACACACACACACACACACATACACTTCAAACCACTGATAAAAGACAGGAAAAAAACTTTCCTCTGAACTTCATATATTCAGATTCATTTTCCCTTGCTGTAATATGAAAGCTTAGTATTTCACTTTACTTAATCCTTGTAGCAACTATTGCTACAAGGTAACTGTCTTAGTTACCTCTCCTGTTGCTGTTATAAAATACCTGGACAAAAGCACCTTACATGACAAATGGATAATTTGGGGTCACAGTTACAGGTTATTGACCATTATCACAGGGGAATTCTGGCAAAGGACCTTGAGATAGTTGGTCATATTTATCCACAATCTTGGAGCTGAGAACAGTGATTACTTCTACTCAGCTAGCTTCTTTTTTTTTATACATAAGCCAATGAATGCTGCTGCTCTACCATACCCAGCTAGTGCCTCTTAAGTCATTTATAGAGGCTAACCTAGTCGAAATCTCTCACAGGTGTGCTTGAAGGCCTAATTAGGTGATTACAGATCCAGTCAATGTGATAATCAATATATCATAAGAAATAATGTTTTTAATTTACATCATTGCTTGATATATAAATATCTTTGGTTTTCCTTCCTTCTATTTCATTGAAGTATCATCATGGAATTGACAATGTCATACATTGTCTACCAAGTGTATCAGTCTTGGTCATTGGTCATCTGTGAATTCAGCCCAATACAAAAATCATAAACTTATTAAAACATTATGAGATTTTTAAAATTCTTTCTGTAATTAAATTGCATGGTTCTCAAGCATAAACCTTGTAGATAACAACATGGTGTCATGATGTCAAAAGATTAGGCATTGTCATTAATAGTCAGCAAAGTATATAACCCAACATCCAAATCAAACCCAATTTTTGGCCTTCAAATATGATTTCACTGAAACATGGCTATGTTCATTTATGCTATAATACCAAAGTTGAATATTTCTGATAGACCACATTGTCCACAAAAGCTAACATCTTTATTTTCTGATGCTTTACAGAAAAAAAAGGCCATCTTTGGTCTGAATGATCTCTTTCATTTCTACCTATCACCATATGCTTAAAGACAAAAAAAGACACCAAGGCGGAAACATGGCTCATTAGGTAAGAATACTGGTTGCTTGATCATGAAGCCATGAATTCTAACACCTAGTGCCCACAAAATAGTTAGGTGTGGCTATGGGCCTGTAAACCTAGTACTTGGAAGAAGAAGGGACTAGTATGGGAGGATTGTTAAGGCTTGCAGGCCACCAACTCAGCTCCACTTTCTTGAGAGACCCTGTCTCAAGATAATAAGGCACAGAGCAATAGAGGAGGATAATAGAATTAGAATTACTCTTCTGCCCTCCGCATGCTCATTTACACTCTCACACACATGCATACACACCATATATTCCATAAAACATAAGAAATGAATAAATAATAACAAACATTTTCTCAAAGAATACATACATATAAATTATCCAACAGTTGATCTAGATTCCCATAAATATGCCAGAAATACCAAGGAATGAGACAATAAAGATAATTATAAAGTTTTGAAGTTTTCCCCCAAAGCTTTTCATGTTTTACTGTTATGAACCATAGTGCCATGATCAATTTTCATAGGCAATTGAATGTTAAACTAACACCTTTTTAAAGGCTTGTGTTTGTTTAATTATAATAGTTGGATCTCTCACTAGTCCTAGTTCCTCAGCTGAAACTCCCTGAATCTTTGGCCTTTACCATGTCTCTTTGCAGTTCAAGTTATCAAAGTCATAAGTATATATACCCCTTTCCTTAATCTACTTTAGCTAGTAGAATGATGATGGTGATGTTGTGCCTGCCTGGTATTAAAGAGACCTTTCGTGTTTCCATTCTCCCCCTTGCACCTCTTATTTTATTGGATAGCATTAACTATCAACTTGATACATCCTATAATCAACTGAAAGTAGAGCTTCAAGGAACTGAAGAACTACCTAGATAAGACTGGTCTGTGACCAAGACAATGAAAGGTTGTCTTGAGATTAACTGATGTATGAAGACCCAGCTCACTGTGAGTAGTATCGTCCCTAAGCAAGTGTTCCTGAAATTTATAACAGAGTTACTTAAATAAAATCCAGGTTGAAAGCCATATAATAATCAGAATTCATTGTGATCTCTTATACTTTGGATGTGAAGTGAGTTGAAAGTTAAGCTGTATGGGATAGCAAGAAACTCTGCCTTCACGTTCCTGACTTGAGAGACTGCTTTAACTTTACTCAATGACAGAGTAATGACCAGATATATTGTTTCCTCCCCAAAGTTGTTTTTGGTCAGGTTGTTTTATCACATCAACATAAAAGAAACTAGAATATCACTCTTGCCATAAACAAAAGCTCAGGAGGATGAAAGACACATTTAGCAATTTTGAGTTGTCCCATTTTCACAGTCAAGAGCAAACAGTAATGAGAAATATGCATACATGTGAGTGATCTCATTTTAGAACACCTCAATCAATTACTCCACATTTATAAGCAATGGGCACTTAAAAAAAAAAGTTGCTGACAGGTTTTGAGCTTAAAGCAGTACAGCAGTGGAAAAAAATGTAAAACATAAATAATTTATCACAGTGTTGCACCAAAATATCTTTACAAAAATTATGAATGTTTGAAAATGCAACCAAATTGATACTGAGAAATTTGGGATGCATAAAAGTTAACCTCAAGAATTCGAGTACAGTAATTTTATCAGTTGTCTAAATTCTACCAGGACGACTCAAGAAACACTACTACAGTTGGATTAGGACACATTTCATTTCCAATTCAGTAATCACATTACATTTGCATATCTCCAAACCCTTTGCAACTAATTCATCAACATTTTTGGACCCTATCCCAGAAGTGTTATTCTCTGCATAACATAAATACAAAACTTTGCAAGTTGTCGCTAGAGGATATTTTGTTGCAATTATCAAACATTTTATATATTCTTTGGCAATTCTAATTATATATAAAAATATGTAATATGTAATTATAGGCTCAATGTCCTTTGTTTATGGCTAGAAACCAAATATGAGTGAGTACATCCCAAGTTCCTCTTTTTGGTGAACATAGTGGACAATGAGGACTACTGAGAACTCAAGATCAACGGCAATGGGTTTTTGATCCTACTGCACATACTGATTTTGTGGGAGCCTAGGCAGTTTGGATGCTCACCTTACTAGACCTGGATGGAGGTGGGTGTTCCTTGGACTTCCCACAGGCCAGGGAACTCTGATTGCTCTTTGGGCTGACGAGGGAGGGGGATTTTATTGGGGGAGTGGGAGGGAAATGGGAGGTGGTGGCGAGGAAGAGACAGAAATCTTTAATAAATAAATAAATAAATTAAAAAATGAAATTAAAAAAGAATGTATCTTCTATTTTTTTTAAGATTAGATTTTACCACTAGGAGCTTCCTATCTCAATTAAATTCTTCTGACATTCCACTTTGAGGCTATGGGGAAAATATTTTTCTTTCTCAAATTTCTGTATGATATTGGGACATTTTGTAGGTGTCTAAATCATAGTGCTCCACATGCACAAGCATATCTTGAGGACATTAATAAACAGCAGATGCTTTGCACATGAGACACTACTGAAGGAAGAAATAAGACTCACCAGGTCGTTTGGTTTTCTTTTTCAAATATGGTTTCCCAAGTTAGTGGGAACAAGCATGCCTCATCTCATTTCATCCCTTCTCCCATTTGAACATAAATTTACCTAATAATTGTCTCTTATAAAACTACAAAATGGTTGTTTGAGAAGATACTTCCTTCTTTCTCAATCTGCCATTTGTCCATCAGACTGTCTTTCTCTCTTTCCTTCTTCCTATCTCTCTGTGGGACTATGAGTTGACGCTAGTCCATTGCAGATCACGGGCAAACATTTTACTAATAAACTCTAACCCCAGCCCTCTCAGAGCTGTCATGTCTGAGGGTTCTATCCCTACTTCGTGGGTCAGGATGCTCACTGGTTCAAGTTCTGAGGAAAATCTCTAAGCCTGGCTAGAAACAATGAAGGAAAAACTCAAGCAGCTGTAATTTAACTAAATTCAAATTTTTAAGTCATTTTCTATTTGTAGTGAGTGATGAGAAATTCAGAGTTAATGAATGGATAAGCTTCACCAGGGATAATTCTTCATTACCTACTACACGGGTATTTGTTCTGAGGATCAGGGAAGATCTCCCTGGACTTTTAGTACCAACATGGCTCCCTACACTATCTTTCCCCCATTGCTTTGGTCATTAGGATTGATGTCTTTGTATCAATGTTACCTTTGACATTACTTAGTATTAATATCCTAATGGGGCAATAATCTGAATGATGGAATGATAGTAATAAATTTAGTTGAATGAGATCAAGCTTAGTTTATAGGGAAGAGTATAAAGATGAATGCGAAATGGGGTAAACTCCCACATGCAGAAAGAAGCTTTCAGTATTTACATAAGCTACTCTCAGAAAATGAAGTTTCCAGTGAAACTACATATAGTGCAATAATTCCAAAAGATTTTAGAAGCTCACAATATTATGTTCTCGGGTATCTTTTCTAGTTTCTACATCTGCCAACTTCTCTGTGCAGCTGATTGCAAAATACCACACCTAAGAGCATGTAACTTGTGCCAAAGGATTCCTGTTTATTCCTAGATGTTTACTGCTAGACCACCCCTTAGGGCATTGTACAGGGGGAAAGAAAGTACCCACTCATTCGGACATACGTTTAGAATAAAAATCAAATAACACCTAGGGCAAATATAGGAAGAGCCTGAATACAGAGATAAATATAGAAAGAAAAGGCTACAGAAAAGAATGAGAAGAACCCAGCAGAACAAAAGAAAGCAAAGGCATATAGGCACAGCATTCAAGAAAGAAATGACATTCTCCCAACTTACACTACTGTTGGATTTTTCTTTGCTAGTTCCCAGCCTTCTAAGTATGAGAAATCAGACAGTAAAAGCCATTACAAGTAGGGTTTCACCAGAAATATGCCAGAGAAGGAAAGAATCAAGAACTCAAGCAAGCATGAAAAATAATGCTTGAAAGTGAAAGACAAAAAAGGGAGTGAACTTAAAGGGAGAATTTATGATTAGAAAATCTAGAAAGGAGTGGTTAACTAAATAAATTATAATGCAACAGTCAAGTAAAAGAATGGAGCTAAAATAAACTCAATAGATCAGTTAGTGTCATGGGGATTATCACCATGAGTCACAGCTCAAGGGACGAGACCTGCAGCTGGTTTGGCCTCGTTGGAAAACAGAAAGAATTGCAAAGAAATGAAATGTGTTCTGTGGACTACATTTACTTTATAGCATCCAGACTGGGAGGAGATTGGAGAGATAGGGTCTCAACTGGACCCATGTCTAAGATCAAGAACAGATACTACATATATATTTATATGACCATGTTATAGATTGTTGTCAGGGATTATGCTGGTTTCGTACATTAAAAGTTGTGGATTCTCCCAACAATAACTATGAAATTATTGGCACTATTTACCTAGGTTTTATTCTTCTTATTAAGAGGGGCTTAAGTCCAATCAAAGAGCTGTTGGTTATTGCCAAGATATGTGCGTTACTACCGCACTCTTAGGGTTATGGCACCATGCTGCTTATTGACATGGTTCATAGGCATCACAGCTGGGTAGGACTATTGGTTGCCTCTCTCTTTTGCAAGCTTGCATAGTGCTTTCTGGTATCATGAGAGCTAATCCTCTGGGTATAGGAATTTAAGTCAGTTTTGGCTCAGTGTCTCTGTGTCCTCTTTCTGAAGTGTATGGTGTCTTAAACAGTAAAGGTTTACCTATTACCCGTGGTGAGTAGCCAAGGGAAATAACAGTAGGCTGTACATTTTAGAAATCTCTTAGACAACTCTAGCCAACAACTCAGAATGAGGCTTATTATGTACGGTATTGGAGTTTTTGTTAAATGGCTTTTGACTCTTAAAGGGGTACCATTAATCCTGATAAGAAAAGCTCATTAAAAGCAATATATATGTTTCTTTGTTAGTTTTTCAGTCATCTGTACTGTTATTTTACCTACTACCTCTCTATCTTCTTCCCCTGTATTTACCACCCTCTTCTCCCTAAAAATCTCCCCTTTTCTGTTTTCCCTTGGATTACTTTTATTCTGTGATTCCCATTTATCCTCCTCCCATTATCTTCTGCATTTACTCTCCACCCCCAAGAAAGCCCAACTCCCGTTTCTCTGACAAAATTATGTGGACTCTGCTATTACCCTCTCTATTGCCTCCCAACCCTGCTACCTAACAATGGCCCTGTTTCACTTCCCTAGTTTCTGTAGTTACTACGGGCTGTGTATTCAGTTGAAGATTTGGAGCTAAGAGCCTCTGAAAAGAGAACATTCAATGTTTGTCTTTCTGTGTCTGGGTTACCTCATTCAATATGATTTTTTCCAGTGCCATCTATTTACCTACAAATTCATGATCTCATTTTTTAATTACAGATAAATGGTATTCTATAGTATATACATGCCACATTTTCATTATCCATTGAGAGTTGTAGGACATTTAGATTCTATGTCTTAGCTATTGTGAGTAGAACAATGCACATGGCTGAGCAAATATGTGTAGAGCATAATGTCGAGTCCCTGGACATATGCCAATAAGTAATATAGCTGGGTCATAAGGAACATTAATTTTGGCTTCTTGAGAATTCTTCACACTGATTTCCATAATCGCTGAACAGTTTGCTGTCCCATCAAGAGCAAATAAAGATTCTCTTCTCTCTACATTCCCTCTAGCATTTGTTGATGGTTGTTTCATTGGTCTTTACCATTCAAAGTGGGTTTAGATTTAGGGTTGTTTTGATTCGCATTTTCCTAGTTGCTAGTGATGATAAACATTTTGGAAATATTTATTAGACATTCTTTTCCTTATGTCCTCATGAAAATTGATATGCTATCAATTTCTAGTGTGGAATCTGTACATTTATAATAATAAAAATAAAATATATGTTCTCTCTAAGTAAAGCAACCAAGCAGTTACACCCAGTTGTAATGCTTATAAGCCACAACAAGGACTAGCCTGGCATACTCACCAAAAGGCTACAGTAGTGACATGCATGCCTTGGCAGTAAACCAATAGTTTCCCAATCAAATCTAAGATCTGTTCAACAAGAGAAACCATGCCTAGTCCTGAAAGCTAGACAAATACTAAGGGCTAGTGAAGTCATAGTCCTTAGAGGACAACCTATAACCACCGTTTTACTAAATAAACACAATCCCTCACCACACTCTAAATGTCTGACCTTATACCAACAAATAAGTTTTGTCTTGACCTCTCATCAGAAAAACTTCTTTTTGTAACACACAAAGATCATCACATGAAACAAAAATTCAAACTGTAGAATTGTGAAGCCCGATCCTTGTGGATACATTCACAAAATATTCTTGCACCTAAGGCTCAAGTATACTGTGGTAGATTGAACAGAAAAATGCTAGAGGCAGAGGATCAGAGAGTTCTTGTGAGATTCTATTTCTTAATAATATCATAAGCTACACCAACAAAGTCTCACCAACATGATTGCCTAAACATGAGATGAACAAAGTCAACAATAGACATGCTAAATTTGACAAGGGAAAGCTTAGGAAACTGCAAGCCTACACAAAGAACTACAGGCAACTGAAGAAAGCTGAAGAGTCAGAAAAATAATCTTTGGGAAAGATCACACCAATTAGTTATCCAGTAAATAACATTATACAGATAGAACATGTTATACTTGTGAATACATACATACATACATTATATATACATATATGCTTGTAACAGCAATTATGGCAAAAAAAAAGAAGCCATATTTTTAAAAGAGAGCAAGGAGGGGTATATGTGGGTCTTATAATAAGGAAAACAAAGAGGAAAATGATGTAATCATATTATACCCTCAAAAGTAAGAGAAAAAAAATGTTTTAAAAATAAAATGAATTGGCTCCCCAGCTAGGGCTGGGCCAGCCAGGAAGATGACACCCAAGTATCCACCCCAGACCTTGCAGGCTGAGAGAGTAGGGGCCACTATGCTAAACAAATGTGTGATGGAGAGATGAGAATGATAGAGTGCATGGTAGAGAGATAAGAGAGCGAGAGAATGGAAGAGGTTTGTGCCCTGTGGAGAGAGGTGGAACTGGAAACTTGATGGTGATAAAGAGCAGGCCAATATGAGGTGCCTGCTCTTCCACCTGAAGCCATGTTGATGTCTGAGGGCCATGCTGCCACCAAGAGCCATACTGATCTGAGCGGCCTGCAGTGCCACCTGAGGCCAGAGTGACATTTTCATGCCCATGCTGCTCGGAGGAACTTGTCGGTAGCAAGCTCTTTTGTTGGACTACTTTGGACCACCAGCCCACAAATAATGACCTGAAGACTTATCATTAATTATGAAAGCTTGGATTTAGCTTAATCTTTTTTTCCTAACTGGCTTATAACTTAATTAACAAATATTTTAAAATCTCCATTCTGCCACATGGCTCAGTTACCTGTTTTTAGTACAGCACTGTAGCACGATTGGTAAAAGCCCAGTGACAGATATTTGGGTTCAACTTGAAGAAAAAAAAAGACAGCCAGCCACTGATTCTTACCTCTACTTCAGTCTGAAATGGTGATCTTGCCTCCAGGAATCTCAGAATGAGACTGTACCTGAGAGCTATTTCCTCCCATTTTATATTCTTCTCTAGTGCTGGGATTAAAAGCATGCACCAGCACTGCCCAGTTTCTATGGCAAAGTAGTGTGACTACTGGGATTAAAAGTGTGTGTTACCACTGCCTGGTCTGTAAAGCTGACCAAGGCAGCTGTTTTAGTCTCTGATCTTCAGTCAAGCTTTATTTATTAAAATATGAATGAAATATTACTACATTTACTCCTTTTCTCTAAAGTAAAACGGATGCTATATCTAATATAAGAAAAACTATATGCAGTAACTACAATAACTGTATATAATATATACAGGCAGTAAATTCATCAACAATGTCTAGTCCATTTGCATTTGACAAACTGTGAGAAAAGACTCCATATCTATCCTATCTTGGTGAGTCCAAAATCTTATACCTAATTTACTTTTTATCATAACTTGCTTACTACATCAGGTAAATAAGAAGAGCTATATCTTGTATTTAATTTCCTAGACACCCAGAAAGGAAATAATATTAACAGAGTAAGCAGAAAGTATGAGCAAGTGAGTTCCAAAAAAAATATATTAGAAATGACAGATACATCTGGCTGCCTGTACTTTGTCATCCAAAGTTCTTCTGCAATGATGGGACATCTATCTTTGTCCTACAAGCCTTGAATATCCAACAGACTTTACTGTGAAGCAGGATATTCTGAAGGGCTGTCCCTCCTTGTCTTGACAATATTTGGCAGTCACTTTCTTTTGTGTCCTGATGGTCCAATTAGGACAGCATACTGTCATCAGTCGAGGCAGGGGCATTTTCTTGCCCAGTGTTTTACTTTTGCCACAAAAAAGTTGGCTTTGTGTTGTTTGATGACTGAGGAAGGACGAACAGCTGCTAAAAGATATTTACTTACAAATGCTGCTGAATTAATCCAACATATATATTTTGAAAATACCTTAACTTCAATTTTTAAGTCAAAAGATGTATTACTTTAGAGAAGAGGTTTTGCTTTTGTTTCCACTGGAAATAAGAGACGGATTCATTCTTCATTAAGAAAAATAAGGCTTGATCCAGGAAGACCCCCTTGAAAAATCTCCCATGGGAATGGATGGCCCAGATGATCCAATGTTTCAGAGCACCTCTCTTGCAATTTCCTCTGAGTTCTACATCCAGAACAGCTTTAAGACTGCTGGCTGAGATGATCCAGTCTCACATAATATTCCAGTCAAAACTAGATCATAATTCTAAATTGTCTTTGCATCTCCATAAGATTACCAGCACCCCAATCAATAAGAAGTATCCCAGAAAATTATGCCTTCATTACCAAAAAAAAATGGATTATGGGTCTTTGCCTTTTGTTGGTTACAAGTTGTTATGGATAATGGTCAGGTAAAAGCTAAACAAATGAGATAAGATTCAGGATTTTGTTTTGGAAAGAAAAAAAAGGGAAGTGCTGTGGGAAAATATTCTTGTTCACTGTAAAGTTTTGTCACTCATATTGTTTTAATAAAATGCTGATTGTCCACTAGTTAGGCAGGAAGTATATGTGGGGCAACCAGACTAGGAGAATCCTTGGAAGAGGAAAGGCAAAGACACAGTTACCAAACAAATGCAGAGTAAGCAAAATAAGAAGGTCTAACTGAGAAAAGGTACGAAACCACATAGTTAAACATAAATGAGAATTATGGTTTTAATTTAAATTGTAAGAAGTAGTTAGTAATAAGCCTGGAAAATAGGCCAAACAGTTTATAATTAATTTAAGCCTCTGTTTGTTTATTTGGGGCTGAATGGCAGTGGGACCAAGTAGGACAGAAACTTCCATCTACACAGCACACCCAACTTGCTCTGGGTCTGCTGACAAAATCACATGCCTAGACCCCTTCTCCCAGTTTTTTTCACTGTGTCCAGAACTCCTGACTATACCTTCTGCCTAACTATTGGCCATTTAACTTTTTTTGCACCAGTCCCAGCAATATATATTCATACAATATATAAATAACCCACAATACGTGTTTGAGTCCATGGCCTTACTGCAGCCAGGGTTTGTGTTGATGTCAGTGGCCTGTGTTGCCACTGAAGGTCATTTAGATGTCCATGGTCTGGGCTGTCACCTAAATCCCCCAGGCTGCCACATAGGGCCATGTCTGGCTCCACGATCCTTCAGATCCTACCAGGCAGGATCTTTCTTGCTGTCTGAGGCCCATATTTCTACAAAGGACATGCAGATATCTGTGGTCTGAGTTATCACCTGAAGCTATGTTGAGGTCTAAGCATTGTTCTTGGCTGCCACCATCCCCCACCAATTACTGCGCTCTGCTCTCAGGAGAGCTGGCCCAGCAGTGATATGGGCTTAGGAGAAATGGCCAACCCCATTCTGAGGGAGAGGGGAGGCCCAACCAGGACCTCAACTGACCAAGACAGCTACCACTCAGGCCCAGATTCAGGGACATGAGTTGGCCTTCAACATCTACCCCATCTATGAGCTTCTGGAGCAGGTGAAGGAAGACTCTGGGCAACAGCAAGGTATCTGAGAAGAGTCTCAGTGAGGATCCAGTATCATTGGGGTATCTGAAGCCAGAGGCCTTGAACCAAACCAACAACTCATTGCAATGAACATTTGTAAGTAAAGCTGTTGGGGCAAAAGGGTATGCTGTGTGATATACCACAGCTTCCAATGCCACAATGATGAACAAACATGTGATGGAGAGGTCAGAAAGATGGAGGAGTGGAGGGGTATATGTATGCAGGAACTGGAGATGTGATAGCTGTGGCTGCTATGAGAGAAGGCAACAATTGATAGAGGAGCAGGTCATTTCCCACAGGAATCGATGAGATGCTTTTCTTTCCTTAATTTTAATTTCTTATTTTCTTTTGTGGAAAAGGTTACAAGGGTGGAGGAAAGATATGAAAAGACTCAGAAATGAGTGAGGTTGGGGTGCATGGTGTGAAAGTTCCAAAGAATCAAGAAAAATGTTTTTTAAAAAAATCAATATATAATAAAACGAATCTAAAAATATGCAATGAATTAGAATAGATGCAGAAATCTAATGCAGAAAACCACTTTTGCTTTGTATAATCATCATTGCAGCTCACTTTGGAGTATTACTATACTTTATGTCTGAGAAACAAATGTTTTCTGTTAGAACATGGTGGGTGGGTCTTACTGCAGCATAAATAGACATATCCTAGATGGTTAAATTGTCTTAATTATGAATTATATAATGCTCAATGGTTAAGATATTTGAGTTCAATATATAAAACCAATTTATATACATATCAGTAGAGGAATGGATAGAGGAAATTGTGATATGCATACACTCATACACACAATGCAATTCTCTTCAGTTATAATGAAGAAAAAAAGAATGTAGCAGATAGAAAAATGTATGCCATTAGAGACCATCATATTAATCTAATTAAAATAAACTCAAAAAATCACGTTTTTTTCTTATCTGTTGATTCTATATTTTTATATAAATGCATTAAATTATGTATGCATATATGAGACTGAAGTATAACAAAACTGTCTAGGGAACACAGGGGCATAATAGGAGAGAAAAGGGAGAAAAATAAAGGGTAGATTGTATGTAGGCATTCAAAGTGCATTCTGTCTATAAGCAAAATTATCCTCATGGAGCCCAGTGTTATATACATTGAATATATTATGCCAATAACAAATCAAATATCTTACATATAACTTAATATCTCTAAACTTTAGCCTTTTGTTCTGATTGCCATAAATATACCTCAAATAGTTTCTAAAGCTAGACAATGTGTTGTTCAACAGCAAGGTACATGCTACATAGCAGATTCTTAAGAAACGATTGTTAATAATAGAAAGGGTGTGAATTGAAGGCTATAATATAGGAGTTAACTCGATGCAGAAAGTGATAAAGCAGATATTGAAAAAAAGATAAAAGCAGGGAGACAGGGAAAGGAATGATAGGTTTTCTCTGGGTAGTTAGTTTGGGTTTTACAGCAAGATTCCCTAACAAGAATCCCTTCTTGTATAAGAAGCATATCAATATAACAGACTGAAAGGACCTTCTTCTGCATCTTGATTTTTCTTCCCAGAAGAGATGAAATGGCTACACTGTTCTGATTCATTTCACAGAACAAGAAGCACACACTATGGAATGTGATTACATTGCAAATATGCTGGAAAATGATTTCATGAATCTGAAATTTTCAATCACTCTTCAGAATGACAGGCAGAGGGGGAAATGCCGAAACAAGTTCCCCTGAGAACATTTAAAATCAATATGAAGTCTAGTTTCTCCGTTATATGCATATCTTCCTTGAGATCTAATGAAGCAAGGTATCTAGTTGAGCCTGATGAAAGATATTCAAGAAAATTAATTAAGACTGTGTACACGTTTTTATACATAGTAAGGCGCCAAACCAGTAAACCAAAGCAGTTATTATTATTTGAGTGTGAGAAGCCATGTATTTCCCTTTTCTCAGTTTTCTTCTTTCATGTTTCTTCCTGTCCTTTAATTGGCTTTCTCTCTTCTTCCATCTGTTTAAATATTGGTATTCTATAGTCCATATTCTTTGTGGTATTCATTAGCCTTATTCTCTCCTAACCATACTAACATTCCTTCTAAGTTCCCATCTTTGCTATGGTGTTTGGTTCCTTGTAAATAGATGCCTTCTCCTTCTGCTATCTTGTCTCTACCTGCTTCCATCTATCTTCCAGAAACCTCTACATAAATGCCCTACCATATTTATTGTATCCTGTTCCTGTTAATTGCACCTTAACCATTATTTTTCTATATTGGCCACTATAATTTGTTTGGATCTTTAGAAATCTTTTATGCTATGAGAGAGACATTGTTCTTTGAGACTGCGACTACACTTAGTCTCCTTGTGCATATCCAAACACCCAGTTGTTTTACCTCCAGTAATCCAAAGCCGTTGGTTTAAATTATACATATTTAATATTATTTCACTGTATTTCTTTCATGCTAGTTTTTTTTAAAAAAAAAAACAGAATGGCTAGTATGTATCTGTTTTGCTCTCTTTCAATTTCCTACCATATGGTAGGCATTCAGTAAAAAAGAAAGAAAAAAAATACTTGTTAAATAAATGAATGAATGGTACAATCATAGCATATAATGTTTCCTAACTTTCTGTATTCTTAAAAATATTAAATAGTCTTGAAAATTACCTCATTATTTCTACAAGAAGCCAAAGGGCTCCTTAGATATCACCACCTCCCTCGCTCCTGACCTTTAAACACTCATCACCTTCTAGCACTATTATCTTAAGAATGCATAGCACCGTTCCTCCATCCCTGCTATTACTTCATTGTTTAGGATCTCATCAGTTTTCCTGAATTCATTATTGTCTACTAATCCTTTTGCCATCACTGCAGGATACTATCTTAAAGTGCAAAACTAGCCATTTTACTCTGGTGCTTAAAATCTTTCAGCAGACTCCCTATTGCTTTGAAGATGCCATTCATATGCTTAAGCCTGGCTACAAAGCTCTCTACAAGCTAACAACCTCCTCTCAGCTTTCCTTGCCCTTTCCTTTTTCACCCTTTCTCACACTCTCTTGTCATCCAGAACTAACAGTATCACAAATAATGTTCTTGCCTTTTCACATAGTCTCTTTGTCTAGAATGTTTTTAGACAAGGTTGTTGTTTTTTTTTTTTTTTTTTTTAATTTTTACCTAACTAGTTCTTCGGTCATAAAAACAAAAAGAAAAAGACCCTTCCTCCTCTGAGAGAAATCTTACAAAACAAAAATCCTTGTACTCTATACTTAGAACCCTAAAACGTCTTGATCCTAGCCTCTAAAGTCTTCAACAACTACCTCTTACTGTCTTGGCTCCTTTATTCATTGACCTGTCCTATAGGCAAGTTTCAAATCTTATTCACCATAGATGTCCTAGATTTCCAACCCCATATGTATATGTATAAGTCGTTTCTGCAATAAAAATGTATGTCCAAAATACATTGAGCGCTCAAACTAAATAAAATATTAATGCATACTCAATATAAAATAAGAAAAAGGTATTCTAAAAGGCTTTATAAAAGAAGATATAGAGATAACACCTCCTATGTGTTGCGGAAGGTCCTTCCGCCCCTCCAACCAATAGCTGCTGTGATACCAGCCCATTGGGGCGTGGTCTCTCTCCCTTTAAAAAAGCGGCTATTTCCTCTGCTCGCTCTCTTCACTTCCTGCTCCGCCGGAGACTAGACTCCCTTCCTGGTTGTGCAGATGGCTGTTGTCTGGGACGGTGATCTGTAAGTTTTCCCCTTTAAATAAATAACACCCTATTAATCATAACTCCAAACTGGTGTGGCCTTGTTCGTGACTTACGCCTTCACCTATGACTCCATATTATTAATGTTAAAGAACATGGAAATTAAAACCATGAAGAAATAGTATATAGTTATTCAATGTTTTAAAATAATGAAGTGAGCTATCAAAGTACTGACAACGAGGTAAATAGAAAACAGATTGCAATTTATTAGTAAGTTAATATTCCCCATATGATCTCCCCATTCTACTTCTGCATTTTTCTAATATAAGGGAAAGCAAATGTTTATATAAAGACTATCATAGAACCTTTATTCATAATGACCTAAAACTTGAATCAACTCCATTGCTTATCAGCAGGATATGCAGCAAATAAAAGAATGAACATGCAACAATGTTTCAAAATGATGATATTGTGGGAAAAATAATCAAAATGAAGAATTCATCTTCTATGATTCTATGCATGCATAGTACTCTAAAGATGCCAACCAACCTACAGTGACAAAAAGTAGAGCGGGGTATGGTGAATGGTATAGAAAGAATAAGAAAAGGAATCACGGGGGGGGGGGAAGAAATCACAAAATGACACAGAATTTGAGAAGTGATATTTTCATTATGTTTATGGCAATGATGGTTTCAGAGAATATACTTGCATGGTACTCCTTAAATGTTTATTCATTTTGTCACAATAAGTATGTATTTTAAAGTGCTCCAGCCTAGTTAATTTAATCATGATGTCAAGAATTAATGTGTTAATTTAGTGTGCTAAATTGGCATACTTATTTTAATTCATTTTACAAGCTCAGTGAAGTCTGTGTTCACTTGTCCATTGACATCCACTTAACTATCTGGCTCAGCAAAAGAATATTAGAGCAATTTCTCTGTCCTCTGTCACATTCTGTCCATCCTACTGCTTTGGATGTTCTTACCCTCTTTCTGAGAATGTCTTTTGTGTAAATGTTACCTAACAGGACACTTCAAAATATATGCAGAGTCATGGAAAGCATATTATCATGAATGGAATGGCTTTGGTTTCCCAGGTGATTAAAATTCATGAACTCTCTCAGTTCCAAGTATGCTTTTAATCTCGTGTGTACTAGCATTGCACCTTTAAAATACAGAATAATGAATATATAAATTACATTATTTATTGCGAAGAATATATCTGTATTTGAGACCACATCAACTCCTTAAGCATGTAAAATAATAGCAGTACAAGGAAGAAGCAGAAGTCTGAAAAGGGTGAGGCATTGAATAGAAAGATAGGCAAAAGTAACATATGAATGAAAGCAAGCCTTTAGAAATGGGACTCATTTGTAGTTACAAAAATAGGATAAAATGATAGACCATTGAAAAGAAGAGCTCATTTCCTTTAAACAAGACTCGGTTCTGTTTCTAAACCAAGAAAAAAGGAGCAAAGCACAGCAGGCACATACAACATTGAGACTAGTAGCTCTATTAGGAAATAATCAGCCAGTGCTTTGTGCCTGGAGGAGAATATGGTGTGATTAATTGCCCCTTGCCATGCCAGGTCATCCCATTTCCAGAGGGAATAATGTGAGTTAAAGGCTTTGTGCTCAAGTGGTAGCTTCCTCCTCAACTCTTGGTGGCAATATTTCTTATCTCTACATTTCTTCAACCATATCATGACTTCATTTTCATAACTGAAAGCAAGCCACAGGTAAGAAATAACCTGTGTCTGCAGAATTTGGAAAAAAGGGCCATTGTATTATTAAATACATTAGCTAATGATTCTCTGCTGTGCAAAAGTGGTTCTGAGATCGAATGCATCAGAAGTGGCTGAGAGTTGATTTGAAAGATAGGATCTCAGCTAGCTCTAGTGGCATGCATCTGTCATCTCAGTAGTCTGGGGGCTGAGGCAGGAGGATTACAAGTTCTGCATCACCCTGAGCTACATAGTGAATTCCAGAGCAGTTGGGGCTACATAGCTAGGCTTTTTCTCAAGATATGCAAAATAAGCATTATTATGAGGCCCCACACCAATGTTTCTGAATCATAATCAGAATTCCAACAAGGTGGGCAAATGGTTTCTCTTTGCATCTGCCACACCCCTGCGGCTTTGCCCTTCTTTCCAGAATTCTCTCTGTCCCCCAAATTCTACCTTGCTATTGGCAATCAGCTTTTTATTAACAATGAGAGCGACACATTTTCACAGTGTGCCAAAAAATTATTTCACAGAAGAGACCAAGTCAATAAAACCCTTAAGCTTTTTTTAAATTTTTTTATTAATTTTTTTTAATATTTATTTATTTATTATGTATACAATATTCTGTCTGTGTGTATGTCTGCAGGCCAGAAGAGGGCACCAGAACTCATTACAGATGGTTGTGAGCCACCATGTGGTTGCCGGGAATTGAACTCAGGACCTTTGGGAAGAGCAGGCAATGCTCTTAACCACTGAGCCATCTCTCCAGCCCCAAAACCCTTAAGCTTTAATATGCAGGAGTTTGACCAGATTGTTTCCTTTACCCATTAGTAAAAAGACAAAGTAGCTCGAGGAAAAGAAAGTATTAAAGAAGTGAAGAAAGATGAAAGTAAAGTACCCTGAGTTATAATTTGGCATGAGTCAGCTCTTCCATGGCCCCTGCCTGCCCTTGAAGTTTTTGGTACGAGAGTTTGAGCCTAATTCAAAGACCTCTGCCATGAGCCTGTGGATACTTTGTGTCAGGCATATGTCCTTTCTCTACTGTGTTTCCAGGAAAATGAGCCCAGAGTGTCCCTCAGAGATTTAGCCCTGTGATCCAGAGCGATGGAGAAGAAACTTGAAACAGCTGTGCTCTCCATGGCTCAAGGCTACAGCATCACCAAAAAAAAAAAAAAAAAAAAAAAAAAAAAAAAAAAAAAAAAACAGGGATTCTAAAGATGTTTCCAGTTGTGACTATTTTGGAGTCTGTACTATGTACTTAACAAATACTCCAGTAATTGTTTTGAAAGCATTCTTTAGGAGATGCACTTGGTTAGGGATGGACGGAGGCTTCTTTTACAAACTAGTAGCATAATTTCTTGGTACAAAGTGATGGCTTTCATGATTAAAGTTTCATACACTTATAACAAGTACTTTGATTATATTCATCCTTCCAATGCTCTCTCACTTACCCCTAATGACCCTTACCTATCCTTTTTCTCTTACTATGACAGAAATGTGTGATATCGGTCTTTCTTAGTTTGGTTTATCTCACTTCATATGATGCTCTGCAATTCTATTCATTTATCTCCACATACCATAATTTCAAATCTGGCTTTCCTATCAGTCCTGTAGGAGGCAAAATCAACTCCCTTCCTATTCTAATGCATTACTAGGACATGCTTACATTAACTTCCTGTTCTACCATGTGTGCTCAGTTCAAATCACCCCTGTATCAGTTTATTCCTTGACATTGGTGAAAACTTGTCTCTGAAGACCTAGCTTTGTACTTTTCAAATCATAGTTTACTCTTGTTTCCTTTTTTTATTCACATTCTTTATCATTTGACTTGAACTTAAATATGTTTATGCCCATATTCTACCTCCCCATTCAAACACTTGAATCCTTCAACACCCTCTGGGCCACAGATTAGAGAGAGCATCGTAGCAGGAGTTCAGTAGTATCGCTAATTGCTCTATAAATTGGATGGGACTCAAAGCTCACTTAATAGCAGTCTCTGAAGGTAAGCTAATCACCTTCTGTTTGTTGGGCAACTCTACTTGTTTATATGTAACTTGCAATAGCTGACATCCCCTTTCTTGTAGCCAGTGACCTCAGGATTCTTTGGTTAATTCTTGAGTTGTGTTTGCTTTTGTTTTAATTTAGTTTTACATCATTCTCTTCCAAAATATGAACATAATTTGTATTTCCTTTGTATTTGGCCATCTTGCTTCTGGTTAATTTGGATTCTAGGGAAATAAAGAAAGATACTAAAATTTCTGGTAACGTTTTATGTTTTATATACTTATACACGCTTATTCTCTAACATTTGAGAATTTATTGTATGTTAAAAGTTGTGATAAACATCTTACATATAATTCAACCTTCACAGAGATAATTTAATGGGATATTCCCTATTTTGCACAGGAGGATGCTGAAATATAAAGTAGATTGTTCATGATTACTAACAATGTTGGCTTTGTCTTACTCATAAACACTGTATTGGTCAGGGTTCTCTAGAGGAACACAAACAACAGAATGAATATATATTATTACATGGACATATTAGATTAGCTTACACAGTAGGAGATGAATACTCCAATAATAGCTGTCTGGATGCTGGAGAAGCTGAGAACCAGGTAACTACATGAACAACGAGGCCGGATGCCTCAGCAGTACTTAAAGATGAGAGAATTCCTGGAGAGTTCCTGTTCTTCAGTCCAGGTTGGAAGGCTAAAAAACTGGAGGGGGATGAAAATGAAGGATGGTGGCAGTAGCAACAGACACAGACCCACTCACTCATCAGCAAGAAGTGAGGTCAGATGGGCAAGCAGCATTGATTTTTCCATAGCACTGATTTTCTTTATATATGGGGTACCTACCCGAAGGTGCTACCTACTTGGGGGATTGGGAGGTCCTCTCTCAATTAGTCCTGGACCCTCTAGACTTTTCTCACAGTGCCCACCTTTTCTACATTCTATAACAGGTACTCAGCAAACACAGATGAGTCCTTATTAGCTTTGGCTAAGTTATGAAAATTACAATATCTTAGTGAGTGTTGGCATCAGTATTATTTTTTATAAATCATTCATTAGAGAAAGACTGCCAGTGCCACTAGTATCTTCAAAACACAATATAAAAGATTTTTAAATATTTCAAATGTTAGATTATTTATAACTACTTGACCTTCTCCAGTAGCAGAAATCTCTGAGAGTTGACATGTTACAGGCATTTGAAGAATCCATTATGCAAATGGAAATATCATGTCTGCTCAGATATTTGTTGTAGGCATTATGACAGATACAAAAATAGCATAATGCATCCTCTCAAAGGGTTCACTAACTTTGGGAGGGGGTGGAGATAAACTAAATACATTTAATAGCAATGGCAATTTTAAATGGATCTTTGAGCAGATGATGACAATAACAAGTTAATGCATGATTGTAGCTCAGCATTTCAGAAAAGGGGCACATAATACCAGACCCGGGTAAATGATCTAGAGAGCTCAGGGAGGAAGTATGGATTTAAATCTACAGTAGGAAAAGACAATAGAATTAAGTAAGGAAGTACATATAGGGTTGATTAAAATACCGTGGTCAACTAAAGGATGTTCTTTAGCAAGTATCTCCATTTTGCTTTGTTTTGGACTCAGTGTTGAGTAAATATACTGTAACATAGTTTGAAATTTGTGATCTAAGGGGAAACATTAGAACATGGAATTAATATGTCTGTTATATTCTTATGGCTATGAAGTTCACACTGAAGTTGAAATGATAACTATCTATTAATATTCAGTGTACTTTTTAATAATTATAATATAATCACATAATTTCTCCCTTATCCTTCCTCCTTCCAAACCCTCTTAAATAGCCTTCCTTGCTTTCCCAAATCATGTCCTCTTATTTCATTACTTGTTCCTATATTTATAATACATATATGTGTACATATATGCATCTCTAAATATAAATATCTCAATCTATATAATGTTATTCATATGTATGTTTTCAGGGATGACCATTTGTTAAAAAGACAGCAACAATAGACATGCCAAAATTGAAAGAGGAAAGCCGCAAGGCCTCAAATCTACACAACAAACTACAGTTAACTAAGAGTGCTGAGAGAGGAGAAAGTGATGAGTTATCAATTGATGATCAGTGGACATTCTTTGGACATCGTAAGATAAGATTTTGGGGTACATTTGGTGAGGTGTCAGCTTTGCAGAAACACTACTTGGCATAGCCCAATCTTATTCAAATAGGTCTCTGAAGCATTTTTCAGCTACAGCTTCAAAGTGAGACATTGAAATAAAAATATTCTGCATAGTGAGTGGAGCTTGATGGTGCCATTGGGACACTGCTAGGGGCTACCCTCTAAGGGGAACAGGAGAAGCCACCACTACCACAGGTTCTAAAAGTAGCTTCTAAATCTTGGACCTTTACAAATGGGTGAGAAAACTCAACACTACAGAGAATCGGTCATGTGAAATATAAGGGTTTGTTTGAGGATGTGTTTATATAATTAATCTCATGAAAATCTCTGAGAATAAGAATTATGGTTTTATTCTTTTATATATGACAAAAGCTAGATTAGATGCTTGGTACATTGACAGATTTAAAGTTCAACAACACAACCACTCTTAAACAACTAATAAATTTGGTCTACAAGAAAGGAAAGGATAGATACACTGTAGAATAGCTTTCTAGCTAACATTTGCATTACTTCACACAGCCATGTTTTTTACAATGTAATATTTTGCATCCAACAACTGCATATGATTTTACTGCCATTGAAAAACAGTATTTCTAAAAAGGAGAAGAAGATATGAAAGGTCTCAAAGAAGTCATGTGTTACTCTGTGTGCAGATTTGAAGCATGCTAGTTAGGTTCCAGAAAGTGGGGGGATAGAAAAAGTATAACCCCAGAATCTGGCCACAGTTCAAATTGAAGAGAAAACCTTAAGGGAAGGCAAAATTTAGAAGCTATAAAGTAAGTACCTGGAACACAGAGATTGCTGAAGAGAAGTCTAACAAAAATACCTTCTGTCCACTAAAAAATGACTCATATCTTACCAGAAGGTGATGAGGAATAGTCTGTCTTCCTGTTTAGGTACCCATGGGAAGTGTATCCAAGGGAAGTGTACCAAAAAGGACTGAATGATGTATATGATTAACAAGAAAACAATACTAGATGGGGGAAAAAAGAAAGGAAGAAAAAAAAGTTGACCAAGTTCAGATCTGTTTTGACACAAACAATAGTTGCTATTGTGTATATAAAGGATCTGTAAACCATTTCCCCTATAAAATATCATCGCAAATGAGATCTGAAATTTATGTTTTGATGCCAAATTTTATTCTTTGGTATTATATTTCTAAAATAAAAATGTGATTGGGATAGTATACTCTGGAATTAGTTGGTACTTTTGTCTAAATTATTTCAGCATGTTTCCTGCCTTAAATTTTCTGAAAATAAAATGATTTAAAGAAATATGTTCTATAGAATGATAAATATTTGTAATAAATATTAATTATTATAAATAAAATAATTTTTAATAAATATTGATTCTTATAAATAAAACAATTTCTTTATAATGACATAATTTTCATTTTAGAAGTGTCACTCAACATGAGGAGATGATAAGCAACAGTGTATATCTATTTTAAACAATAGCTGTATTCTTGCTAGAATTTACAAACCATTTAAAGCTCACTTGTTTCTTAATGGAATAAAAGAACTTTTTAGAAGTATAGATGTTTTTTACCTAAACACATTCATTTTTGTTGCAGGGGGCCGCTTGTTTGTTCCCTGCCGCTTAGCCTCAAAATAACCATACAGAAACTGTATTAATTAAATCACTGCTTGGTCCATTAGCTCTAGCTTCTTATTGGCTAACTCTTGCATCTTAATTTAACCCATCTCCATTAATCTGTGCATCCCTCCAAGGTCATGGCCTACCAGCAAAGATTTAACACATCTATCTCTGGTGGTGGTTCCAAGGTGTCTCTCTCTCTGACTCTGCTTCCTTCCTCCCAGCATTCAGTCCAGTTTTCCCCACCTACCTAAGTTTTGCCCTATCAACAAGACAAGGCAGTTTCTTTATTCATTAACCAATAAAAACAACACATAGACAGAAAGACTTCCCATGCCACATTTTACTATAATCTTTGTCTCTGTCATTTTGTCTTGTGAAGGATGAGAGAAAGCAGAAAAGAATAAGACATAGAAATTCATCACAAAGTGAAGATACTAATAAAATTTACCTAGGAATGCATAAAAATAACAGTAGCAATGAACAACAGTGTGTGTACTGCATGGAGAATGGCAGGTTATTAACCATTTAGCTTCAAAAAGTAAGGGGAGAATGTGCTATTGCTTGGTTGGTTATGGCATACTATTAAAAGAAGTAGAGTGAGTTTAGACATACAACAGTTTTGAAGACAACAGAGTGTTCCCTTGTTGCTAATAGCATGGATGAGCATGAGAGAAAGTTTCTGATTACATCTTTACATGGACTGGCTATAAACTAAAAACAGCAGTAAAGAACAGTAAGATCAAGAGCAAATGGAGCTGGAGAGATTGCTAAGTTGTTAAGAATACTGTTTTTCAGAGGACCCAAGTTCAAATCCCAGCACCCACATCAGGCTGCTCACAACCTCTTGTAACTCCAACTCCAGAAGATCAAACAGCATCTTCTGACTTCCAGGGCCACCCAAACATACATGGCAGACACTCAAACAAACATGTACATAAAAGTTAAATCTTAAGAAACATGTACTTTTTGAAGTAAACACTGTTAATATTGATTTTTTTAAAATTCATCATTTGGTTAATGATTTTAACTTACCTCTTCAGGCATCTAACAAAGATATATAGGTTTTGTAAAAGAAAAAGATCTCTTTGACTATATCCTTGTAGAGTGTAAGCTGCAGATTAATAGTTAACCACCCGCAGGACAACACCACTTTCGAATGAATTAAACAAATATGTTTCTTCCCTAGGATAATGAGATGTAACTTAAAAATTGTAAGCCAGAGAACCTAAATATTTATTAAAACTAAAAGGTAAAAAGTTTTTTAAAAAAAAAAAAAAAAAGAGTTAGCCAGGCGGTAGTGGCGCATGCCTTTAATCCCAGCACTCGGGAGGCAGAGGCAGGCGGATCTTTGTGAGTTCGAGACCAGCCTGGTCTACAAGAGCTAGTTCCAGGACAGGCTCCAAAGCCACAGAGAAACCCTGTCTCGAAAAACCAAAAAAAAAAAAAAAAAAAGAGTTGTTTTTAGTTATTTTGCTAGAACACTTTTTACTGTAGAAGTAAAAACAGCAGGAGTGGGGGAATGTTTTCTGAAAAGAGAGCTGGGAAAGTCTCATCAGGTGAAAGTCTGATGTTAGTGACAAATCTTCAGCAAAGATGGCTTTACCCTTTACCCTTTCTATCTCAAGAACAAAATACTCTGACGGCCATGAGCTGTGTAACTTTGGAGCTTAAATGCTGTATTTGAAAAAGGAGGAAATATCTGTCCATCCTAATATTGGACTTAACCTCACTTTTAATGTGCAGTTGGGTGGAGCACTATTAACATAGTCGTAACAGAGCTTGTAAATGTGTTCAACTGCTTTGGGTGGAACTGAAGTCAAATGGAACTTGAAAAGATCAGACACAGACATCAGACTCATCTGACATAGGAACCCAATCTAAAAGTGTTTAAAATTAACACTGTCTGGGGAAGATGGTCATCATGGGCATAAAGATAAATATAGATATGGTGATTTAAATAAGAATGACTCCATAGACTCATATATGCTTGAATAATTGGTCCCCAGTCATTGAAACAATATGGGAAGGATTAGGAAGTGTGGTCTTGTGGGAAGAGGTATGTCATGAGGATAGACTTAGAGGTTTCAAAAGCCCAAGCCAGTCCATTTCTATTTAGCTCTCTCTCTCTCTCTCTCTCTCTCTCTCTCTCTCTCTCTCTCTCTCTCTCTCTCTCTCTCTCCCTCCCTCTCTCCCTCTCCCCCTCCCCCCTGTCCCTCTCCCACTTTCTCCTCTCCCCCTCCCCCTCTCTGTCTCTCTCTCTCTCTTCCTCTTTCTCTCTGCTGTATGCTTGTGGATGTAAGCATTCAGCTACTGCCCCAGCATCGTGCCTGCCATGCCTGCCTGCTTGCAATCATGCTTCCTTCTATGATGATAATATGTGGCAGATAGTCACACAAATATGTAAATAAAAATAAATCTTAAAAATACTAAGGGCAAATATAAAATAAATGAAGTTTAGTAAGAAAAGTGAAACATACTTTTTGAAGTAACTTATTCTCTGAAACTGTGAGCCCCCCTAACTCTTTCTTCTATAAGCTGCCTTGATCACTGTGTCTCTTCACAGCAATAGAAATGTAATGATGACGATAGGATTCCAATAATCCTGTTAGACTAGGACATTCTCTGTTCCTCTGAGCCTGTGGTTTTCTACAAAAACTGTGTTACTCAATAACCATAGTTTTGTTGGATTTACTGTAAATATGCATTAAAATTTACTGAGATGCCTTTGAGATTTGTTTTTAGTAGGAAGTGAAAAAAACTAACTTCTATTTGTCATTTTAATTAAAAATTCAAGTAGCATTATCTTCTAATGTACTTTCACCTCTCCTCAGAGATTCACCTAGCTTTTTGTTAATAAAATGCATTAGCCAGGAAGATGTTTTAAGAGGTTATTTGTAAATATCATTAATACAAATGAAAACATAACCACAATGTCTGTAAATGATATGTTACAATGTAGAGGGATAATTAGCTGGGAGATTCAGCTGGCGCCCTAACCAGTTGCTCCTTTATTTGACAGAAGAGATTCATAGAACACATATTCCTTAAAAAAGGTACTGTCTATAAAACTGAAAATAATTATTCCAAGTGAAGTAACCCAGACGTAGAAAGACAAATGAAACATATTCTCTCTCATATGAGGATGCTAGGTTTGAATCTTTAGATGGATACAGTTAAACTGGAGTAACTACAGAAGTAAGAAAAATGGTTAGGGACCATTCAGGGCCTTTCAAGGAATGATATCTCGACTACAGAAAGCATGAAGGATGAGTGGGAAATAATGGATCAAGAAGGGTTAAATGAGATGAGAAACAGGATGTCAGATGGCATGTAGATGTGGGAGTATGGGGAGGGAAAACTAACACTAAAGTCATTTGAAAAAAGCTATATGGAAGCCTACTACTAGAGAAAATTCTTTTTTTTCTTTATACGTATAAACAAGTTTAAATTTAATTACTCTACAACAGGAGGACAATACCTTTCTTAGACAGCATAGATTATCAAATAAATAAGCCCAGGATGGGTTACATCTTTTCAAGTGGCTAGTTAGTAAGATATTGTGGCCCCTAAACATTATAGGCTGTTGCTGTTTTAGCTTACCCTCTAGATGGTAACCCTCTGATAGCTAGACTATATTTCTGAAGTCTCTACACAGCTGAGTTATGAAATATGGAGAAATGAAGTTGGTGCTGACCTGAAAACTTTATTCCTACTGGCCTTTGTAGTACTGGAAGGTACTCTTCATGCTACTGGGAGAGTGAACCTTGTAAATTACAACAACATGTAAGACTCACTTACCAATGCAATAGTGGCATAAACATTACCGGAGTAATAGGTCACTTCCTGTTTGACTTTTTCCTCTGTTCCAAAAGACAGAACTTATTTGGTCCCATTATTGGATCCAAAATCCCATGTCTGGGTAGTTCATAAGCCATAGGGAGAGCCTACTACTATTATTCTGTTAAATGGACATAGTATTAAACTACTCTCTACATACTTATCATTATACCTATAGATCTGTGCAGCTCTTGATCTTCATCAGAGAAGGCGTTTTTCACAATAAATGGCTACTTATACAGAGACCCACAACGAGTCAATGTGCAAAGAATAAGAGGCCACAGAGAGCTTAGCCTCAAGTGGTACATTGATATTACACCCCACTCCTTCCAAGGATTGGGGATTATCATAGAATAGGTGACAGAAAGATTGTAAGACTCAGAGGTAGCAAATAATTACAGAAAAAGTGTTCCTCAGATCCAATAGGGCAGTTGCACAAATGAACTCACAGAAGCTATGAGTGTTACACAAGATCAACACAAACAAACATGATGGATGGGGAGAGAGTCAAAAAGTCCTCCTAGCTGAGGACCCATTTGAAATTAACGGATGCTGCAAGAACAGTTTTCTTCAAAGATAAGGCCCCATGATTTAGATGTCCCTAACATGCATGCACATACTGTCAGAACTATGTGGACTCAGTGTTGTTGCTGTTTTTCTAAGAACTCATAAAATTGGGAAAGAAGTGGTGTGGAGGGTAAAAGGAAGGAATTAGAAAATACTGAGTGGGATGACAGATTGATCAAAGTATATTATATGTGTATATGAAAGTCTCAAACAATAAAATAAAAGATATTATCTAATATGAACTAAAAAGATAATGGAGGTAACCATGGGAATGAGGAAGGGAAAAAGAGATTTGCAAGAAATGGAAGAAAATCAATAAAAACTAATTATGTATGCATCTTAGGGATTCTATTTCTGTAATGAACACCATGACCAAAACAAGTTAGGGAGAAAAGGGTTATTCTGGCTTACACGTCCACATCAATGTTCATGTTTGAAGGAGGTCAGTACAAGAGCTCAAACAAGCCAGGAACCTGGAGGCAAGAGATGATGGATAGGCCATGGAGGAGTACTGCTTACTAGATTGCTCTTCATGGCTTGATCGGCCTGCTTTCTTACAGAATTTCGGACTACCAGCCCAGAATGGCACCATCCACAATGGGCTGGGCCCTCCTCCATTGGACACAAATTAAGAAAATGACCTGAGAGATCTTGATTGAGAGAGCTAATGTGGGGTTAGGGAGAAACCTGGTGCTAGGGAAATTTCCAAGAATCCACAAATATGACCCCAGTTGAGACTCCTAGCAACAGTGGAGAGGGTGCCTAACTGGCCTTTCTCTGTAATCAGACTGGTGGATACAACTATCATCATCAAGCCTTCATTCGGTAACTGATAGAACCAGATGCAGAGATTTACAACCAAACAACAGGCTAAGCTCAGGCAATTTAGTCAAAGAGATGGAGGAGGGAATACCTGAGCAAGGGAGATCAAGATCATGATGAAGAGATCTACAGAGATATTGGACCAAGCTTGTGGAAAACTCTAGACCAAAAGCTATAGAGAATCCATGGGACCAATTAGGCCCTCCATCTGTGGGAGACAGGGGTGAAGCATGGAATATCTGAGGGGCCTTGGCCAGGAGGACCATGATCCATCCCTGGTGCAAGATCTAACTTGTTGGAGACCATTCCTTTTCCTGGGATGCCATGCTCAGCCTTAGTGCAGCAGAGAGGAACTTGCTCCTGCCCCAACTTAATGTGCCAGACTTTGTTGACTCTCCATGGGGGAGTCCCCACCCATTGGGAGGAGTGGATAGGGGGTTGGCTGGGGGTGGGAGGAAGGATAAAGGAAAACTGTGGTTGGAATGTAAACATGAAATTAAAAAATAAACGAATAAAACTTTAAAAAGAAAATTAACAGAGACCCACATTGGAGCACCGGACTGAAATCTCAAGGTCCAAATCAGGAGCAGAAGGAGAGAGAGCACGAGCAAGGAACTCAGGACCACGAGGGGTACACCCACACACTGAGACAATGGGGATGTTCTATCGGGAACTCACCAAGGCCAGCTGGCCTGGGTCTGAAAAAGCCCGGAATAAAACCGGACTCACTGAACATAGCGGACAGTGAGGACTACTGAGACCTCAAGAACAATGGCAATGGGTTTTTGATCCTACTGCACCTATTGGTTTTGTGCGAGCCTAGGCAGTTTGGATGCTCACCTTACTAGACCTGGATGGAGGTGGGTGGTCCTTGGACTTCCCACAGGGCAGGGAACCCTGATTGCTCTTTGGGCTGACGAGAGAGGGGGAATTGATTGGGGGAGGGGGAGGGAAGAGACAGAAATCTGAAAGAAAGAAAGAAAGAAAGAAAGAAAGAAAGAAAGAAAGAAAGAAAGAAAGAGAAAGAAAGAAAATTACCTACAGGCTTGCCTGCCTCTCCAGTAGCTTGTGTCAAGTTGACATAAAACTAGTCAGAACATTATGAAGTGCCACAATGCAACTCATTACTTTGTAAGTTAATTTACAAATATTTTTTAAAAAAGAAAAACTTCTCTTCAGATGGATTCAACCTTTAGCCCTCTTCATTATATATACCTAAATGGCAAGTATTGACAATGAACAAAAGACTCAGGTAGACTCTCCCACTCTGAGCTCCTCTCTCAGGGTTGGGGTCCTGAACCAGGTATTTTTTTTTTCCACAACAACCACGTGTTCCATATACCTGAGCATGATTTCGACAGCATGATTTCTACTCATACCAGTGGCTTCAATTGGTGAGTTTCCCCATTCTGTTCAGCTTAACCGTTTATCCAAACCCAAGGAATTGACCATTGAGCTCTGGCAATTCTCTGGTGTCCTTAGAAATGGGGGAACTGCCCCCAAACCACTGTCTTCAAGGCTACAGTTGTGCCCTTTGCTGACATGCATCTCTGGATTGCTTCCCATAGCTGAAATTGTGTTTGGAATGGCCTGGGGCCAATCCACCTGTGACTGGGGGCCCAGGGTCCCTCAGATTCTTCTTTCTCTTTTTTTCCATTTCTTTTCTTCTCTTTTTTCCCCCCTTTGCTGGAAAAGGCTGGTCGGAGCAGCTTTTGGCCTCTCTGGGTTCTGAGTTACCCCTACCAGAGGCAACCAGGCCTTACCTTCCCGCTCAAGGCCTGGAGGATGCCCTCTCATGGGTCTTGTGAAGGTCGCACTGATTCATACCTCACCCACAGTCAAGAGACGTCTTACTGTGTGCCTTGTGGTGTTGCTGTTTCATGGGTTTTCATGGTTTTAGCCCTAGGCAGCAAGCCATCCAGATTCATCCCCTCTGGGATGGATGCCTTTTAGAGGCCCTAAAACCACAAGCCTTAATGCCCTACTTCTTTCAGCTCTTACCCTCACTTTGCTGGTGTCCCGCCAGCTCCACTTTTATGGGAGCTTTCTAACTACTTTCAGCACACAGGCAAATGGATCCTGCCATGGCTACTGCTGCCAACAAAATTGGTCGGATCCACAAGGTGGCTTTTTTCAATTCCAGCCTTTTGCTCCCCTCTGCAGCTTGTGGTGTGGCAGCTCAGCCACAGGGCAGATCATGCCTCTAGGTCTCTCTTATTAAGCTTAAAATCCCTGAAGCTCAAAAATTGTGGCTTTTCCATTTATTATTGAGCTTAAAACCTTTACAGCTCAAAAACTGTGGCTTTTTCATACAACATGTGACTGTTGCCATTTTGACTGGGGTCAGGTGACTTTGTTGCCATCTTGGCTGAGAGCCAGGTCAGGTGACCAAGATCTGTCATCTTTACTGAGGTATTCCCTGCCTGCTTCCCTAGTGTTAACTCTGTTACATGGGTGACCTTACTGCCATCTTAACTGAGAACCAGGTCAGGTGACCAAGTTCTCCCATCTTTACTGAAGTATACCCTGCCTTGTCCCCTGGTTTACTTATGTTTTTTTTTTTTCACTAAATTCCTCTTGTTAACTCTGCCTGTGTTTTAGGCAGTGACATGCCTTTGGTAGGGCCCACCAAGAGCATCCACTTTGCCCAATTCCTGTTCACTCTCTCTGTGTGTGATCATACATGTAACTTAAATTCACCTATGCTTAATGTTAGGGTTGTTCATTTCATCTCATTTCAGAGTACAAAACAATAAGTCTCATGCTTTAAACTGGTATGTACTTTTAAGTCTCTTACATAAATACTTTATATTTAATCCAACCCTCATTTAAAATATGCTAAGCTATTCTCTACTATTGTCAGTTCCGCCATTAACCTTCTATTGCAAGCAGTTTTTTTTTTCTTATTTCTGTCTTTATGTGTGTAAATCTTACCTGTTAAGTTGAGAGCCAGTACAGTCAAGCTCAGACCCAGCCCTCCAGGTAGATTCTATACTATAGTTATACCTGATGAACAATGCCCAACTGCTCAGAGATCTGGGGAATATGGCATTTAAATATTTAATTATTAAAAAAAAACTTCTCATAACAAAAAGAGACAGTTAGGCTCCTAGCAGCAGCACTTTATTTCCTCCAAGGAAGACAGAAGACAAATGGGCACACAACAACATCCATTCACAATTTGCTTCAACTGCCAAGCGCTGACCACTGGGAAAAACTGCCTTTCATCTAAACTGAAGATCTCCAGACATGGACAGAATTGCTGGAATTGACAGTCTAGCAGCTCAGGTCAAGGCAGGCTTGTCTTCCTACAGATTTCATAGTTTACAGGATCTTCTGGAGCCTGGCAGGCCCTGAGCTAAACAGCAATAGGCAAAAACAACCTTCAGCGACCATGGAGGACCCTGAGGAGTAGCCCTAGGTGCCAACCAAGTAAGTTCTTTTTTTTAATCTATAACTCAAGTAAAATTTTTTCCTTCTCAAAGATCTCATCAAACAAATTTCAGCAAATTGCAAATATAAGTTATCAAATTCCTTTCTCATGCTGCCCTCCATAGTCATAAAAATATGTTTCATTGTGCAAAAATATCTGTCACAGTCATTCTGACATAAATATGCTACTGTTTATACAATGTATAGTCTAAAACTTCTGTTTTCACAAACCCAAAGAATTCTTTTGAGTTCCAGGGAGCCGAATTGAAGGTTCCACCTTAAACAGGTCAGATCCATCTCCCTCAATTCTCTGATCCTAAAATTTTTCCCCTAATTTAACTTCATCCTCTGTTCTACCAATACCTTAAACAGGTGTAAGAGACACCAAGCATTTCCATACCTCAAACACCAGACAGGAGAAAAGAGACCAGCTATGCCAGGATGTGACCAACACCCAGTCTTCTCAGGTTCCCCACAAAGATGACACCCACAAATAAGCAGGAAGGTGCCTTGAGAATCTGCCGCCCTAATTCCTTTAACCTGTGGTGCATAACCTCTTGCCTTTTTATTAAAAAATAAGATGGGTATGTAATGATCTGTTCTGTCTCTTTAAGAGACAAGCCACGCCCACTCCCCCATCTGCTGAGACAGGCTGATCTTCAGCTTACAGCCTGACTCTCTCTTTTTTCCATCCTCCTCTCGAAGAGGCAGCTTCTGCCTCTCTCCCCTTCTCCCCTCTTTCTCTCCCTCTCTCTCTCTCTCTTCTCTCATTATCTCTATTCTTTCTCTCCCTCTCTCTCTCTTTTCTCTCTCTCTGCCTCTCTGTTCTTCTCCCCTTCCTCCCTTCCCTTCCATAACCCACTTAATAAATATTCAACCTCACTCTGCATGGCATGCCTATCCATGTCTCTGTCCCTTGCCTGCCGCAGTGTGTCTCCCTGCCCTGGACCATCCATGGTTCAGGTACCTGTAGCTGTCCCTGCCTGGGAATGGCTGCTCTTGGAACCCCCTGACCACTGCCTGCCACCACATGGCCTGCTGCCTGATGCTGCTGGGGAACCTGCAGCATCTTTTATTTTTATTTTACTGTTACAGTGATGGGTGCCTATAATCTAAGCACTGTCGAGATAGAAGACCCTGGAGACTTGATGGCATGTCATCCAGGTTCAGTGAGAGACTTTGTTTCAAAAAAGATGTCAGTATGGCTGCCATGCCTGATATTCTGAGTTCAATTTTGGAATCCACATGGTGGAAGAATAAAAGACTCTTAGAAGTTTCGTCTGACTTCTATACATACCTCAGTACTTTAGCTTGCAAATACACACAGAAATAATTAAGTAAATACCCTAACACAGTGACAAATGCCTTTAATTCCAGCATACAGAGGGAGAGGCAGGCAGATTTCTGTGAGTTCAAGGGCAGTGTGGTCTATATATCTAGTTCCACATCAACAAATGCTACATAGTGCGAGTCTGACTCTAAAACTAAAACTAAGTAAAAGAATATAATTTTTTAAAAAATATGAGGAAGGGGCTGGAGAGATGGCTCAGAGGTTAAGAGCTTCGCCTGCTCTTCCAAAGGTCCTGAGTTCAATTCCCAGCAACCACATGGTGGCTCACAACCATCTGTAATGAGGTCTGGTGCCCTCTTCTGGCTTTCAGGCATACATGCACACAGAATATTGTATACATAATAAATAAATATTTAAAAAAAGATGAGAAAGTGATTAAGGAAAACAACTTAGTCTGAAGTTTACTTTTGATTTAAACATATGCACATACACAAGCACACGCATACATATGAGTAAAATTTCTAGGTACTAGTAGAGGCAATATATTAATATGTACTGCCAGACTGATCTCTATTTTTTCTATAACGTTATACTTATAGAACCAGCATATGCTTATCAAATATAACATGAATGACTTTCGATTTGAATTTACTTCATTACCAGTACATTTGAGACAACTTTGTAAATAGCATAGATATTTCCTGTTCGAGAATTGCTTATGTACATATCCTACTTATTTTTCTCTGGAATTCTCTTTATTCATTAATTTATATGATGAGAGTAAACTTAAATAGAGCCATTCAATGATAATGCAGATATTTCAATTCTACCTAACTTTTGTGAGAGAACAACTGTAAATAAAATGTGATGATTAGTGTGGGATATACCACAAGTTACCAGTGTTCTGGACTTTAGATGAGAAGAAAAAGACAGTATCAGGTTATGTATTCTTAGCAGTAGCCACAGAATATTTTCTGAGAGTAATACCATGGATATTATTTGTGCTTTTGCCTTATCATTTAAATACTATATAACCTGTTATATGGATTCAATAACTGCAATATTTCTAACTAGCCACTTAGTTCTATGAGGGTAAAGGTATGAGGAAAGGAGATGAGTGAGAATGTAAAGGGTTAATTCCTAACTCACTGTTTAATGAGACACAATAATGACATATAAATTGTTCTGTCATGAACTTGTATACATATACACACACAGTTTAAAAAGTTAAATTTCAAAAAAAGAAAGTAAAGTTAATTTCTTTTAAAAGTTACATGCATTTTTAGTAAAATGAGTATAATTCAAGAAAATTTCATTCAATGAAATAAGTGAGATACAGAAAGGTGAATGTCATATGTTCTCACTCACATAAGGAAATGTAAAATGTTAATCTCAAAGAAGAGCATAAATCAGTGAGTACACAAGGCCAGGGAGAGTATGAGAAGAGGATGAAGAAAGTTTAGTATCTAATTGTATGAATAGGGTCAGCACTCTATTAAAATACGGTGACCACCATTCACAATTAGTGTTGTATCATGAAGAGCTAAAAGAAAGGAAGTTTATGGATTCAGATATAAGAAATTGAAATGCTAAATATCTTGATGATTGTATATCATGTATATGTATTGTCTTATCACAGTCTATCCCGTTACTATGCATAACTATTATATGCCATCTTAAAAATAGGATGAATGGGCTCAATACAACTTAAAATAGGAAACTGGGTGAGTATAAACCATCTCTCAATTTAGAAAATAATTTTCTTTATTTTTAATGGACAGGTAAAATTGTATCCATTCATCACAAATATGCTTTAAAGTATTCTGTACACATATTATGGTGATAAACCATATATGTAGTGATCATCTTTAAGCCACTTACATTGTGTTTGGATTTTTTTCTTTCCTTATCTCTCTTTATTGAGGTAAAAAGTTAAACAAAAAAAGTAGTGCACACTTAGAGTATAAGAAAAAAACACAAATATTTCAGAGATATGGGAAAACATCCATTTCTATTTAGCTATAAAATGAAGATCATATTATTCATCTTGTCGGATTGTCATAAGCATTAGGGATTAGGGATGAGTTGGCTGAGCATAGAGCCTGGAGCTGAGCAAGTACTTTGCAAATACTGTCTCCCTTTATTCTATTTTTCCCAGAATTAGAGGATTATGAGATTATTTCTATTATAAAGAAATACAAATATGTTGTTTTATCTCTTTCCTTTTATTAAAAGAAGTTAAATATCATTATCTATTTACTATGCTTGCAGTCATTATGATGCCCCAAATGAGCTGACAATATTGGAACAATTAATTGTTTCTTATACTTTGTGCTAAAAGACCCACAAAACACATTCAAATATGATGCAGGGTTAGATTTCACATCTGTTTGGAAGCAATATGTCACTTACAATGTTTCATGAGCTTTCTTACATAAGAATTTCTTCCCAGACCACCCATCCACTGCCTTCAGGCTGTTTTGGACTTGAAAGTCAGATAGCACAGGTATCAGAAATGCCTGAAATATAGGAATGATAAGTTCTGAAGTGAATCTGATTAAGCTTTCTTATGGTAAAAGAAGAAATGTGGATATTTTGGTAACCTGAGTGGTGTTTAATAGTGTGTTTCTTGTTCTTGGCTATATTTCTGATAGGCAACAACTTGAGAACCCCCTTCCAAATGAGAATTTCTTTCTCCAAAATGCTGGTTGATGAATAGCTTCCTCTCCAAAAGCAAACACTGTGGTAGAAAAGCACCCAAGAGATTTTTTTCTTTTCTCCACACCCAAGGAGTGGATAAATTGAAACTTTTAAAAATAAATGAAAAGAAACAATAATATTGCTTTCAGTCTTTTGGTACCTTACTATTTACAACCTCAAATTTTATATTTCAAAATGAGCTAAGGCAATGTGTGTAGCAGATTATCCAGATCCCATAGTGGTAAAGGCCTAGTTGTATTTTAAGTTTGGAGTCTCAGAATACATTACCGGTACAATATGTTTAAATGGCAGCCAAGTCATATAGGTTATTCTAGAAGACTGTATAAATCACAATTTAATCAAACTTTAATGTAAATGCTATGTCTCTGTATGCCATTAAGAGGAACACTGTCTTTTCCTTTACTATTTCTCTTGCTCCACTTTTACAATTTGTATCTTGGTGCTGTCTCAAATCTTCCATATCTTCCTCATTGAAGTTCCAAAACACTTTATAAAGATGAAATAATATGAAAGTAGTTGGAACTAACTAATGCTTACATGACAATGACTACTAATCCTTCCAAAGAATTATAATGTTCAAACCATAAATTTTGAGAACAATGAATTGCCATCACTTTAAACAAGAGTTATTAACAAAGCAGAAAAATGAATCTCTTTGGTAATAAGATGCAGTCAAGGAGTCACCCTTGTCTTGAGACTTGCTAATCACCAAAAACTCTCTACTTCCCATGCAGTAGTAACTTAATCTCCAGAGCTTTTGAAATGGGCCAATTTTTTATGTTACAGGCTGGAATATATGAGTTTCTTTCAGAAGATGAGAATGGTCATATTTGAAATGTCTATGTTTTGCTTATGATCATCTCTTGCAATAAATCCTTGAGGCTTTTATTTTTATCTTTCTGGTGGGTTTGATAAGGAAGAATATCTAATATACCCCTAAAAGTAAATAATCCTTCTCAGTGTTCTGTCTCTTTCTGACTTCACCACAAAATAAACATGTGGGGAGAAAATAAACAAAGGCAAAAGCTGCATGACTGGAAGTGATTATCAACTCTGATCTTGACATAGGAAGAAGGCTTGCTTTGGCATCCTACAGTCAATGTGAATATTGGTCTGAAATCACATCATCTACAAATGCGGCAAAAGATTAACACAGTTAAAAGAAAATTGTATTACCTTCAATACTCCCATAAAAAATACTAGACAGAATAATAAGTTTTAGTTTTCTGGTCAGTGAATACCAATTCTTAAAATAAATAGTTTGGAGGATACCAATGTGAGGAATATCTTCAAACAGTTCAGTCATTATACAGTCTAAATTGTATTATTGACTCATAGGTCTGGAATTCAATTATTACTCTGCGCTTTATGAGATGATCATATCTTTGATAACACTGTAAAATGTGCCCTAAGCCTCCTTTATATTCTTCTTGCAGTCATTAATCCATGAGAAATAAAAAAAAAACTCATCCTGGCCACCTTTAAACTTTTGTTTTTCTTGCCCTAACAATTTCACTGACTGAATCTCACTACTGTGTCTGCATTAATATCCTTGACACAACTCATGTCTTTCTCACTTCTGTCTTCTTTGATTCAAAACTTTTCCACAGAGCTGTATTAAAAGAAAAAGTGTTTCTATTCACTTTTGCTTTTACTTCTCAAGGATCAAAATTCTTCTAGAACATCATTGTTTTTAATAAGATGTTCTGTTCTTAAACCTTCTGAGAGCAGTAAGAGAGTAAATAAAGCTTTGATCGGTGAACTCCATTAAAAAATAGTGTGCTTAATTTGTTCATTTATTTGCTCACAACGATTTACTAACTCATTACTGTATGCCCAGGGCTAGACTAATTGCTAAGGGCAAATTAGTGAATAGGATAGATAAAGTCTTGCTTTAAATGACGATTACCAGCAGGACAGATAGACTGCACAATAATTACAAGTAACGGGATGCCATAAAGTGTCACATACATGTGTCACCAAGGGATACTAAGAAGCTCGTAAAGATCATCTGAAATAAATCACATTAGCACAATATGAAAAGTTTACTAAGAGTTTAAAATGGTAAAGGTGGAAAGGGGTCATATGGAAAGAATGCTTGAAGGCAAAAGAAATCATTACTGACTTTCAGGAAAACAGTTTCTCATATCCATCTGTAGAAAATGAAGCCATAGTGATGAGAGTTGAAGCTTTGGGGATGAACATGATTCAGACTATGGGAAGCTTCAAATACATGAAACTCTTATAAAAACAAAGCATTTAATTGGGAACTTGCTTATAGTTTCAGAGACTTACTCTGTAATCATCATGGTGGGAAGCATGGAAGTTCATAGGTAGACGTGGTGCTGGAGCAGTAGCTGAGAATTTTACACCCTGATGCATAAGCACCCAAGCCCCCACACATACAGAGAGAGAGAGAGAGAGAGAGAGAGAGAGAGAGAGAGAGAGAGAGAGACAGAGAGAGACAGAGAGAGACAGAGAGAGAGACAGAGACAGAGAGAGACACACAGAGACACAGAGAGAGAGACACAGAGAGAGAGACAGAGAGAGAGTGTGTTTAAACCTGCTGGCATAGGCTTTTGAAACTGTAACGCTAACCATCGGTGACACACTTCCTCATCAGTCTAATCCTATCAAAGAATTCCATTTCTGGTGACTAAGCATTCACTATATGTGAGCCTTTGGGGAGGGAGTCGTTCTTATTCAAAGCACCACACACAGCAAGGAGCTATTTTCTTTTTTTACTAAGGGTCACAGCATACTTTTAAGTTGGAGAGTCGTATCTGCATTACAGAAATATCTCTGGCTATAATTTACAGACGGATCTGAGAACTGCAAGAATAAGAACAGCAAACTCAGCTATGAAGTTACTTCAAAGCTTAGCTTCCAGGAACTTGGTAGTCTAAGGTAACAGGACAAATAACTTACTGAAGATATCTAATTATTTTGAAAATAAATGATAATTTTAGTAATTATGTGTGGTCATGAGAAAAAAATGACAGAAATGAAAAAGGAGCTAAAATCACAAAGAATCTAGCATGATGGCTTCTTTTATAACTTATCTATGACCTTGGGCTTAATGCCTGAACAACAATGCTATTTTTTGTGGGTATTCACCAGAGAAGACTGCTTGGACATTGGTTTAAGCCACCAGAAATTCTTCATTAGCCAGCTTGGCAACTACACTGAGTGTTCGGGATCCCAGTGTCGCACTGAGCAAGTTTTAAGCATAAAATCCATGTTTTGGGTTGACATACTTTAGTTAACAAGAACAATTAGCCAGCAACAGAACTACAGAAGTCAAAAAATCAAGTTTAACAATTTTAGAGAATTTCCCAGACCTATGGATTTTGATAGATTGGGTCTTTATTTTCATTTTTGGCAACTGGTAGTGCCTATGTGCTGAGTTTTACAGCCTGAATGGCACTTCCATCATGGAGTCAGTTGTGACACAGTCTGGGGCCCTGTTAGATGGTAAAGATGAACCTCAATTAAATGGAGAAACCAATAAAAAATTACCTATCAACAGAAAGACAGAAGAAACTTTGAGGGGGGGCAGTTTTGATTTCTGCTTTATTAAGAAAAGCAAATTGTGCCCTAAAGCCTGTAAATCATCTTAAAAATAACTATTCAAAAATAAGATTAAATATATTTTCTTAATGAATATACATACTAATTTTTCCAAAGCAGTGCAAGATGACTTAGAATAAGATAATAATATACATAGAAAATTAAAATGTAGAGTTTTAATAAGTCTAAATATATTACATAACAAGAGTGTTTGAATCAGTCTGAATATACTAACAATCACATAAAATGTAAAAAATACTAAATTTCTCAAAGGCAGAGAATGTCAATTTAAGTCAATATATATATATAATATATGAGATAAATTTAACCCAAACTTGGCTATATATAAACATTCATCAAAATGGAATTTCAAAAAAGTTACTACTTGGTGGTTTAGTGAGAATTACAATATTAATTTAAATTGTCAATAAAATAATATAATTCTCAATTCTACAGATTTAACAGTGTACTTAGAACCTTCATCTGGCAATGGATGGAGATAGAGACAGAGTCCCACATTGGAGCACCGGACTGAGCTCCCAAGGTCCAAAAGAGGAGCAGAAGGAGAGAGAGCACGAGCAAGGAACTCAGGACCGCGAGGGGTGCACCCACCCACGGAGATGGTGGGGCTGATCTATTGGGAGCTCACCAAGGCCAGCTGGACTGGGACTGAAAAAGCCTGGGATAAAACCGGACTCTCTGAACATGGCAGACAATGAGGGCTGCTGAGAAGCCAAGGACAATGGCACTAGGTTTCGATCCTACTGCATGAAATGGCTTTGTGGGAGCCTAGTCTGTTTGGATGTTCACCTTCCTGGACCAGGATGGAGGGGGAAGGACCTTGGACTTCCCACAGGGCAGGGAATCTGGACTGAGAGGGAGAGGGGATGGAGTGGGGGGAGGGGGAGAGGAGTGGGAGGAGCGGGAGAGAAATGGGAAGCGGGGAGGAGGCGGGAATTTTTTCAACTAACTAAATAAATAAATAAAAGATAATTAAAATGAATAATCACTTAAATATAAGGAATTTTAAATTTCATAGTCACAATGAAAAATTTTACTACACTTTTCTGACAAATTGATAGATCAAGCATACCTAAAAAGTTATAGAATGCAGAAATTTGAGCAATATTGTTTAGCCCTTAATCTCTTGGATAAACTTAAATGCACCCTTTTCTTTTTTCTCATTTTATTATTTCTTTGATATTTTGTACAATATATTTTTTGGTTATATTTACTGTATTCCTCCTGGTCCACTTCACCTTTCCTACCCACAATTTGTAGGCTTTAAAAAAAATTGGTGCTGCCAATAGACTGAAACTACTCTTTTCTTAGGATTTAGGTGATGTATATGTCTTTCTAGGATGCAGGGAACATATGTGAATACTCAACATAAAATGAATGTTAAAACCATGACTTAACAGACAGCAAGGACTCAGTTTTACACAGGTGGCCTTCTAGATAATGTTTCCCTTCTGTGCTGGCTAGTTTTATGTCAGTTTGATGAAAGCTAAAGTCACCTGAGAGGAGGGAATCTCAACTAAGAAAATGCCTCCATCAGATCCAGCTGTAGGGCATTTCCTTAAACAGTGATTGAAGTAGGAGGAACTGTCCCATTGTGGATGGCTCCATTCCTTTGCTGGTAGTCTTTGGTTATATAAAAGGCAAGCTGAGTAAGCCATGGTGAGCAAGGCACTTTTTGTGGCCTATGCATCAGCGCTCGCCTCCAGATTCCTGCCTTGGTTGAGTTCCTGTCCTGACTTCCTTCAATGATGAACAGTGATGTGAAGTGTAAGCCTAATAAACCCTTTCCTCCTCAAGTTTCTTTAGTCATGGTGTTTCATCACAGCAATAATAACCCTAACTTAAACACCTTCTTATGGGTTTGGGAAATTTACAAACACTGTTTTTTAATAAATTCCTGGTCAAAGAGTGCATGATCTGAACTGGGAGCAAAATGAGTCACTCTGCCATATATTATCATTAATTTTCCAGCAGCTAGGTAGACCACGAGGGTGCTGAGAGCAAAGATTGCTGAGTTGCTATGTATGTGAAATAGTAACTGCAAGGTGTTATCAAAAGAAAGCAATTGCTTTTCCTTCCCTTTGAAAAACTTGCTATATAATTTACTTATTTTATAACCATTATGTACATGTATGAACTTATCAAAGAAGACAATGCACTAAATTGATGACATACACAGAAAAATCGCTTATTAAATTCCAAACTTGTTCATTTGTCATAAAAATTCTCTCACTTAAAGTGTCTATTGAGAGCATTATAAAGCTACCATGATTATCTAATTGCAGAGTATTTCATCACTCCAGAATGAAATCCTATCCATATTAGCAATAACTCTGCATCTCCCCTGCCCCACTCTTAGCAACTTCTACTCTCTTTTCTATCTCTATGGATTTGTTAATTGTAGACAATCCTTTCAAGCAGTAATTATCAAAAGTGAGATCTTTTGTGCCCAGCTTCTTTTGCTTAGCATAATGTTTCAAGATTCGCCCATTATGTTGTAATACACATCAGTATTCATTCCATTTTATTTTTGAAGAGTATTTCACAGTATGAACAAAGCACATGCTATTCATCCATGCATCGGTTCTTGAACATTTGAGTTGTTTTTATATTGTGGATATTATAGATAATGCTCAGTGCTCATTCACAACATGTGTTTTCCATTTTCTTGAATTTAAATCTCAGAGGGAGAGTGCTGGGTCATATGGTAATTGTATATTTAGCATTTTTAAGAACTGACAGACTTGTCCAGAGCAGGTGCACCCATTTAACATTTCCATAGTTATATAAAGCTTTGCATGTCAGTGTGTGCAAGCATCAAGGAAGGAGATAATTATTCATACCAGAAAAGTTGCCTTGACTACTACTGCTAAAATATAGCAGCTTTTGGGTCAGAACAGCTCATAGTAGGACAGCTGGGTTAAGTTTGCATTGTGGGAAATGGAACTCACCACTGCTACCTCACAAAATAGCAAAGCAGAGGATTAGAGGATCTAGAGACATAGCAAGCATGTTTGTTGACAGCTTTTAACCATACCATAGTGAACGGTTGAGGTAATACTTTGGAGATCAGGTCTATACAATTAACAAGTGAAATGAACATTTCTTATCCTAACAACCCTTCAGGATTATGGCTATCAAGTTGAAGAGACAACAAAGGTGCTCATGTGATAGCAACACTAAGTCCAACCAAGACAGTGTCTTTGCTTAACATCAATATGGTTTATAAAAATTAATGGCAGTAACGTCCTGAGTTCTTTTTATTACATGCCTTTATTTAAAGGGACATACATGCTACAGCACATATGTTGAGGTCAGAATTCAAATGGGCAAAGTAGGTTCCTTCTTTCCGTCATATGGCCCCTGGAAGTAAAATTCTTTATAACTGAATAGAATTTTATATTATTTTATTGATGCACTACCTTTCTTCTGTTGTTTATTTTTGATTTTATGTTTTAGTTACATTTCTGTCTTCTATTTTCTCTCCCCAAGCCTTCTCACACACCTCTCATCACTCTTCCTCAAATATATAACCGTCTTTTTTCATCAATTTTATTGCATGAATATATGCATTTGTATATGCATATATTATGTGTATTCCCAAATATTGCCAGGAGACACAAACTCACAAGAAGCTCCCTGGTTTTCTGGCTCTAAGAATCTTTCTATTCCCTCTTCTGCAATGGTGTCTGAGCCTTTTGTACAGGAATGTTTTGTATATTTGTCCACTGGGACTGAATTCCACAAGTCTGCATTTTGATAGATAATGGTTTTCTGTAGTGGTCTCCTGTTGCAAAGAGAAGTTTTCTTACTGAGAGGGGTAGACTACATCAATCCATTGGTATAAGCATAAATAAATATTTATAGATTGTTATTAGGAATTTTCCTGATCTAGTCAATTAATGGTTGTAAATTCTTCACCAATAAACATGGCATCACTAGCCCAGGGGAGTTGGCCAGGTTTCTAGTACCAGTCATGGTATCCCTTTTGTTGAGTGGGTCCTAAGTCCAATTAGAAGAGCTGATGGCTATTGCCAAGATATGTATGTCACTATTGCAAGCTTAGGCTGTCATGCCCTATTGGTCATTGATATGGTCCATAGGAGCCTTAGCTAGGTGGGACCGTTAGTTGCCTCTCTCATTTGGAAGCTTGCATAACACATTTTGGTATCATGAAAGCTGTTCTCATAGAGCACACTTTCAGGTCAGTTCCAACTCTGGGCCTTGTTTTTGAAATGCATAGTGTCTTGGTTTCTAGCCATAAATAAAGGGCATTGAGCCTATAATTCGTGATCTTAAAGAAACTAAATAAGGAGAACCCAAAGAAAAACATATAGGCATCCTCCTGAATATTAACCTTCATCAGGCAATGAAAAGAGACAGAGACAGAGATCCACATTGGAGCACCGGACTGAAATCTCATGGTCTCTTAATGTCTGCATAATGCTTGACCATTACCATCTGTTTTCATTGTCTCCGATGAGAAGTCAGGTGTAATTCTGATAGGTCTGCTTTTATATGTTACTTAGCCTTTTTCTTTTGCAGGTCTTAATATTCTTTCTTTACTCTGTATGTGTAGTGTTTTGAATATTATGTGGCAAGAGGCCTTCTTTTTGGATCCAGTCTATTTGGTGTTCTGTAAGCTTCTTGTATCTTCATAGGCATATCTTTCTTTAGGTAGGGAAAGTTTTTTTCTATGATTTTGTTAAATAAATTCTCTGTGCCTTTGAATTGAACTTCTTCTCATTATTCTATACCTATTATTCTAAGATTTGGCCTTTTCATGGTATCCCATTTTTAATGGATCTTTTTGGGTTAAGCTTTTGTTAAATTTAATGTTTTCTTTAACTGACAAGTCTGTTTACTCTAATGTATCTTCAGCACTTGAGATTCTCTCTTCCATTTCTTGTATTTTGCTGTTTATGCTTGCATTTGTGGTTCCTGATCTTTTTCTTATGATTTCTGTTTCTATAGTTCCCTCAGTTCATGTTTTCTTTATTTTAGTTTTCATGTCCTGAATAGTTTCTTTCATATGTTTGATTTCTTTTTCTTGCTTGTCTTTAAGGGATTTGTTGATATCTTTCAATTTTTTTCTTTGTCTTTTCCTCAATTTTTTAAGGGAATTTCTCATTTCATCTTTAAGTATTTCAAACCTTCTCTTGAAGTTATTTTTTAGGTCATTTTCTTCAGGTTCATCCATATTTGGTTGTTCATTTCTTGCTGTTGTAGGGTCTTTAGGTTTTACTGGTGTTGTGTTGCTCTTTGTGGCATAGCATGTGATCTTACCTTTTCTATTCATCTTTTCCTCTAATATGTGTGGTTGGGGCTGTCTGAGAGATTCTGTTGATTAATCTTCTAGGTGCCGGTGAATCCAAAGCTCAAATGGTTGTTCCTCATGGTACAGTCAGTGTCATAGTACTAGTTACCCTGTTGGTTATTTGGTGTTCCTGGAAATAGCTCAGTACTCCTGTACTTTGCTCTGCTCTCTTTCAGTTTGCTGTCTCAGTCCTACTTTGGCCTAGGTTGCCTGCTTTGCCCTGTTTCTGCAAATCCTGGTCTGAATCCCCTCTTACAGATGTCCCTGGCTTGGAGTTGGACCTGTTCTGGTGGAGATCAATGACTCTGGATCTGGTCACTGGCTCAGTCTTGATCCACCAGTGTCCCAGGACTAGGTTGGCTCCCAGGACTGCATTTGCTCCTGGCTTCTGTTCCCAGTGGAGCTTATTGGCTCTCTGTCCTAGGTACCTGGTTCTGTCCCATTCCGGTTCTGGTGGAGATCGCTGAGTCAAGTCGCTAGCTCAGTCCTAATCCACCAGTGTCCTGGGACTAGGTTGGTTTCTGGGACTGATTTGCTCCTGTCTTTGTCCCTGGTGGAGCTTGTTTCCTTCGGCCCTCTCTGTCCTAGGTTGCTTCCTTTCTAATTTAAATTGAGTTATTTAGTATACTGAGACAGAGGGATCGTGACTGTCAGATTATATAGTGAAATGCTCTCTGAAAACGAAAACAAAAACATATTTGGATCTTTTACTTTTCTTTACACAATTTGTATCAATGCCAGGATTTCTGATTGCCCTCATTCCTGATCCAAGTATGCTAAGGCAAGTATCCAATACTGAATTGTTTGTAGGAGTTTCTGGGGCTGGTGAGATGGCTAACAGAGCAAAAGCCCTTCCCATAAAGCCTGCTGACCAAGTCTTATATTTGGGACACACATGATTGGAGCAGAGAATTAACTACCCCAGGGAGTCCTCTGATCTCCACATATGTGTCCACACACACACACACACACACACACACACACACACACACACACATACATTAAGGGATTTTAAACATTTTAATAAAAACAAAGTTTTACCTTGGATTCCTCCATGGGAGTTTTCACATTAAGAAAGTCTCTAAATCTCCCTATGTTCTGAATATATCCTCAAAGTATGGATATTGGCAACTAAATCCCAATAGATTGAACAATGCTGATAGATGAAACTTTTAAAAGGTAACTGATTTCAAGACATTGGACTCCTACCGTGGAAGGGGGATCCTAATTAAAGGATGAGTTCAGTCTCCTTCCCCTCTCTTTCTATATTCTTGGCATTTTGTCTTGAGATGGTATATCATGAAGCCTCAAATGCAGATGCCTTCATATTTGGTTTCCAGCCTCCATAACAATAAGAAATGAATTTCTGTTCTTTGTAAATTCCACAGTCTCAAGTATTCTGTTATAAGAGCACAAAATGGACTAAAACAGATATCTCACCATTTTGCTTATTAAACAAAAGTTGTTGATTGTAAAGAGGAATAAAATAAGAAAATATGGAAAAATAACTTGTTTACCAGAAAATGACTCTGTAATTATTAGTGGCAACTACCACTGTATAGCAAGGGATATAGTAGAAATTACAACTCGAGAAATACATTCTCAAAGATTATGCTTTCTTAAAACAGTGTTTGAAAACCCCATTTGACTTGTGAGTCACTTTCTTCAAAATGTGCAATCATCCTGCAAGTTTCTTGAGAACATTTTAGAAATGACTTAGGAGACATTTTTGCCTGGTAAGGGGAAAATAAATAGTTTAAAGGGAAAATGTTCACATATTCTTGAAGATCACTATGATTAAATAATTGAACAAAGTTTAATTAAGATAGAATAATAATTCATAAAGATAAATTTTACTTTTCAGCATTTAATAATAGGTATTTGATTTGTTTAAAATTAATTATTTAAGAAAAATGTGCAATTTATCAACAAATGGAATTCAAAGGTTATATGAATATTTGATATTGGTGACTGAATAGACAAATTGTGGATTATAACTGAGCAATGAATTATGGTACTTAGAATCAGTGAGAATTGTATTGATGTCCTAACAGTCAGAATTCCTGCATTTTATACTTACAAACTCAATTTTCTGATTTGTACAATTGTAAGAGTCATTGCCAAGTAACAAGGAGCAGAGAGGTAGATATTCTCAGTAAAGAGTGAATGAACATCCCCTTTTTGTAATTTTCATCACTCACTTTTTCACACTGTCTTGTAAATACTAGAGTAATTTAGATGTGCAGATTGAGAATTTGGATCAAATGAATGCAATTCATAGAGGTCACCCTTCGGCTTCTCACAGAGAAATTGTCCTTTCTGTGTATCGCAGAAGTCTTCATCATCAGTGTGCTGCATAAGTATTGTCTTACTATTAGTCCACTGTTAAATTTAATTGTTCATTATTTGAGTCAAAATAAAAATAGTTTGAAACATAACTGAAGAGCTTAGTAAAAGAGAAATTCAGAAACTGGTGGTCAATTGAGTGAGTGCTGCAAGCACTCAGAGAAAATTTTAATTGCTATAAGTGTAAATGTTGGGCCAGTGAGGTGGCTCATCAGATAAATGTACTTACTACAAAGCATGACAACTTCAGTTTGAACCTCAGGGCCCAGATGGTAGAAAGAGACAACTCACACCTTCAAGATGTCCTCTGACTTCAACACAAATGCCCAGGCACTTACAGTATACCTCCACCCCATACTGCACACATGGACATGCACACAAAATATATAAAAGTGTAATTAAAAATAATAAATACAAATTTCGTGCATTAAACATCACCATGAAGATAATAACTTTCAGATTTTACCCTTTCGATAAAAAGCTTATGTAGTGATTTCAATCCTTGTAGGAGGTTCTTCTGTTTCTATGTTACTTTCATTGGTTAAATCAAGAAACTGCCTTGGCTTGGCTTTTTGATAGGGCAGAATTTAGATAGGTGGAGAAGACCAAACAGAATGCTGGGAGAAAGAAAGCAGAGTCAGGCAGATGCCATGGCGCTCCTCTCTGAGACAGAAGCTGGTTAGACTCATACCAGTAAGCCACAGTCAAGTGGCAATACAGATTATTAGAAATTGGTTGAATCAATATGTGAGAATTAGCCAATAAGAGGTTAGAACTAATGGGCCAGGCAGTGTTTAAATGAATACAGTTTCTGTGTAATTATTTCGGGTGTAAACTAGCTGGGAGCTGGGTGCCAGGAAGCAGCCTGTCACTCCTCACTACAACAAATTCTTCTAATAATGGATGGATGCCAACACTCTCTTAGAAAGTATGGGTAACGATATGCTCTATGAATAAATATCCCAAAACCCATAGCCACTCCTCACATATTAAAATGTTTCTCACTCTCAGAACATAATTTAAACAGGTCCACATGGTCTCAACTCACAGTTTTGATTTCACAATTACTTTTATAGAAGTGTAGCGTTGTCACAAGAGTAGTGTTGTCACATATTGGTTTTAAAGCTGATAATTAAAAAAAAAACACAAATTACTTCTGTTATACATTGTCAACCAAAGCAAATCACATGACTATGACAAAGAAATAGGAATATTCCTAAACAAAACTAATAACTTACATATATCATAGGTGGGACATTTTATAAGTTGAAAACAAAAAAATGCTGTTCTCAAACATCCATTTCTTTTTAATGAGACATGTTTGGGCATTCCTGTGCTGACATTTTTTTCCATTGTCAATTCATTTGTTTTTTTCAATCAGTCCTGAACTTTTCCTTCAACACATAAACAGCTACACACCAGCAAATATATCATCTATGCATTGTCTACAAGGACCAAGCTATAAACCCACATCTTTAACACTGAAAATAGAACTGTCAACATAGATATGAGCCAATTGTCTGATAATCACTGAATGTCTTTGGCTAACTGTCAAATATAACCCGACCCAACAGACATTGTTAACACACAGTTGGCATTTCCAAGTTATTTTATGGACTATTAGCTTTATTTTCCTGGCATGTTCAAACTAATAATATACATCCATACTGTATGATTTTATTAATATAATGTTCAGAAGCATGCATAATTAATCCATGGTGTTAGAAGTCAGGAGAGCTGTTACATTTGAAGAGGAGTGACTGAAAAAGTGGATGGAGAGCCAGCATATGTGTGTGTGTGTGTGTGTGCATGTCTGCACACACATGTGCATATGTAAGAGGAGGGAGCAAAAGATCAATTCTGTTAATGTTGATACTGATTACACACGTGCATGCACTGTACAAAATACACTATTTTTGATTACTTTTATGAATGATGTGTTTGAATACAAGTCTCACTTTAAAAGACCCTGCTGAATTTCTGCTATAGCTCCATTATTTCGGTAGCAGCAATTCCTTCCTTTGGGAAGATAGAGGAGAGTCTGCGTGACTTCCCCTTCTCCATCATTTCCATAAATGACACTTCCTAATACTTGATATAATTTATTTTATGTCTGCCTGGAGATAAGATGTAGAAAAATTGTGGTAACGGTTCACACTCAATTATGCAGTCCTTTCTACTCTTATATGTGCACACAGCACTCTACTAATTTGTGAACTACCTAAGTTGAACTCTTCTGACTATTATGTCATTGTACCTACAGCAGCTAAACCAGTACTATAGTAAATGGAGCAGCAGGCTGCATTTCCATCACCCGGCCACCCGGCTACTTTTCACCCGAAATAATTACATGGAAACTGTATTCATTTAAACACTGCCTGGCCCATTAGTTCTAACCTCTTATTGGCTAATTCTCACATCTTGATTAACCCATTTCTAATAATCTGTGTAGCACCATGAGGTGGTGGCTTACCAGGAAAGATCCTAACCTATGTCCATCTCGGGTCGGAGAATCATGGCATCTGCCTGACTCTGCTTTCTTCCTCCCATAATTCTGTTCTGTCTTCTCTGCCCATCTAAGGGCTGCCTTATTAAAGGCCAAGGCAGTTTTCTTTATTCAACCAATGAGATCAACACAAAACAGAAGACACTCCTATATCACAGTGCTTCCATCTCTTATGTCCCTGAATGTTCTGCTCTTTCCATAAATATTGAGTCAACAGGTTGCTCTGCAATGTCTGCTCTCTAATAGGTTAAGAAATTCTGAATTTAATGTTTCCCAGACTTCTTTTTCTCATTTCACAATGAGTGATAGCAACATTCTTTTCCATCTTACCATATCAGACAAGTTAATGATGTTTAAGATTGTCCCTCATGTTTCCTAATGATTAAATTCAGATTATTCTTTTTAAAACATTTTAGCATTTATTTCATTTTTAATTAAAAAATTTAATTAAAGTACAATTACATCACTTTCCCCTTCTCTGTTCTCCCTCCTATGTGCCCTTCTCCCATTACTTCCTTCATTTTCTCTTCAATTAATGGTCTCTTTTTATTATTATTGTTTCAAGCACAGGAATAAAAATGTACATACAACCTGATGAGTAAGTTTAGTGTGGCATGTATGTATGACTTGAAAGCTGACCATTTCATATTAAATAAACAATTAACGGGTGAGGCTAATTCTCTATCAGCAGTCAGCTGCCTAGAGTTGCCTTTCTAGGAAAAGGTTCCCATGAGATTTCCCCCTTCTGTGTTAGCATATCTATTGATAGTATCATTGTTTAGATCTTGTTTAGGAAGCCATATGGGGGACGTTATCTTAGGCAGCTTCATTGTCATTTTGAGAAGACACAATCTTACAGAAGACTTCCATGTTCTCTGGCTCTGACTGTCTACTCCTTCTATGATGTTTCCTGAGCCTTAGGTGTAAGATTTGTGTCACTGATGTATCCACTGGGACTGGGCTTCCAAAAGTCTACTGATCTCTGCATGATGACCATTTGTAGTTATCTCTAATTGTCTCAATTTGCTATAAAAAGAAAATTCTTTGATGATTTATCTGCTGTGGGACAATATCTTGTACCCTGTAAAGATTTGTCACTTGTATTGGTTTAATAAAACACTGATTGGCCAGTAGCCAGGCAGGAAGCATAGGTGGGATGACTAGAATAGGAGAATTCTGGGAAGAGGAAAGGTTCAGTTTGCAGTTGTCACCCAGATGCAGAGGAAGCAAGATGAGAATGCCTCCCTGATAAAAGGTACCAAGCCACAAGGCTAACACAGACAAGAATTATCAGTTAATGTAAGATATGAGAGTTAATAAGAAGCTTGAGCTAATAGGCCAATCAGTTTATAATTAATGTAAGCCTCTGTGTATTTCTTTGGGACTGAACAGCTTCGGGACTGGATGGGAAAGAAACCTCTGTCAATTTCTATCTATGAACATAATGGTCTGTTTTAGATTGTGGTTAGGAGTTATGCTGTCCTAGTATAGAGATGAGAGTAGCTTCTCTTCTAAGATCTAGGACCTCAGCAGCTAGGATTAGTTGATTAGGTTTCTAGTACCACAAATGATTTCCATCATATTGAGTGAGCCATAAGTTAAATTATATAGCTATTGTTGCTATCAAGATATGAGTGCCTCTATTGTTCTTTTAGGAATATCTTGCCATGTTGTTCATTGTTATAGTCCATTGGCATCACAGACTATTGATTGTTTCCCTCCCTTGGCCCTATGACAGCAAAACCACAGAAAGGAGGCTTTCAGTTTAGATGTAGCTCAAAGTTTAGAATCCTGAGTCTGAAGCAAGTACTGTATTCAACCACAGGGGTTTGCATTTTACCTCTGAGATGTAACTATAAACAAGAGCCTATATTGTTTGGGTAATCATTTGGATTACCCCAATCAACAACTTGAATACAGGTTTCTCATGCTGTATTTGTGTTTTTAAAGATAGTTTATGGCTCTTGTGGAGTGCATTGTCAGCCAAAGTAACATTACTTCACTTAAGATATGTGTGGTATGTGTGTATACATATACTTATATGTATTGTGTATAATTTTAGTTAAGTATGAAGTAATATGATTTCTTGAGGTTTTATCAAACATTTTTGGTGTTATAGAGGGGGAGAGAATCTTTGATAGTGATACTTTGGATAGAGAATTAATTTCAAAAATATATAAGGAACTCAAAAGACAAGAGTCAAGAAGGCAAATGACCCAATTAAAAATGGGCTATGTATCTGAATAGAGAGTTCTCAATTGAAGAAGTTAAAAATGACTAAAAATGGCTCAAAATATGTTCATCATCCTTAGTAATTAGGGATGCAAATTAAAACAACTTTGAGAATTCATCTTACCCCAGTCAGAATGGCAAAGATAAACTAAACAACTGACCACAGATGCTGGCAAGAGGGTGGGAAAAGAGGAACTCTCATTCACTATTGATGGGAAAGCAAACTGGTGCAGTTGCTGTAGAAATCAATATGGATTGATTTCTAAAAGTAAATGATCCAGCTATTCCACTCATTGGCATGATCCCAAAGGACTCGATTCCACAGATACTCGCTCATCCAGTTTCACTGTTGTTATATTCACAATAACCAAAAATGAAAACAACCTGAATGTTCTACACCCATCAAATGAATAATTAAATTGTGGCACATATACACTTTGGAATACCGTTCATCATTTATAGCTGTTATGAAAAGTAAAATCGTGAACTATGCAGGTAAATGGATGAAACTAGAAAAGTTCATACTGAGTGAGGTAATCCAGACAAAGAAAGACAAAAGTAACATATTTTTTCCCATCAGAGGCTCCTAGCTGCAAATCCTAAACTGTGAGTTTAAAACAGGCATTAACCACAAACAGAAACCAGAAAAGTTAAAAAGGAAAGCCACCAACTGGAACCCACATTCAGGGGGCCTACTTTGGTCCTCTGCAGTTTTCCCTGGTATCAGTCTGGAGTCATTGAGATTCTACTGGCTCAGGTCAGATGTTTCTGTGGGTATCCCTCTCATGGTCCTAACCCCTTTGCTCATATTCTTGCTTCTCCCTCTGGAAGAAATCATCTTAATAAAATCATCTTAATAAAATTGGGCCTATTTGAGCTAGGCCCAATCACCTGTGCATCCATACAGCATGTACCAAGAATTCTATTGGACATGCTATCACTTTTATGTTATTTCTGCATAAAAAATGATATGTTGATTTGACTAACAAGGTGTGCTCACTGATACAACAGTGATATGACTGTTACATATGGAGGTCACTAACCATTTTCTGATTGGACTTGAGGCTAGTTCCACAGGAGGGAATTTGTACCTGGTACTCTAAATCTGGTAGAAAGATCATGGCTGGGGAGGTCATGGGCCCTAAAAGGAAAACTGTTGTTTTGCTAAATGGTCATGCTACCAAAGTTCTTTTGAAATATTCATGTTATGACCATAGATCTGGGCTTCTCAAGTTTGGTCCTAGAAAGGTCTATAGTAGAATCAGTATGTAGTAGTTAATGCAGAGACTCAAACTGGTCATAGTGCACAACATTAATAACTAAGAATGCTCAGCTGGGGATGGGTCCTTTTTATCAGTCTTTCTTCATCAAAGATGTGGGAAACATGGAAAAGATGACAGAAAGAATATAAGAACTGTCAGATTGGGAAAAGCTGTGAAATGCTGACTTCTGGACATGACATAGCTGTTACATACATGAACTCACAGCAGCTGTGGTTTACCTTTAGAAGACCTGCATAGGATCAAGCTAGTCACCATTCTAGTTTGGATACAGAAGGAACTCTTGAGATCACATCCCTAATAGAGAAGTTATTGGCAACTGGTGACTTCTGAGGGAAAGTCAGTTTCTTGCCTTTCAGATGTGGCTGCTGGTATGTTGCTCATGACCCATTGGGTGGCTCCACATCCATTCACATAGGGGCAACAATAACTGGTCTCGGTGGTTTTTAAACAATATTTTTTTAAAAAAAACTTACTTGAATTTTGGAAGGATACAAGGTGGGGATACTAGAGAAAGTTTGAGGAAGGTACTGCTGAATGTACATTTAAAGGACAAAAAAGTATTTTAAAATGAATGAAAAAATATGTTACTTTTAACTTTTAAAAGTAAAAAGAAACTACATAGCTCTGACTTTGGATGCATATAGAAGGATCTAAATGGAAATTAGCCTCAGAAGAGGAAATAAAATTTGACCTCCTTCCACCCTCCATAATAAGAACCCCTCCTGTTTTTCCATGATTTTATTCATATTGTCTGAACCCTTCTATTCACCACTCTGTCCTGCCTGTCAATGTCCTTTTTCACTTTTCTGGTTGCTGTTTGTGGTTATTGCATGTTTTAAACTCACAGAATTTGGAACTAGGAGCCTCTGATGGGAAAAAAGTGTTACTTTTGTTTTTCTTGGTCTGGATTATCTCACTCAATATGAGCTTTTCTAGTTTCAACCATTTACCTGCATAGTTTATGATTTCATTTGTCATTGCAACTATGAATGACTGATGGTATTCCCGAGTGACACCAGGATTTATCCCTAGTGCTAGAACTGGCTTTTTGGAGCCCATTCTCTTTGTAGGGATACCGTGATCAGCCTATACATAGGGGGAGGGCCTTGGTCCTGCCTCAAACTGATATGCCAGGCTGTGTTGAATCCCCATTAGAAGCCTTACCTACATCAGGAGTGGATACAGGTGTGGGGGGGGGGTGGAAGGTAGGTGGAGCAGGAGGAGGGGAGGGAGAGGAAACTGGGATTGGCATGTAAAATGAAAAAAGATTATTTAAAAAAAAGAAAGAGAAAAAATGGTTTCTTCAAAGTTCTCCATTATGCTGCATCATGAAGTTTGTATTTCCCCTAGGCATTGATGAATAGTTTGGGGTATACTCATTAAGTATTTACCTATTTTATGCATTATCAATGTTCTTTCACCCCATTAATCTGTATTTATTAACTGGAAAGTTTTTTTGTAAATAAGAGATGGTTCATTTTATTGGAGCATGATATTTTTAAGAATCAAGATCTAAGTACTATATTTCTTATTTCTATTTATTAGAGGTACTTAAATTTATGCCCTGATTCCCCCAGTTCTAATCCAATCCAGTACTCTGTACTCTAGAATTGTCCCCATGTCAATCCTCCCTTGTCCCTCGGTGGGAAATTCAACTACAAGTATATTCAGTACATTGACTTGAAGGAACAATATTCTGCTGTAAAATCAAGTTTACTACTAAAGCCTCTGCCCTCAACCAGACACAGTTTCTCACACCTGCCTCTGAGCTGTAGTCCTTCTTCCATAGAGTTTCACTGGGACCCACGAGATAACTTTTTGAATAGTTAGGGAGGAAGAAAGGGGGAGGGAAGGGAGAAAGGGAGGAATGAGGGAGGAAAGGAGGAAAGGAAAGGAAAAAGGAATGAATATTTTAGCAGACTTTTGCATTGACTTATTCTTTTATACTTTCAGATTTCGGATCTCTATCTTCTCTATTTCTGATGAGAGGATCACCCTTTCTTGAATCAGGTAATATGTTAAATGAATCATATCTTTGTGGCTGCTTTGAAATTTTTCTTATCTTTGGTTTTCAGAATTTGACTACAAAACTGATTGGGTACAATTCCTCTTTGTATTTTTCTTGTCTAGGATTCAGTTAGCTTGCATACTTGCATATAAGTTTCTCACCTAACTTAGAAAAAATGTGTTTAGAGATGTTGAATTCTATTACGTTTCGTTGAACACTGATGGTATTTTTCTAGAGAGCAAGTAATATGGCTAGACTCACATACAGTATACTTTTAGAAGTGGGCAGCAGCTGATTCTGCTCATTCTCAGCTTTCCAGACACTGCCTGATTCACAGAGATTTTGGGTACCATTGACACACAGATTTCTCACCTCCCTCTTTGATGGTGATAGCACTCTCCTGGATTAAATCTCTCACTTCCCCACTGCTCTAGTTGATCAAACCTTTCTCCCAGGATTCCTCAAGCAGATGAGACAATGGTTTTCTGAGACTTCGTGGCCTCACTATGGACATATAAATCATGGCAACACAAACACAAATTTAACCAATGGTTATTTACAGGGAGTAACTACTGATTAATTTCCTTCAGTTTCATCTTCTCGTTTTTCACTTACTCTAAGTAAAATTTCTAATTATATATTCCCAGTCTCAAATTGTGATCTATTCAATTTTTAATTTTTACTTTGATATGAGTGATTCTGCTCTGGCCTGAATAGATCTCTCTTTTAGTGTTTTCTTTCTTTTCCTTCCTTCCTTATTTCCTTTTTTCTTTCTTCCTTTCTTTCATTATTTATTTGGTTTTTTGAGACAGGGTTTCTCAGTGTAATCCTAGCTGTCCTGGAACTAGGTCTGTAGACCAGCCTGATCTCAAACTCACAGAGACCCACCTGCCTCTGTGTCCCAAGTGCTGAGATTAAAAGTATGTGCCACTACACCTGGCTTCTTTTAAGTTTTCAATTTCTTGCATTTTATGGCATTTGCTTCACATAGTTTACTTTTATGTTTATTTATCTAGATCACACTTTATGGGCACATTCAATTAATATTGAAGATTTAAATTGATGGCACTTTTGTCATATCAGTCTTCACTTTCTTTTCATTCTGCCTCCTTTTTCTTCCTTGATGGATCTTGGAAGGTAGGATTTGATTTGCACTATTCAGAACCAAAGTAAACCAGTACATCTTTCCTTCCCAAAATAAATCCTAAGTCCCATCACTTGCACCTGCCCTCTTACCACCTCTTCATTTTTAGGAGCAATACATAGCAAAGCATTCCCTTAGTCCCAAGACTTGGATAGCTGATATGGGTCAGCCTGAGCTACATAGAAAGACTCTGGCTCAAAAGAAGGGGAAAGGAAAGGATAGAAGGAGAGGGTAAGAGAGGGAAGGAAAAATCAGAATATGGATTCAACAGGTTATATTTAGAAATATATATGTCCATACAAAAATATATAGACATGAAGAAATAATTAATAAAAAAGCATTAATTTGAAGGAGAACAGAGAGTAGTACACAGGAGGGTTCAGAGGGGACAAAAGAGTAAAATGCAATTAAATTATAATCTCAAAAATAACATTAAAAATAAATACTAAAATTCATTGTTGGTAACATTTCTAGGTTATATTATTTTTGTTGTCAGATGTAATTGATATTTTAGACCCAAAATATCTATTGTCATTGTGATTCTTTCCTTTTTTGTGTTGCGGATTCTGACTTAAGCATCTAGAATCTGTATTTCTGATATTTTTCATGATGTCAACATAGTTTTTATATGTCCATGCATTTTACCCTCTAAATCACATAGACTTTTCTCTTCAATATCAATGATGTTAAATTTTATTATGAAATGTTTAAATATGAATGTGTTTACAAATGTGTATGTTTTGAAAGGAGAAAAAAATGTTCTTTTTTTCAGAAGCTAGTTTGGCTATTTAATAAAATAGACTTGTTTATTTCTCTAATAAAATCATTATATAGAGAATCTATTGTACCTTTCTAAAGATAGTTTGATACTGTAATTTCCACAACTTCTGAAGTTTTACAATCTTTTAATTTTTGAGACAAGATCTCATTTATCCTGGCTGCCCTCAGACTTCCCACACAGCCAAGAATGACTTTGAACTTTTGATCCTCCTGATTCTACTTCCCAAGTGCTAGGATTGCACTACCACGGATGTACTATTTCTCTTTACAAGAAAGCTCCCTTGGATTTCAATATTTTACAATTTTCTCCATGTTTCTTTCTTGCTGAATGAGGTTTCCCTTTATATTGCTGTGCTTGTGTGCTCGATTAAACACTAATTCATCTTATTTTTGATCCTTTACCCTCTTTTCCCTCTTGCCTTCAAAAATTATACTTTTAATCATTTTTAAATATTAAAAAATGGAGAATACAGGTTTGGCACAGAATTTTGAGAATTCTGTTACTTTTTCCCTCTTTTTAAATGTATTTTATGCCATATGATATTTAATACTGTATAATGTTATCTGACACAGAAGAATCACCAAGTATAAAATGATTTTTCAAGGACTCTTTGTTCTTTCAAAGAGGCATATTAATCATTTTTCATATGCTAATATAACACAAAAATGTCATTCCCATTTTGGGTCGCAAGTTAATTTTTATCAGCAAGTTAATGAAATAAGTTAATGATACCAGTACAGTAAAACTACTTAATTGTTATAATTAATTGAACCTAAACACAATCATTACATAATCAGGTAAGGTACACTTGAGATGTTGTTTCATTGATTTTTTTATGATGGTTTGTCATTCCACGCACTTAATGAAAAAACTGGGCAATTCACAGGGTACCTTGAGGCAATTAGTTCTAATTAGGCACATTCAAATCCTGTCAAGAGTTGAAAACCCCTATTTCTTTAGATATATTTCTCCAGTATGCCTAGAAGAACGTAGCAATGTGTACCAGCTAATTAAGAAAATCATATTTAATTGCCAAAATACACCTCCCAATAGTTCTAATTGTGACACTTATTCAGATGTATTTAGTGAACACAAATTCCTTTGATATTATACAAACTACTAATAACGCAGGCTCCTGTAAACTAGTTACAAAATTAATAATGACAAATAATTTAGTCTTTTGTCCTTTTGGTTCTGCTTTTAATAATAATTTCACAGAGTAATTATTATCTAAATATAGAGTTGTTACTAATTTGTTTCTCATTAGACTATATGGGTGCATGTGGACATAGACACACACTCTTTAAAGCACAGATAATCTACCAAAGCTGTTTTTCATATTTTTTGACAAAACAAAGATCATTAGAAATGGGGGGTATACTGAATTGGTAACAAATTTTGCCTAAGAGTGGGAGTGGAGCATGATAAGGCAAAGTTTTAGCTTGTTCTTCTCTCTCTCTCTCTCTCTCTCTCTCTCTCTCTCTCTCTCCCTCGCCTTCTTTTTCCCTCTATCTCTTCTGCTACCTTCTTCTCCTCTTTTGCTCTTCTTAAACATATGGGCATGAAATTGACAAATGGATTTTCTCCTGGCCCAGAAATCTTATTTATTCATGAAATGTGTTCTTTGACAATTTCCTGCACGTATACAATGCATTCTGACCACCCTCACTCTACTCTTTCTTCCCTCCCTCCCACCTGTCAGCTCTTCCTCTCCGCTACAAGTTTCTTTCTTGCTTGCATATGTGTATGTTTTGGTTTGGTTTTGTGAACCACTGAGTTTAACCTGGGCTGTCTGAATGACCACGGGTTTGGAGCTATCTGCTAGAGTTTTAGGTGCTAACAGTTGCTACACAACTGAAAACAATGACTTTCCCCCCAAAATCTATTAGTAGTCACTAATTCAGCAGGGAATAGCAGGACCGTGTGGTCCCCTTCTGCAATGACTGACTGTTGACAGGACCAGTCTGGTGTAGGCCCAGTGCAGGTAGCCACAAGTGCTGTTAGAGCATGGATATAACATGGCTATGCTCAGAAGATGAGATGTTACTGCTCTTCTTTCCACCTTCTAACTCTTACATTCTTTTCACCCATACTTCTGTGCTGTTCGCTGAGCTTCAGAGTAGGTTGTATACATATCGTCTTTAGAGATAAGCTAATAATCATCATTTGTTCATAACACCTTTTTTAGCCATGAGTCTGAATCCTTTGCTGTTCCCTCATTGCACAAAGGAGATTTTCTGACTAAGGTTAGGAGTAGTAGTATTTTTCTACAAGGATAAACACAGATATGTAGAAGGCTGTTTGACACTACATCAACTGAGCTAAGCACAAGTTGTAAGTTTGACCCCTAGGGCCTATGACTTGCCTTACCATGTGATTCTGACTGGGTTAACAGGACGAGGCAAAAACTCCCTCTTGTGAATCAAGCCATAAATCCAATCAAAGTGTGGTTGGTTACCTCCATAGCAGTTCTGCCATTGTTGAATATTACCTGGCAGACTGGTATCATAGTTACTAGGTTTTACAGATGAGTAAAACTGTTGATGGCTTTTTGACTCTAGTAGTTTACATAGAATAGTCCAATACTTAACCGGGTGGCCGTGGCACAAACCTTTAATCCCAGTACTCAGGAGGCAGAGGCAGAAGGATCTCTGTGAGTTCAAGGCCAGCTTGGTCTACAAGAGCTAGTTCCAGGACAGGCTCCAAAGATATAGAGAAACCCTGTTTCAAAAAACCAGAAAAACAAACAAACATAAAAGAAGTCCAATACTCATACCCAGCAGGGGAAAGCTTCCAGTCCAGTTACAATTTGTTTTCTCTATATTTTTCAGCTGAATATGATGGTATTTAGTAAGGTTTTCTTTGGGGTAACCAGGAAGAATTATAAAAGCATGTGTTGTTTTAGGAGTCTAGATGGCCTTCCTGATGGTAAATCCCAAGAAAGTTTAGCTATACTGCTGCCTTGACAGGCTCAATAGACACAAGCCAGAAAGTAGGCCTGAGATTCAGTTTACCCTAAGGCAACACCTGACTCCAGAAAAGACCACAAACTGAGACTATCTAGGCACCAAGGAATAGACCAATCAGCATCCAAGGGGAAAATATCTAACATTCCAAAGGAAATAACTAAGGTTCCAACTAGTATAGATAGGCTCACCAGATATCCCTTAGCCCACTACACCTCCATCCCCTTTTACCAAGACACCCCTAGAGAAATGTCAGCCAATCAGGCATCCTGAACCTTAGAAATCCTCTCTGTAATGGTAAAAATAAAACACTGCAAGTAAAGCATGGCACCACTGTAATGGTTTAAGTAAAATGCTGCACGTAAAATGCTGTGGATCCCCAAGTGGCCGCTGTAATAGATTAAGTAAAATTCTGCAGATTCCCAAGTGGCTGCAGTGGGCAGCAGGCCATGAGACCATGCCACAGGTCCCCAAGCAGGGGCAGGCAGTGGGCAGGGAGTCCTGAGATCAGTCAGTCACAGGCAGGGACAGTGCACAAGACCATGAGGAGAGACAGATGAATGAGCATGCCATGAGACCATGCCACAGGTCTCCAAAGTTGGCTGGTCCTGGGAAGGGAGCCACTTGGCAGGCAAGAGACAGAAACATGGATAGGCACACCATGCAGAGTGAGGTTAGATGTTTATTTAATGGGTTATAGAGGGGGAAGGGGAGAAGAGCGGAAAGAGAAACAGAAGTGGAAAGTGGAGAAGTGAGGAGAGACAGAAGGTGCCTCTTTGAGAGGGAGATGGAAAAGGAAGAAACTCAGACTGCAATCAGGAAGAAAGATCTGCCTGCCTCAGTGGAGGGAGGAAGGAGTGGGCATGGCTTGTCTCTTAAAGGGCCAGGAACAATCATTATAGCTGTCGCAGGTCCCAGAAGTGATGGCAGGCAGTGGGCAGCAGGTCCTTAGGGCAGCCAGTGCCAGGCAGGGATGGCTCAGTCCCTCACATGGCTGCAGTGGGCCACAAGGGGCAGCCAGTCCCAGGCAGGGAGCCACATGGTGGGTGAGAAACCTTAATGGAACATCCAGTCCCACAAGGAAAGACAGATGGATGGGCAGGCCATGAGACCATGCTTCAGGTCTCTACAGGTGGCTGGTCCTGGGCAGGGAGCCATGCAAAGGGCAGAGATACACAGATAGGTCCACCATGCAGAGTGAGAGTGAATATTTATTTAGTGGGTTATGGAGAGGGAAAGGGAAAGGGGGAGAAGAGCAGAGTGGGGGAGGGGAGGAGCCACAGCAGTAGCTATCTCTCTGGGAGAGAGACAGAAAAGGGAGGAACTCAGACTGGAAGCTAAAGATCTGCTTGCATCAGAGGAAGGGGGAATGGAGTGGTCATGGCTTGTCTCTTAAAGGTGCAGGAGAGATCATTACACTCACCCCAATGTTTGTTATGATAAAACCCCACCCCACCTGAGCTTAAGGCTTTCTGATATTATAGAACTATGTCTGATACTTGGAAGGTCCAAGCTTGAGCATGAATAAAAGCTTTTTGCTTTTGGATATGGATTTGGACTCCTTGGTGGTCTTTGGGGGACTCTGCAATCTGGGCACATCATTTGGGGCCTCATCCCGGACCCCATCCACCAAGTCCAATGGAACCACCACCAGCAGAGCCTTCATCTGGCTGGTCAGTTTTTCTATGTTTATTTTAATATTTTCTGTATTTACTTTTGTTTTGTGTCTTGGTTCGTGTCTTTCTGTTTTGGATATCCTTCTGTAAGTGTTCCCAGAATCTATAAGAGCCTATAGATGGTCTAAGCACACATATAGAACCACTGGCAGTGTAGCTAAGTAGAGGTTCCAGGGTCCTTCTCTATGGGATTAGAAAGACAAAATGGGTTGTTCCTGCATTCCAGCATGAAGCTTATGTCTTTGGTTCAGTTTTGCCTCAAGGTGCCAGGAGGACTCTGCATTGTTCTTTGTCCTGATTTTTGTTTGTTTGTTTTTGTTTTTGTCTTTTTTCATCTTCTTTCTGACTTATGAGTCTGTTAAAATGGAACAGACGCAAAGCAGACTCATTTGACTTTGATATTGGCTCACTTTTGTAGGCACCAATTGTAGAAGGAGCAGCGGGCTGAGTTCCCACCCAGCTCGCACATGGCTAGCTTTACACGCGAAATAACAACACAAAATTGTATTCCTTTAAACACTGCCTGGCCCATTATATCTAACCTCTTATTGGCTAATTCTTACATATTCGTTTAACCCATATCTAGTAATCTGTGTATCACCACGGGACCGTGGCTTACCAGGAAAGATTCAACATGTCTGACCTGGCGGCTGGCTCCATGGTGTCTGCCTCATTGCTTTCTTTCTCCCAGCATTCTGTTTTGTGTTCCCTGCCTACCTATGTTCTGACCTATCAGGCCAAGCAGTTTTCTTTATTAATTAACCAATGAAAGCAACAGATAGATAGAAGACATGCCTACATCAGACTTTCAAGACTTTTAGAGATAGGGCCATAAGCATAGGGTTTGAAACTTAAAAAGGGGGGGTATATTGTCCTGCAAGGGATGAGGCAAACAGTATTTCATTGAAAAGAGGCAGCTTAGGCTCTGCAGCCTTGTTGTGACAATGTAGCAAAACTTCCAGTCACAGCTTGCAAGGGACAGGTGTGCCCCAATAGGATTTCACATATTGAATAGGAAATCTTAGGTTTATTGCTATGACCAGAGAAATTAACAATCCTTTGGCCCATGCTGCATGCTGCCCCATTCCATGCTGGTAGATGGGGTTCTCACAGCCTGCCCTGGGGGATGCCTGCCTCAAATTCTGGCCAAACCTGTCCAAGGGTTGCCTCAGCATGCCAAAGGTAGGGAGCCTTATGGTTGCTAATGTTGAAATAGGAGCGGCGGGGCTGCGTCCCCAACACCCCAGCCGCTTGGCTAGCTCACGCCCGAAATAACAACACACAAACTGTATTCATTTAAAGAACTGCTTGGCCCATGAACTCTAGCCCTTACAGGCCAATTCTCGCACCTGGACTAGCCCATTTCTAATGGTGTGTGTAAGCACCCCAAGGTGCGCTTACCAGGAAGATTCTAGCCTAAGTCCATCGTGGGTTGCAGCTGCCT